>NC_057407.1:14984883-15321458 GCF_019320065.1 Cervus canadensis | reverse complement strand
CAACCAACTGTTAACCTTCTGTCTCTGGATAAACAGACAAGCAGAACTATGAGCTGCATCCTCCCCCTGCACCCCTGCTCATCTCTAATGTTCATCTTCTAGGCATCTTCCCAAGTTTTCCTGGCTCTCAACAAATACTCCATGAAAGGCTGTATCTCATCCAACTCTGACTACGCAGCTGACAATCCAACCATGAGCAAAGTCATATGAACACATGTGTATCTCACCCATTCAATACTTGTAGAGGTGTCGCTATTAAAGAATATTTCCTTTTTCCTTATAAAATATTTAAAAGGTCCATGCTGAGCTTCCTAAGTGGCTTCACCATCTTCTTCAATGTTCTACATTCCAGAAGGGCCCCAGGAAATCCTATTTAACTGATTAATCTCCACTCGAAGTATAATTAAAAATAAGACAGCCCCCACTGGAGCAGCTCTCAACTGATCAGGAATTCACACACACACACACTGACGTCACAATGTTAGGTGGACCTTCAGAAAAATATCAAAACCCTTCTCCTTCATTTCACAAAAAGCAACTGAACATCAAATGAATCTAGGTTGATAGGCAGTTCTGAAATGGCATGTGGTAATGAGCTTGCTAATTATTATGCACCATCCCTTGCTAGTCATCTTATCTGGCTACCTGGAGGATATCTTCTGTCTCACCTTGGGAGTCCCCAGTGTCTCATCTCCAGATAAAGACTGCCAAGCTGGTAACCTGAAAAACTCTCCCCGCGACCTTCAGATGTCTAAGCTAATAAAGAAAGTGAATGTAAAATATTAATTTCCCTCACTGAATATAAACTTTTGACTGTGTTAAAGCCCTCACCAGCCTTTTCCACATGGTCCCTGCTTTCTCTATTTTATTGTTATTGTTATTGATGGTATTCAGCCGGAATTTAGACTGCCCTCTGAAAGCACTGTTACTCCCCTCAGAAAGTCATTTATGTGCATCTATGGCCTTAAAGATGATTAAAAGATGATTTCTATTCCCCTTTAGTCATTTGTCATTTTGCTTTGGAACATAAAAGTCTAGGGTAAGTTTCCAGGGAGATTTAATCAAGTGACTAGAGTGGAATTTTATAAGACATCTCTCCAAAGGTAAGGGGGTAGAAAAAGATGAGACTGAGTTATACTGATTGGAGTTCCCACCATTCCCTGGGTATGTGATCCTAATCAAGTATCTTTACCTCTGCACTTTGGTCACCTCATCTGTCAAATGCTATGAATAATGAGCTGATATTTATAAACACACAGCATGTGCTCCACAAACGAGATTTTCCTTTCCTCCTCATTTCTGAGCAAGGCTCAGAGTACTATCATTGCAAGAGTGATTGTATTCCAGGTGGGGAGGGTCTGGTACCTGCGGAAACAGAGCTATCCATACTAGTAAGATCATGGCATGCCTGCATGCATGCTCAGTAGTATCCGACTCTTTGCAACCCCATGGACAATAGCCTGCCAGGCTCCTTGGTCCATGGGATTTCCCAGGTAAGAATACTGGAGTGGGTTGCCAATTCCTTCTCCAGGGGATTTTCCTGACCCAGGGATCGAACCTGCATGTCCCGCAGCTCCTGTATTGACAGGAGAAGTCTTTACCACTGAGCCACCAGGGAAGCCCCAGGATGACAGCAGATCTTTCCAAATCTCTCTGGGGGATGATGGTGAATGTGCACTGCATGGGAATCTATATCCAGGTGGGATACAGGGTCCTCCCCTGCCTCTTGGAATTGTCTATTTCCTAAAGCCCCCAATTTCTGGAGTCACTGCAATATGAAATGGCCAACCTAGATCAAGCCCTGGCCAGCATCCCTCCGGCCCATTGTTCTGAAACCAACCATAAGCTTAAGGGACCGTTTCTGGAAAGAAAAGGACACCCTTGTTGGTTATAATACTGCAAGATGGGAGGCAACTAGCATTGTGAGTAGTCGTTCTTTGAGGGGCTGGGAAACGGCAAGATGAATGAGACACGTCTGTCACTATGCAGAGGGGCTGTCCCAAGACTGCGTGTGTTACGTTATGAACGTGTACAAAGAGGAATACCTTCCACCAGGAGTACAGGGTAGGGAAGGCCTGTGAACAGTGTGACTTCAGGTTAGGCCTTGAGGAAGGTACAAGGGTTCACTAGATGGAAAAGCTGCCTAGATTGAGGGGAGAGGATGAGCAAGAACTCAAAGGCACAAGGTGAGGGGTGGGGGAGGAGTAGGCCCGGAAAGATGATTTGGGTCTCACCTACAATGCCAAGGTTACCCTTGAAGAATTCTCAAGCAGAGAGTGACACGATCAGATCAGTTTGTCTGTCCTGAAGGCCCACTTTTCCTCATATTTCTGAATTTGATTAACAAGTTTATGTTCTTAGGAGAACTTTCACGAAATATGTATATTATTCTTCAGAATAATACAAAATAATACAAAATAAATTACTTTCCCATAAATTATTATATTCTTATTTAATGAGTAATATTTAATATATCTCATTTATATGCATTTTTATGTAATTAAATAATATATTACTTAGTGAATAATAATGTAACACAATGATGAATCAAGTAGACCCTTTGAGTGGAAATGTGTATGTGTGTGTGTATCAGGTCACAGTGTAAAATAATTGGCTTAAATTGAAAAAAAAAAGGCTGTTTAATAAGATGACCTAGGAAGATTTGGTGCTTTAATCAAATTCTTACCCCCAGTAGATACATGCCCAGTACAGGGGAGAATTAGGTGTCCTATGGCCCCTTAATGAATATTAATTGCTAGTCATGGAATGAGTGATGGAAATCACCAATTGAGAGACTAAAACATTCCTAGGAATTAATGTCCTGATGAGAAGGATTGATATCCTAGTAAATAGCTGAGGTTTTTTAGCACCAGCTCAGCCGCATCTCTGAGGAATGTCTAAATCAGAAGTCATCATTATACTCTCAAGAACTGCAAATGAAGATTCATAAGCCCATAAATTTCCTTTTCTATGGGCCCCTGACTTGCATTACTCAGTTAAAAGGCAGGTTCAAGAATAAATGCTCCATTTAGTAAATCCAGAGGTTAGGGGCAAAACACTTATTTTATAATTCTCTTTGAACCAGCCAGTTTAGAAATACCACAGAAATACCTCTCAGGAAATTATCTTTGAAGAAATTTCAGTTTGCTTATTTGGAATTGAATTATATGATCTTTAAGTTTTTATTCAATTTAAATTTCTATAAACTGGAGTGAACAATTTCTATCAATAGAATCCAATAGTGAATCTTGACAAGAGAACACAGTGATTTCAGAGCCACAACTTTGATTCATTAATTCATCTGATTATAGTATTTTAAACTAAAGTATATTGTATTTCCACTATGTTTTGGTACCAGCTAAATTGAGAAGATGGGGTGAACAAAACAGACACATTGAGCACAAGCATATTATTTGTAAAGTTAGGATGCTACAGGCAGTAACGGCAGTGCACACAGTATGCGCACAGTATGCACACAGTAACGGCAGTGCACACAGTATGCACACAGTAACGGCAGTGCACACAGTATGCACACAGTGACGGCAGTGCACACAGTATGCGCCATATTGTCTGGTCTGAGGGTTCATGGGAGACCCTTTGAAAAAAGTAACACTTAAATTAAGACCTAATGGAAGGATGATTAGGGACTAGTTTGATAAAATATCAGAGTGGATGGATGTTCTAGTTAGAGGGGTACCAAATCTGAAAGCCCAAAGAAAGAATGAGAGAAAAAATCAGGGAAGGAAAGAGAAACAGAGAGACTAAGAGATTACAGGAGGAATAAAAATGAGAGGGACTGAGTAAGAGGTGAAGCTGGAGAGGAAGTTACCAGGCAAGGAATTTATCCTAAGAGCAATGAAGAGCCACGTGAAACAACGTAAATAGTGTTTTGACAAAGCTAGTGGCTGATACATAGGCATCGAACAGAACTAACACACTTAAGAGTCTATTTTTAGTCTATGATGGATGAAGCAGCAAGGGAAATTTTGGTGATCCTCAACAATAACCCTGATTTAAAGATACCTTCACTACAGGAGAAATGGCTGGCCACTGGGACAATTATGAGGCCAAAAATATTGGTCTTTCATGGAGTACTCTACTAGACTTTCTCTTCTCCACCTTAATTCTTGATTCCCAAAACGGCTGTGTAACAACTATTCCAAAACTAGAGGCTTCAATAATAATTATTAAACTCATTTAACCAATTGCAGGTCATCAAGAGTTGGCTAACCTAGGCAGGGTTCATCTAGATGGTTCCACCTTAAACTGTAGATACAGATATCCTGGCTCCTAGCTGAGGCATGGATTCAGTTCTGCTCCATGCATGCTTAGTCATTCTAGGGCTCAGCCTGAAAGGGCATCCCAATGGCTATGTTCTGGCTTTGGCTCAGAACAGCAAGTAGAAGCACAGGCGCCCTCGTGAAGTCTAGGGTCAGCCCTGCACCCTATCACTTCTCCCCGTCTGTGGTGGTGGTTGTTGTTCAGTTGCTCGGTTGTGTCCAACTCTTTGCCACCCATGAACAGCAGCACGCCAGGCCTCCCTGTCTGCCACTATCTCCCAGAGCACACTCAAACTCATGCCCACTGAGTCAGTGATGCCATCCAATCATCTCATCTTCTGTCGTCCCCTTCTCCTCCTGCCTTCAATCTATCCCAGCATCCAGGGTCTTTTCCAATTAGTTGGCTCTTCACATCAGGTGGTCAAAGTATTGGAGCTTCAGTTTCAGCATCAGTCCTTCCAATGAATACCACTTCCTCCTCTTCTATGGCTAGTCCCACCTCTTGTTGCGGCAAAATATACATAATATATACATATTACATACTATATACATATATGTATATAACATGTGTGTATACATATATATGTGTGTGTTATGTATATTTTTCTTGCGGCTCAGATGGTAAAGAATCTATCTGCAATGTATGAGACCCACCCAGTTTCAATCCCTGGGTTGGGAAGATCCCCTGGAGAAGGAAATGGCTACCCACTCCAGTATTCTTGCCTAGAGAATTCCAGGGTCAGAAGAGTCTGGCTTGCAGGGTCAGACTGCAGCCTTGCAGTCCATGGGGTCACAAAGAGTCAGACATGACTGAGCAATTTCACTTTCTTTCTTTCTTATACATAACATAAAATTTTACCTTTTTAAGTGCATAGTACTGTGACTGACTTATCTCACCATGTCTTCAAGGTTCATTCATGTTTGGCATGTATCAGATTTTCTTTCATTTATAAAGTTGAATAATATTCCATTCTTTGTTTACACCACATTTTGTTTATCCATTTATCCATCAACTAACACTTTGGTTGCTTCTGCCTTCTGTCAATTGTGAACTGAATGCTATAGAAATGAGTGTACAAGTATCTGAATCCGTGTTTTCAATTTTGGTGTACATAGTTAAAAGAACTGCTGAATCATATGGTAGTTCAATTTAATTTTTTTGAGGAACTGCCATTTTTCAGTTCCTCAAAGTGGCTATAACAGTACATTCCTACCAGCACATCATAAAAGTTCCAATTTCTCCATATCCTAACAGTTGCTATTTTATGTTTTTTTAATAATAACGATCCCAATGGGTATTAAGTGGTAGCTCATTGTGGATTTGATTTGCATTTCCCTAATGATTAGTGATTCTGAGCATCTTTCTGGCTATTTGTACATCTTCTTTGGAAAAAATGTCAGTTCAAGTCTCATGTTCATTTTTTAATAGGGATGTTTGCTTTGTTGTTGTTTTGGGTTGTAGGAGTTGTTTAAATATTCTGTATAATAATCTCATCTGTTGTTGTTTAGTCGCCAAGTCATGTCCAACTTGTGACCCCCACAGACTGTAGCCTGCCAGGCTCCTCTGTCCATGGAATTTATAGACAAGAATACTGGAGTGGGTTGACATTGCCTTCTCCAATTAATCTCTTATCATGTATCTAATTTGAAAATATTTTCTCCCACTCTATGGGTTGCCTTCCACTCTGTCTAAACTATTCTTTTTGTCTAAGGTTATATCACCCTGAATGTGCCTGATCTTATCATATTCTTTGATACAACAAAAGTTTTTTTAATCTTGATGAAGTTAATTTATGTTTTTTTCCTTTGTTGCCTGAACTTTTATTGCCATATCTAATAAACTGTAGCCCAAACCACTGTCATGAAACTTTTCCTCTGGAGTTATTTGGTCACTCAGTTGTGTCCGACTCTGCAACCCCGTGGACTACAGCACACCAAAGTCCTTGTCCTTCACTATGTCCCGGAGTTTGCTCAGATTCATGTCCATTGAGTTGGTGACGCTATGTGATCATCTTATCCTCCACTGCCCTCTTCTCTTGCCTTCAATCTTTTCCAACATCAGGGTCTTTTCCAATGAGTCGGCTCTTCTCATCAGGTGGCCAAAATGTTGAAGTTTGAGTCCTAATATCAGTCCTTCCAATGAACATTCAGGGTTGATTTCCTTTAGGATTGACTGCTTGATCTCCTTGCAGACCCCCTGACCCTATCCTTTTAAGGGAAAAACTACTATGTTACATGGCAAAGAGTAAGGATATAAGGAGCAGAGAAGTACTGGCACACACACAGAAATCAATCTGAACACCTCCCTTCACTCTTTTAACTGCTCACTGTACTAACACCCTCCCCAGGCTTTGCTCATATCCTTTTGTTCTTAGGACAGAACCCCATCACTCTGAGCTGATAGTGACTAAAACTTGACGTTTTGGTCATTTTTGAGCATGGGATAGAAAACTTCTCAACACCTGAAGAAATGAATCAGAAAACTTGCTCAGTGCTCAAGTTGCCACCATTTCTGGTTTTTCAGCCCTTACCATCAAACTGCTTTGTTAATAGAAATTACTAGGATTTCACCACAAACAGGATATGATGAGGGGTAACTCATTAACCAAACAGACCCAACGAGTGAAACAAATGGATAAACACAATCCTTATACACTCTCTCAAAGTGTTTATCCCTTCATCAAGGCAGTGTGACCCTTCCCTTGGGTAATGGCAGATAACTACTTTTCTTTCTTGTCCAGTTTTTCCAAATCATATTTATATTGTGTAATTCATTTCATAAAATGAAAAAAGAAGACATTTTCCTGGAGTTTTCTCCAGGTCTTATCAAATTTTGTTTACATTGTGTAATATAGATAATAAAACTAGGTTTTTACTAGGGAGGCTGTATCTTCTAAACGTAAAATCACAATGCTAAATATGGCCTTCAATGTATACTCCCTTACTACAGATTCTGATTTTATTTTTTCAACATCATCCTAAGATACCCCCACACCCCCACACACACACTCAGTCACAAATCATTGATTCAAAAAGCAAAGGAACCGGAAGGGTTTGTTGCTTAATTATTTGTATTTAGTTTTGTGTTGTTTCTGTCGTAGAGAGTGCAGAGACTAATCAAGGTTTGTGTTTGTGTGATGGACAGAGAAGCAAGGGATTACAGAGGAGAGCTAGCTGTGTGAAGACACTAGGGATATGGAAGGGATGGAGGTTTGGGGAAGGCAGAGCTCATTGCTGACACAAGCTCAGGGAGCAGGTGGGGGGAAAGGACAAGACTGGGAAGATGAGGTTCTATCCACTCCTCAGTTGCATGCCTTAGTAAGCCCATTTCAGTCCACCTATTGATGGCCACAGTGGACACACAAATGCAGGCAAAAAAGATGAATGGTCTCTCCTGTGGCCTTTATGATAAAAATCCTGAAGAGGCTTAGGGATAATGCAGAGAGGCAAAGAAAAATACGCATGAGTGAGGTTAGAGGAAAAGCTTTCTATGCTTAACGTGTTTCAGAAATTATTCAAGAATAAGTCAAGTGTGAAAAATGGCCATTGAGACCCTGCCAAGGTTAGAATGAGCCATGAGGATCTGGTGAGCAAATTCTAGCTATGTAATCAAAAACTGCTTGGTTGAAGCTTTAACTTAAGTACCAATTTTCCTCGCCCCCAGTTTCACTAAGGGGGTGCTATGGGGGGCTTTGGGGGGCAGGCTGAGGTGCCCATGCTGCAGGTATTTGTGCTGAGCTGAATAAAATGGTTCCTGGACTCTCTGTTACAGAAGCATTTTTTTCATTCCCTTTACTTCCTCTCTCCCTCAAGACCTAGATTTTCACCTCAGAATCCTACACAAAAATGACAGAGAAACGCTCCTTTTGCTGAGGTTTTACCAGAAACCTATCGATGGTCTCTTTTTCATTCAAATTGGCCAGTTCTTGGCTAGATACTAGGACAGAGATAAGGGCTAAACAAAGCCTGGAAAACAGGAATAACGAGGAGGGAGGAGTATCATGGGCTCACAGGGGCCATGATTAATTGGTGTCACCAGAAGAAAACCCTCTTTGATAACTCAGTGAATATTCTAGCAAGGGCATATTTCACATCATCTCCAAATTTATAATTATGCTCACTATACTCCAATGGAAATCTCTCCCCAGATTTTACTCTCTAATGGCCATGTAATAAAAGGCAATATATATTCTTATGCTAAGCCATAAATAGGGAGCACTCAGCAGCACTGTCTTTCTGAGAAAATCTCGGGTCTTTGGGGATGCATATTCGTTCACACAATAAGGAGACACAAATCAACATGGTGGCCAAGCAGGCATGGGTGAATGATGGCTTCGGCTGTTAATGAAACCAAACCATGAAAGGCATTAGAAAGATTGATTGGTGTTAAGTTAGCTGCCAGTGTTAGCTGGGGTACCCCAGGCTGTAATGAAACTGCCAGGGGTTATTTATGGAGATACAGGGTTTAGGATGTAACTTATGTCCAGCAGGCTGGTGTTTCAGACACACACACTTGAACCTCCACAGTGAACAGAGCAATAGACACCCATTTCCATGTGACTCCTTGGAATGTATGAGAATGGCATTCTTTCCTAAACCTTGCACCAGGCTGAAAAAGGACAGGTTGCCAACCAGACGGAAAATGGGCCAGGGTTAGATATAGTTTGAAAATATTGACTTGAGGTAGGACAAGAGAAGATGTCAAAACAATTCCTGCTGAAAGGAAACCAAACACATGTATTCACATGCAAAAACAATGCCATTGTCTAAGCCAGTGGATAAGATACAGGCCTATTTTCAATGTTTGGGAATCCTCTTCTACCCATGGCTCCTTTCATGAGAGCCAGAAAGATGGGAGAAAGAAGGAAAACCAATATTAATTCTGATAATTCAGTCATGTGCTCAGGCTCTGGGGACACAGAGCAGGGGACAAGAGTGGAGGGTGGATCTGGGCAGAGGAGCAGAATAACCAGCATGTTGCCACCTTCCTCAACCCAAGTCTCTGCTCTGTAGTGTTTGACTTTATGGGAATGTGGGAAAAAAGATGGGAGAAAGTTGACAAATAGAACTTCTCAAGAGTCACTAAGAATACACAAATTGTAGCAGGGCCAAGAGGCTGGAAATGTCACCCAATCAGAGAGGATCTTTAGTTTTCTGCCTGACTGGCTCCAACAGAGGGAAAAGGGGAAATGGGGCATGAACTTTGTGCTACAGGCATGATTCCTCAAAAGCCATCTGTCTCTTAGCCTGTTACCTCCAATTCTAAAGAGATATCTATAAAATGATCTCTTACTTTCTGGTGGCTCTGGCAGTCTTTGGTGTTCTTTGGCCTGCAGACATATTACTTCAATCTCTGCCTCCTTCAGCACAAGGTATTCTCTTCTCCCCTCCATGTATGCTTCTGTGTCTTTTTCCTCTTCTTGTGAGGACACCAGTCACTAGATTAGGGCCCACCCTAGCCCGGTATGACATCATCATTACTACTTACATCTGCCAAGATCCTACTTAAAATACAGCTATGTTCTACAGTTCCAGGTGGCCATGATGCTTGGAGGGGATACTGTTAAACCCAGTATATCTCCCAAAAGACATCCATGTTGTATCTCTGGAACCTGGGAATATTACCTTCTACACCAAAGGAATGGATAATATGTTAGATGGTCAAAGATGTAATTAAATTAAGGATTTTGAGAGATGGAAGAGAGAGGTGGGCTTCCCTGGTGGCTCAGTGGTAAAGAATCCGCCTGCCCATGCAGGAGACGTGGGTTCCATCCCTACAGGGAAGAGCCCCATGCAGTGGAGCAACTAAGCCCATGCACCACGACTATGGAACCTGTGCTCTAGAGCCTGGAGCCACAACTGCTGATGGCCGCACACCCTAGAGCCTTTCCCCACAACTATGGAGTTCCACAACTACGGAGGCTCTGCTGTAGAGCCCAGGAGCTGCAGCTACCGACGCCCGCACGCCCCAGAACCTTTGCTCCGCAACAAGAGAAGCCATTTCAAGGAGGAGCCTCTGCTATTGCACCGCAAGTTACGGTAGCCCCTGCTCACCGCAACTAGAGAAAAGCCCACACAGCAAGGAAGACCCAGCACAGCCAAAAATAAATGAAATCATTTTTTTAAAAAGGGAGAGAGGCAAAGAGACACACTCAGTCATGGAGGAGAAGCTGACCTGATGATGGAACAGAGGGAGGTACAACCACAGGCTAGAGAAAGCCAGCATTCAAAGAGGAGAGGGTTCGCCCTTAAGGCCTCTGTAAGGGGTGTGGCCCTGTCAATCATAGGCTTTAGACTTCTGGCCTCCAGAACTCTGAAAGAATAGATTTCTGTTGTTTTAAGTCTGGGGCAGTTTGTTTTATAGCCTCAAGAAACTATTATAAGGGACAGCCTAAAAACCCATTAATTTGACTACTCTAGTGTCAGTTTATCCTTATTCGAGTGAAAACACCCTTCTTGGTGCAATAAATAACATCAAACAACTGTCTCTTCAATATTTACTTAGAAATCGCCACCTAGCTTTGGCCACAGATCCTGAACTATTCTGTCACCTCTTTGCCCAACCCAAGAAAACCCTTGCATTGAATGACTCACATTAAAACAGACCCTAGTAGCCTCACACATTTGTTCCTTTGCCTTCTCTCCTCCAATAAATCTACTAAGACTCTATCAATATAATGATCTCCCTTACTGAGATATTTTCAAGAAGCCAGTTTTCAATGCTAGAGACTGTGGTTCTTGAGCAAGCTAACCATTCTGACTAATAAGTCAGCTAATAGTGTGGGATATAGCCTGTGTAGTTGACAAGGGGAAAAGAGACTGAGAGCCCTTGCCAAGCGACTGTGTCTCTGTAGATACTAGGAGCTTCTACCTTAGTCTCAGAACAGTGATCTTCAAAGTTGCAACAGTACATCTTCACTGGTACTTCACTGGTAAAATATTTTTTAATTACAAATATTTAATATATATTTGTTTATTTTTGTATAAGGTATTTGTAAGTTCTATTTCATATACTTAAAAAGCATAGACAAAAATACAAAATGCAATGGTTTGAAATAGAAATGAAATGAAAACTGCTTTAAAATAACTTTAAATTTGCTTATTAATACCACCAAAATTGGCAGTCATATATATCATGGAAAATAATACGACAAATATTCCTGCGAGAGTACTGCAATTAGGAAAATTATGAAAGTCATTAAAATGCACAAAAGATTACTAGGTATCCTTTCAGTGGAATGCTGAGCATTGTCTAGGAAACCCTTCAAGGTAGTCTGATTCTATAGAGCTTTGCATCTTTCATTGTCTTGCTGTGATGTGCTTAGCTACACAGTTGTGTCTGACTCTTTGTGACCCCAAGGACTGTAGCCACCAGGCTCCTCTGTCCATGGGGATTCTCCAGGCAAGAATACTGGGTTGCCATGCCTACCTCCAGGGGATCTTCCCAACCCAGGAATCAAACCCAGGTCTCCTGCATTACAGGCAGATTCTTTACCTTCTGAGCCACCAGGGTTGGAGGAGGCTATTTTACAACTCCATTAATTGTAAGGATATGATGATAATGCAAATTATTTTTACCCATAGAAATGCAAATGAATTGCTTCTAGCAGAGGTGCAACTGATTTCTGCCCCATAGAAAACTACAGTTTGCTGCCTTGTTGCTGTTCACTCCTAAGTCATGTCTGACTCTTCTTCAACTCTTCAATGGACTGTAGCCCACCAGGTTCCTCTGTCCCTGGGATTTCCCAGGCACTGGAGTGGGTTGCCATTTTCTTCTACAGAATATCTTCCCAACCCAGGGATTGAACCTGAGTCTCCTACGTTCACAGGCAGATTCTTTACCATTGAGCCACCAGCAAAACCCCACAGTTTGCTGCCTTACAGGATATTAACCAGTTTTGTAAGCATTACCAAATTTATTTTAGCATTCTTGATTGACTGTAAATATGTCTGCTCTTCAGATTTTCCTTTGAATTGTATTAATCATCTTATGGATTCTTGTTTTAATTAATAAACTAGATAAAAACTTTAAGACATGTTCATTTTGTATGATTTTATATTTTTTGAAAATTATCCTTTAATGAATGAAAACAAATGTGTCCTTTAAAAAATCTTGCTTTAATCCTCTATGATACAGTCATTTAAACGTCTGGTTCTAGGTTCAGTTAATTTCGATGCTTGGTTTTATTTATTTATTTTTTTTAATTATTATTATTTTTTTTTCCAGTGGGTTTTGTCATACATTGATATGAATTAGCCATGGATTTACATGTATTCCCAATCCCGATCCCCCCTCCCACCTCCCTCTCCACCCGATTCCTCTGGGTCTTCCCAGTGCACCAGGCCGGAGCACTTGTCTCATGCATCCCACCTGGGCTGGTGATCTGTTTCACCATAGATAGTATACATGCTGTTCTTTTGAAATATCCCACCCTCACATTCTCCCACAAGTTCAAAAGTCTGTTCTGTACTTCTGTGTCTCTTTTTCGTTTTGCATATAGGGTTATCGTTATCACCTTTCTAAATTCCATATATATGTGTAGTATACTGTATGTTCTTTATCTTTCTGGCTTACTTCACTCTGTATAATGGGCTCCAGTTTCATCCATCTCATTAGAACTGATTCAAATGAATTCTTTTTAATGGCTGAGTAATATTCCATGGTGTATATGTACCACAGCTTCCTTATCCATTCGTCTGCTGATGGGCATCTAGGTTGCTTCCATGTCCTGGCTATTATAAACAGTGCTGCGATGAACATTGGGGTGCACGTGTCTCTTTCAGATCTGGTTTCCTCAGTGTGTATGCCCAGAAGTGGGATTGCTGGGTCATATGGCAGTTCTATTTCCAGTTTTTTAAGAAATCTCCACACTGTTTTCCATAGCGGCTGTACTAGTTTGCATTCCCACCAACAGTGTAAGAGGGTTCCCTTTTCTCCACACCCTCTCGTCCAGCATTATTGCTTGTAGACTTTTTTGGATGCAGCCATCCTGACTGGCGTGTAATGGTACCTCATTGTGGTTTTGATTTGCATTTCTGTAATAATGAGTGATGTTGAGCATCTTTTCATGTGTTTGTTAGCCATCTGTATGTCTTCTTTGGAGAAATGTCTGTTTAGTTCTTTGGCCCATTTTTTGATTGGGTAATTTATTTTTCTGGAATTGAGCTGCAGGAGTTGCTTGTATATTTTTGAGATTAATCCTTTGTCTGTTTCTTCATTTGCTATTATTTTCTCCCAATCTGAGGGCTGTCTTTTCACCTTACTTATAGTTTCCTTTGTAGTGCAAAAGCTTTTAAGTTTCATTAGGTCCCATTTGTTTAGTTTTGCTTTTATTTTCAATATTCTGGGAGGTGGGTCATAGAGGATCCTGCTGTGATTTATGTTGAAGAGTGTTTTGCCAATGTTATCCTCTAGGAGTTTTATAGTTTCTGGTCTTACATTTAGATCTTTAATCCATTTTGAGTTTATTTTTGTGTATGGTGTTAGAAGGTGTTCTAGTTTCATTCTTTTACAAGGGGTTGACCAGGTTTCCCAGCACCACTTGTTAAAGAGGTTGTCTTTTTTCCATTGTATATCCTTGCCTCCTTTGTCAAAGATAAGGTGTCCATAGGTTCGTGGATTTATCTCTGGGCTTTCTATTCTGTTCCATTGATCTATATTTCTGTCTTTGTGCCAGTACCATACTGTCTTGATGACTGTGGCTTTGTAGTAGAGTCTGAAGTCAGGCAGGTTGATTCCTCCAGTTCCATTCTTCTTTCTCAAGATTACTTTGGCTATTCGAGGTTTTTTGTATTTCCATACAAATTGTGAAATTCTTTGGTCTAGTTCTATGAAAAATACCGTTGGTAGCTTGATAGGGATTGCATTGAATCTATAGACTGCTTTGGGTAGAATAGCCATTTTGACAATATTGATTCTTCCAATCCATGAACACGGTATGTTTCTCCATCTGTTTGTGTCCTCTTTGATTTCTTTCATCAGTGTTTTATAGTTTTCTATGTATAGGTCCTTTGTTTCTTTAGGTAGATATACTCCTAAGTATTTTATTCTTTTTTGTTGCAATGGTGAATGGTATTGTTTCCTTAATTTCTCTTTCTGTTTTCTCATTGTTAGTGTATGGGAATGCAAGGGATTTCTGTGTGTTAATTTTATATCCTGCAACTTTACTAATAATTATTGATTAAGCTCAGTAATTTTCTGGTAGAGTCTTTAGGTTTTCTATATAGAGGAATCATGTCATCTCAAACAGTGAGAGTTTCAACTTTCCTTCTTTTCCTATCTGGATTCGTTTTAAACTTCTTTTTCCTGCTCTGAATTGGCCTGTGGCCAGAACTATCCAACACTATGTTGAATAGTAGTGGGAAGAGTGGGCAACTTGTCTTGTTCCTGATTTCAGGGGGAATGCTTTCAATTTTTCACCATTGAGGTGATGCTTGCTGTGGGTTTGTCATATATGGCTTTTATAATGTTGAGGTATGTTCCTTCTATTCCTGCTTTTTGGAGAGTTTTAATCATAAATGAGTGTTGAATTTTGTCAAAGGCTTTCTCTGCACCTATTGAGATAATCATATGGTTTTTATCTTTCAATTTGTTAATGTGGTGTATTACATTGATTGATTTGCGGATATTGAAGAATCCTTGCATTCCTGGGATAAAGCCCACTTGGTCGTGGTGTATGATTTTTTTAATATGTTGTTGGATTCTGTTTGCTAGAATTTGTTAAGGATTTTTGCATCTATGTTCATCAGTGATATTGGCCTGTAGTTTTCTTTTTTTGTGGCATCTTTGTCTGGTTTTGGAATTAGGGTGATGGTGGCCTCATAGAATGAGTTTGGAAGTTTACCTTCTTCTGCAATTTCTGGAAGAGTTTGAGTAAGATAGGTGTTAGCTCTTCTCTAAATTTTTGGTAGAATTCAGCTGTGAAGCCATCTGGTCCTGAGCTTTTGTTTGCTGGAAGATTTTTTGATGACAGTTTCGATTTCTTGTTGTGATGGGTCCTGTTTAAGATCTTCTATTCTTCTCCTGGTTCAGTTTTGGAAAGTTATACTTTTCTAAGAATTTGTCCATTTCATCCAAGTTGTCCATTTTATTGGCATAGAGCTGCTGGTAGTAGTCTCTTATGATCCTTTGTATTTCAGTGTTGTTTGTTGTGATCTCTCCATTTTCATTTCTAATTTTGTTAATTTGGTTCTTCTCTCTTTGTTTCTTAATGAGTCTTGCTAATGGTTTGTCAATTTTGTTTATTTTTTCAAAAACCAGCTTTTAGCTTTGTTGATTTTTGCTATGGTCTCTTTAGTTTCTTTTGCATTTATTTCTGCCCTAATTTTTAAGATTTCTTTCCTTATACTAACCCTGGGGTTCTTCTTTTCTTCCTTCTCTAATGCTTTAGGTGTAGAGTTAGGTTATTTTATTTGGCTTTCTTGTTTCTTGATGTAAGCTGTAATGCTTGAACCTTCCCTTAGCCTGCTTACAGTGTCCTAGGTTTGGGTTGTTTGTGTTTTCATTTTCATTCATCTGTACATATTTGATTCTTTCTTTTTTGGATTCCTTCATGATTTGTTGGTTATTCAGAAGCGTGTTTATTTAGCCTCCATATGTTGATTTTTAACAATTTTTCCTGTAATTGAGATCTAATCTTACTTGCATAATCTGTGGTCCAGAAAAGATGACTGGGAATGATTCAATTTTTTTTAAAATTTTCCAAGACCAGATTTATGGCAACAGGATGTGAATCTATTCTGGAGAAGGTTTCCGTGTGCACGTTGAGAAAAGGTGAAGTTGATTTTGGGGTGGAAATTCCTATAGATATCAATTAGGTTTAGCTGGTCCATTTGTTGTCATTTAAGGTTTGTGTTTCCTTGTTATTTTCTGTTAGTTGATCTACCATAGTTGTGAGTGGGGTATTTAAAGTCTCCACACTATTATTGGTGTTACTATTAAATCTCCTCTTTCATAATCGTTAGTGTTTCCGTACATATTGTGGTGCTCCTATGTTGGGTGCATATATATTTATAATTGTTATATCTTCTTCTTGGATTGATCCTTTGATCATTATGTAGTGTCCTTCTTTGTCTCTTTTCACATCCTTTATTTGAAAGTCTATTTTATCTGATATGAGTATTGCGACTCCTGCTTTCTTTTGGTCTCCGTTTGCGTGAAATATTTTTTTCCAGCCCTTCACTTTTAGTCTGTATGTGTCTCTTGTTTTGAGGTGGGTCTCTTGTAGATAGCATATATAGGGGTCTTGTTTTTGTATCCATTCAGCCAATCTTTGTCTTTTGGTTGGGGCATTCAACCCATTTACATTTAAGGTAATTATTGATAGGTGTGGTCCCGTTGCCATTTACTTTGTTGTTTTGGGCTCACGTTTATACAACCTTTCTGCATTTCCTGTCTAGAGAAGATCCTTTGGCGTTTGTTGAAGAGCTAGTTTGGTGGTGCTGAATTCTCTCAGCTTTTGCTTATCTGTAAAGCTTTTGAATTCTCCTTCATATCTGACTGAGATCCTTGCTGGATACAGTAATCTAGGTTGTAGGTTATTCTCTTTCATTACTTTCAGTATGTCCTGCCATTCCCTTCTGGCCTGGAGGGTTTCTATTGATAGATCAGCTGTTATCCTTATGGGAATCCCTTTGTGTGTTATTTGTTGTTCCTCCCTTGCTGCTTTTAATATTTGTTCTTTGTGTTTGATCTTTGTTAATTTGATTATTATGTATCTTGGGGTGTTTCGCCTTGGGTTTATCCTGTTTGGGACTCTCTGGGTTTCTTGGACTTGGGTGGCTATTTCCTTCCCCACTTTAGGGAAGTTTTCAGCTATTATCTCCTCGAGTATTTTCTCAAGGCCTTTCTTTTTGTCTTCTTTTTCTGGGACTCCTATGATTCGAATGTTGGGGCATTTCACATTGTCCCAGAGGTCCCTGAGGTTGTCCTCATTTCTTTTGATCCTTTTTTCTTTTTTCCTCTCTGCTTCATTTATTTCCACCATTTTATCTTCTACCTCACTTATCCTATCTTCTGTCTCTGTTATTCTACTGTTGGTTCCCTCCAGAGTTTTTTGATCTCATTTATTGCATTATTCATTTTTAATTGACTCTTTTTTATTTCTTCTAGGTCTTTATTAAACATTTCTTGTATCTTTCAATCTTGTCTCCAATTAATTTTCTGTAACTCCATTTTGTTTTCAAGATTTGGATCATTTTATTAATCATTATTCTCTAAATTCTTTTTCAGGGTAGATTCCCTATCCCTCCTTTTGTTTGACTTGGTGCATTTTTCATGTTCCTTTACCTGTTGGGTATTTCTGCCTTTTTCATCTTGTTTAGATTGCTGTGTCTGATGGGGCTTTCTGTATTCCTGGAGGTCTGTGGTTCCTTTTATTTGGGGATTTACTCAGTGGAGGGGTTAGACGATTGGCTTGTCAAGGTTTCCTGGTTAGGGAAACTTGCGTCAGTGTTCTGGTGCGTGGAACTTGATTTCTTCTCTTTGGAGAGCAATGGAGTGCCCAGTAATGAGTTTTGAGATGGGTCTATGTGTTAGGTGTGACCTTGGGCAGCCTGTATGTTGACATTCAGGGCTATGTTCCTGCGTTGCTGGAGAATTTGCGTGGTATGTCTTGCTCTAAAACGTATTGGCTCTTGGGTGGTGGTTGGTTTCAGTGTAGGTATGGAGGCTTTTGGACAGTCACTTATTACTTAAAGTTCCATGTAGTCAGGAGTTTTCTGGTGTTCTCAGGTTTTGGGCTTAAGTCTCCTGCCTCTGGATTTCAGTTTTATTCTTCCTATAGTCTCAGGACTTCTCCAACTATACAGCACTCCTTTTGAAGACAATGGGCTGCTTTTCTGGGCGCTTGATGACCTCAGCTAGCGATCAGAAGTTGTTTTGTGAAGTTTGCTCTGCATTCAGTTATTCTTTTGATGAATTTGTAGGAGAGAAAGTGGCCTCCCCGTCCTACTCCTCCGCCATCTTGGCTCCTCCTCCTTTCTCTCTTCTTTCCTTTCCCTCCTGTTCCTTTCTCCTTTCTTTCCTGTCCTTTCCCTACCCCTATTCTGGTACCCTACAACGTGAGAGGTGTCAAAATATTTTCTGTATTGTGTCAACGTAATGATTCCCTTGCTAGATTCTAATTTTAACTATTGAGCAGGATGCAGACCTGGGAAAGAGTGTGTATGTGTGTGTGTGTGTGTGCCTGTGCGCGTGTGTGTCTGACACACACATGTGTGTTTGAGGGCAGAGAAGGGGCTGGCTCTGGCAATGTTGCCTGAAGAATGAGATCTTGAGGGGAGGCTGCTCAGTTTCTCAGGAGCAAAGCAATTGAGAGCTAGAGCCTGAAGCCAAGTTGCCAGTCAAGAACAGCCAAACTCTTGTTTTCCAGTCATGGAATTTGGGAACCAACGGATTGTGAAAATTGAAATGCAGTGTTTGACTTGATCTTTGGGTTAAGCCAATATCCCTGGGATCTTAATTTGAACCTGCAGAAGGCTTTGGCCTACTTCTTTGAGAATCTGTTATTACTCACACCCAAGCCTTCGCTTCCTTGAAGAGATTTGCAGAGTGCACTGCAGCTTGTGCCAGCATGCAGTTATGATAAAAGTTAAATTGTCTTTCTGTTCTGTTTTGAAAATAGTGTTTAGATGTTCAGTTTATGAGCCCTGAGCTTGGTGCTTCTTCCTCTTCTTGGCTCTATCTCTGGATGTTTTCTTGAAAAATGTTCCCTTCAATGCATTTCTAAGGCTTCATTCTAAGGCAGTATGGTAGGTCCAGGGGTTATTCTCTGCTTTGCCTACACCTGCCATCTTTGGGAGTGGAGACTGTGCCCTAGAACTCCACCCCTGTGGATGCATTGCAGGGGTTCCTTTGCTGGCTGACTTCTGGTGAGTCCAGGGCCTGAAAGAGGCACTGCAGGAAATGGGATGGCATGACAAGCTGCTTCATTCATGTCAGACTCTTACACTGAAAAGGGTCGCCATGCCCTCCTTCAGGGAATCTTCCTGACCCAGGGATGAAACACGTGTCTCTTATGTCTCCTGCATTGGCCTGTGGGTTATTTACCACTAGCACCACCTGGGAAGCCCGATGAGAGGGTGGGAAGATAAAAAGACTAGAGAATTTCCTCCCTGTTCCCTTCTGGCACTGGGGCCACACCTCTGGCAGTAGGGACTTCCCCCCTTGACTATAGCTCCTCTTAGCAGTGCCCCATCCATAATGCCCATTGGCACTGGGATTAACTCATATTTCCTGTTGCCCCTTCAGCCCAAGGTGTAGTAATAGCCACCCCCTTGTTGCCATTTCTGGGGTGCCTCGGTACATTTGTTTTATTATCCTTGCCCACCTCTCCTCTGTAGTCCTTTCATTGAAGTCTCCTCATTGGATCTGTCTGTGGTGAATTCTGTTCCTGGCCAAATCTAGACCAGTGCAGTGGGGAAGATCATGGTGCTGTAGTCACAGGTGTGAGATTTGTTACGATGATTTGAGAAAACATTGTTTAAAAATGTTTACATTTCCTATAGTAAGTAATTTTGGAAAAAGAAGCAGAATGCTTGATGCTACAGTCAAAACATTAAAACAAAAACTGTCATTCTGTGGTTTTATAAAAATAGTTGGTTTTTGAATGACCCTTGAATACAAATGACTGCTGCTGTGACGATCCCAGAAAGATGCAAAGCTGATGTTCCCAGAGTCAGCCTCAGTCTTAGGACTAGTGAAAACAGCCCCCTGCTCCTGCCACATACAAGGAATAAATGCCCCTTCCATATTCTTTAGGCTTGGGGAAGTTGGTTTGACTGAACATGGAAGAGTTTCTTGAGATGGAAGGAAAGAGAGCATTCTAGAAGTCCTGGGCTACAGCACAAGTCAGCTGCCTCCAGGCCCTGACATCTTTACAGCCAGGCTCAGGGCACTTGGGATTCCCATAAAGTTAAAGGCATTGCATCTTTGATCAGCAACTGCTCTAATGTAGCCCTCCAGACTGAGGTGCAAGCTCAGCATGGCTACTCATTGATTCAATCACTGTTCAGACATTGACTCAGCTCATTCATGAAACAACTGATTCAGGAAGTCACAGTTGTTTATTGAGACAATGAGTGAACAATTTCATGTCCAGTTATGGGATTAAAAAGTTGAATGTAGAATTGCACCTGGGATGAGTGTGCAAAAAAGGAAAGATCTTTGGAGAGAAGAGAGCATCCCAAAGGTAGTAGAAGGGGTCCCTCAGGATAAACCATGAAGTGTTGAGTGAGTGAGAGTTCACTAAATTGAAGAGGCAGAATAGGTGAGTGGAGTCAGGTCAGAGAACACATTCTAAGAGGAGGAGATTCCCTGTGCAAAGGCCCTATGGTAGAAGGGAGCAACATGCTTTTACTTAATTCACAGGAAGCCTGTGTGGTGGAAGCACAGAGACCAAGGGGGAAAGCAGGATTGACTGAGGCTGGAGGGATGGCAGAAGCCAGACCACCCATGGGGGCCGTGGTCAGATTATTGATACTTATCCTAGGAACAAGAACCCACTGCAGGTGAAGTGACATGATCAGATTATGATTTGAAAATAATAAAAAGCAATTACAGTGTACTTACCATGTGCCAGAAACTTTTAAAGACCTTTGTAAATATGAACTTAGTATCTTCATAGCTTCCTCTAAGATAAATACTGTTGTCATTCTCATACTACTTTTGAGGAAACAGAGGCACAAAGAAGTTAAGCAGCCCAGGGTCACATAGCCCAGGTAGGGTCAGAGCCTCTCAGAATTGCCCTGTAGTCTCGCCACATTGCTTGACCACCACAGCACACAGAGGCTTTTGTGTGGAGCATAGGTTTGGATGTGGGCATACTGCTAGGAAGCTACTGAAGTTTTTGAGGTGGGAAGAGATTATCCTAGGATGGTGGCAGTGGAGATGGAGAGAAATGGAAGTTTTCAAGAGACCTATAAGGAGCTGAGTTTATCGGACTAGGTTTAGATCAACTGTTGGAGTGGTAGAGATGGGCATCCCTCTCTTCCCCTTCTTCCTACCAGCTCTGTGTTCTGTTTCCCTGAGCACTTTCATGCCTTTATGCAGGAGGACTATGAGGGAATTGTTGTGGCAACTATTGCTCTAGTCCAGAGTTTCTTAATGGCAACCCTTCTGATGCTGGGCTGGTTAATTCTTTGTTGTGGGAGCTGTCTTATGTTTAATAGCATCTGTGTCTTTTACCTAGTAGATGGTGGGAACAATCCCCCACCTCCATTTGCAACAATAAAAAATATCCCCAGATATTTCCAGAAGTCCCCTTTGAAGGCAAAATGTCCCTTGAATGAGAAGTTCTAGTCTACTCCTAGCCTGTATATACCTATAGTTTCTCACCTTGGACTAGCAGCCTACCACCTTACTGGGATACTGTGAGCCTTGAGCCAGTGTGTTAGTGGTATTAGTGAAGTTTTGAACTGGCCCATGCCCAACATGTAGGCCTTCTGGAAGCAGGCAGTCCTAGACTGGGTAGATTGAGAAAGTTTAGAAAGGAACCTTTCGCACTATTTAACAGTGTCATTCATCTTTGTCTTTAGTGGGGTAGTTTAGACACCTGTCTATAATTCAGGGCCGTTTTCTTTGGGGACATATACTCTTTAGTTCTAGGAACTGATTTCAAGGTGGACTTTCTGTAATCTGCTCTCATATGTGGGCATTGCCTGCATCTTATGTTTCTGGAACAACTATTTTCTCAATAGCTCCGAAACTTTCCTGTGAAGACTTTGATTTCTTTAGAAGGCCTTTCATACCCTGGTTTCTTTTCGGGCTGAATAAATCTTTCACCTTTTACTAAAGCTTTCCATGGAGAAGGTCTTTCAATGAAGAATATATCAAAGTTAGATAAGCTTCTCATTTGGAATGATGAATTTATCAAGTGCCTGTATTTAGAGAATTTTAAAGAATTTTGTTCATTTGAAAATTCCCTGCTAAATAATATATTTTTTAAAAGCACCTTGAATAGCCTGCCTTTTAATGTAAAACCCATGCTGGCATCTGAGGAGAAACACCCAAATGAGATACAACTATAAGTTACTATTGATAAAAACTGGGTTTTATCTTTCTTTAAAGGACAGCGTGCTTCCATGGAACAGAGAGGTGTATTCCTGTGAGAATCATCTCTTGTCTAATTGATGGCCCAATGGGCTAGGGTAAATTTCTGTTAGACCTTATTTTTTTTTTAAGATGTCAATTGCATACAAAAGTAAAATGAAACTCCACATACCCTTCACCTAACTTCAGCCATTACTCAACTCATTGGCAGTACTGTTTCCTTCCTATCCCACATTTCCCCACTCCTATCCCTCGGTTATTTTGAAGCAAATCCCAGACATTATATCATTTCATTCACAAATATTTCAATATAAACATTCTTTTTTTTTAGATAAACATTTGTGACAGAAAATTACAAACACTTTAAGGTGGAGGAGAATTCTAATGAAGGCTTTCCCCCATAAAGTTGAAACTCACTGGAATCCAAATGTGAGAGGTTTAGATTCTGATTTTTTTAAATGTTGCTATAAAACTGCAAAATGGACCATTTAGTGGTATTATATAGGGAAATTTGAAAAATTTATACCACCTGACACATTCTTCAGCTGATTTCTGGCTCTGTTCACCCTGGCTAATGCTTATGTCTCAATGTTGTCAGAACTGACATGATTATATCATGGTAGAGTTTTTGTTACCTCTTGGTGATTATTGACATTTCTACACATGACTGGAAGGACAGGCCTTTCTTGGTCTTGTGTCTTTTCAATTTCTTGACTGAATGGTAACTCTTAAAGATTTTGAAGAAAACAGACAACAACTTTTGTTGAAGGGTGACCATAAACTAATGGTTAGTCACATTTTTATGCCTAAGGGTTCTTGGTATTGATTAATGGAACTTTTCTACAGACAATGTAGCTGAGATTAAGCTCTCTTTGTAATAAGATTAAACTCCCAAATCTCTACTGAGGCCTGAACATAAGTATTTTGCTTCTTGCACTATTTTTGTTGATGATGATCTCTGCTTGTTCCCAGAAGCCCCCATTTCCTTGGGAATTTTTTTTTTTTCTTCAGTTATTCTAGAGCAGCCATCCCAAACCTTTTTGGCACTTGTCACCAGTTTCATGAAAGATAATTTTCCCATGGACAGGGGTCAGGGAGATAGTTTCAGAATGATTCAAGTACATTACATTTATTGTATACTTTATTATTATTATATCAGTTCTACTTCAGATCATCAGACATTAGATCCCAGAGGTTGCAGACCCCTGCTCTAGGGCATTTGTTCTTTAATTAATTCAATCATAATTCATGAGCAAGAGGTAGGCTTCTCCCACTGCACTAGATGATGATCTATTCATGGCTCAGGCACAGTCGCCATCTCCCCAGAGCTTAACTCCAGTCTCAATGTTTTAATTATTAGGATGGATCTTGTACATCCAACCTGGGTGATTTGAGGGAGGAGCAGAATGATTTCCATCTCTGAACATCTTCTTTGCCCTTTTCTCCCTCAACTAGGTTACCAGGGTATATCTTTGAGTTGAGCCAGATGTCTGTCTGGTTGCTCTAGAGGGGAATGATTCAGGAATGCATAACAGGTGGGCCAGGAACTTGGGCAACAGTCTTGCCCCACTTGCAATAGAAGGTGGGCAGAGAAGGTGTCCCAAAAGGACAGGGAAATGTGAAGGTTAGGGTCTCACACCAAAACAGACTTTATATCCATCACATTTTGGTTGGCAGTTGGCCTTGAGCCAGGCAAGACTACATGATGACAATTAAGTAAGTCATCATGAAAACTAAGTGTTTCGTGTCACCTAGCCTGTCCTCTCATCTGGTGATGCTCCCTAAATTGCAACAGCATTTCTGGAAAGAGGTCCTTTAACCTCTGCCCAGCATCAGGATTGATGAGGAATACAGTAGCACAAGGGTCAAGAGCCTGGGCTTTGAAAGGAAAGATGACTTGGGTTTATATCTCTGCCTTGCCATTTACTCTTCTTGCACTGTGACACTGACAAATGTATAAATGACATTACCTTGCCTGTGGAGTTTCTCTGATGATTAAATGAGCTAATACATATAAAACACTTAGCACCGATCTATGTTTAGCAACTCTTAGTAAATCTATTTATCAGTGTTCTCTCAACAGAAAATTGTCCCTTAAATGTTTGCCTTTTGTTGCACTGTAATAATTTTGTCATGTCATCCTCTTGTGTTTTTATTATTTTGCATTTTGCTTTTGGGGGCACATAAGCATTTAGTCCTTCTTAATGATTCTTGAGTATTTAAGACTGTTCTTCTGTCTTGTCCTGTTCTCAGTACCCCCGTGCTACAGAATCTTCTTATCTCCAAAGTCCCCAGTCCTTCTTTGTCTTCTTCTAGCAGGTTTAGAGGACCCTTAATAGTCTAACCCATCTCCGTTAGGTATTCTATGGGTTATTTTTCTGTGTATTCCACAATTAGTCACTGGGCACTTTCTATGGATAGGGCATTGAGTGCAGCCCTGTTAACACGGTTCCAACCTAGTAAGGTTCATACACTAATGAGGAAGAGGGAGGAAGAACTCTGATAAGGAAAGCCCTGGGGGGGTTATTAGGACATTGAATCCAGATTGGTGGGAAGCATGGGGGCTTAAGGAAGCTTCCAGGAAGAATAAAGTGCGGATATGAGACCTAATGGGTGAGAGATATGAGTCAGGTAATGAAGGGGGATAGGAGGAGTATTTCATATGGGACTTAAAATCAAATACAGTATTTAAATGGCCAACAATTAAATAGATGGGGTCCTGCTAAGAACCCAAACAGCTCTGGAAGATTCTGCTGAAAAATGTCCACCTCCATGGGGAGAGGGGATCAAAAATGTCATTCCCATAAGTAAGCAATAATAGCTAACCTTATACCATAGCACCCTTGCCTCCTAACCTTATCTTTACCTTAAAACAAATAGTTTCCCCTCCAAGCAGGTTAGAGTGCCCTTTTCCCTGGATTCTCACATTCTTCGTGACATGTGGTCATTGAAAGTTGGCTACTAACCCAAGTCATTTTTCGCAAGCTGCCATTGGAGATGCTATCTACACAATGTATAGTAACACTGTTTACATTCACATTGGCCAGCTGTAACTGGATATGAAATTTTCAGCATTACCTTTCTTGCATGATGGTATCAGAAATAATTTATATGTTTATAATAAGAAAGGATTTTTTAAAAAAATAAGATACACAATGAAAGGGGTTCCCAGAACTGGTCTGGAATTTTTCAAGGAGATATTGAGTGTGGAAAAGATTTAAAACTCCAGCTTGGAGTTTGCTTTTCAATACAACTAACAGTATATACAGGAAAATCCATGCCAGCAAACTTGAACAGCTTTCCGTTGCATAGCCGAATGTTTTATTATTTTAATTTTTGAAATAATACAAAAAAAAAAAAAAAACCTACCAAAAGAATATAAAACCTAGGAAGAAGCGATTTGATAGCTGCCAAGGCTGACTTCAACCAAAACGGGCCTCTGCCCTTTAGCATCTCTGAAAACACGCTTTCTTCTTTAAGCTTCATTAGCTAAAGACATAATAATGATCACAATAGGATGGTATTTCTATTGAGTAGCAGCCAGTGGAGGACCAGGAAAGCCTTAGCCTCTGATGCCAAAGTCCACAAGGCAAGGGCTCTTTAAAATCAGCTGGGAGAGGAGAGCTGGATTGCTTTTTTTTTTTTTTTTGCCAACTGAGTGAATTATGTCCCTGTCTCATGAACTGTCTTAGCATCATTTCCTTGGGCCTCAGTGGCACCCAGAGCAGAAGTGATCAACTATAGGCTCAAAAGGTTCTTAAATCCAGTCAAGAAACCAGTTACAGGAATGCAGCAGATGTTCCTGCATCTTAGATGTGGGTTGTATAATCTCTTGCTTGCCACACCTGCAGGGGCAATGCCTGCCTGTCGGAGATACAGAGTTTAACTCTACAAGTGTATTTGTGTACAGACCACACACATACTCATGCTTCCTGATAAGACCTAGAGGTATACAGGCTACTTCATTTAAAGATTAAGGAACTTAAATTCATCTATAATATGTTAAAATGTACACAGGGTCAGTAAGGCAGGAGAGAAGAGGTCATCTGTTATCATCATGGAAGAGTCAAATGACCCATGGAAGAGTCAAAAGAATACAGCAAATTATCTGTACTAGATCTGAAATTCTGTGAATGCTACATATTTTAACAGTATAATAGATTGGATGATATAGATTCATTGCGTTATTGTTAAAAGTAGTAAATAATATTTTTGTAGGGCTTTTTAATTATAAAAATACTTTCTCCTGTGTGACCTTTTTAAGTGACTAATAGTATGGATGTTACATCTCTTTCCATGTCTGAAAAATCAAGAATCACTTATTTCAAATAAAACTTTTTAAAAAACAGAAATTAAACGTGCATATTGTGAAAATATGCACTAGCATATTCTCCTGACTAGCATCAGGAAGAAAGCATTTACCTGAGAAAAAGACTTGAAGTTTCGATTTTTTTTCTAATCTCTTTTCCTTTGCATACATTTGGCATAGTCATGATTTTACTGCTACTATTTTCTCTCAGTTTTTTCTTTTACGTGGAACAATGCTTCTTATTCTCCAGTTAGTATAAAAGTCTTTATTAAAAAAATTGAATATGGTAGGAATAGTGCATGTACAGTCACTGTGGGTAAAGGGAATCCTTATAGTTTAGTTTGGAACTATGTACAAGGTTTAACTATTTTCTAAATTTGATTGTAGTGATGGGTTCACAGCTGAATATACTATAGCTAATTTACTTGTACACTTTAAATGGGTGAATTGTGCAGTATGTGAATTATATCTCAATAAAGCTATTAAAAGTGTAGGGCTCTGCACAGTGTTATGACATCTCCCTGAGTCAGTGCTAGGAGCTGAAAGCAGACAGAGAAGATTGCACAATTAGGTCATGGCATTATAACTTAGACATGTACTTTTTCAGTGATTCCACAGAGGTGAGAGAGCAATTCATTTAGCCTGCGAGGTAGGGAGGACTTTGAGGAGTGATATTTAAACTAAGTCGTAAAGATTGATAGGAGTCCAGTGGATGAAGGGGTGAAAGTATCTTAGGGATGTAGGTAATAGGAACCCAGTAAGGACTTACTAAATAGGAGTTATAGTGATGCTAGTGGTAGGGGTGTTGGCAGTGATGATGGATGATGATGGTTGTAGTGATGAGGATGACTACAGGAGGATCACGGTAGTCATGGTTGTGGTGATGGTATAATGTTGGAGATAATGATGTTGACAACATGCTGATAGTGGTGGTAATGGTGGCTGTGGAAATAATTTTACAAAGACTGAATTTGAGGAACTTCTCAGGCCACAAGGTGATGAGCTTCTAGGCATCTGCAGCCACTGTTCTTGAGTGGCACATGGCAGGTAGTCAAGAACACCTATCATTGGCTAGTGCCTTGCTTTTTGATCAAATATCGTCTTTCATCTGGACTTGTAGGAGCTGTTTATCAGTCTATAAAAGAGGAGCTAAACATTTAAGCAGTTAGTTAAATGCTGCACTTGGACCTGAAATATAGTGGTTTGTACTTTTGCAGTCAGAAACTACTCATGACAATGATTGGCCTGCTGTGGAGGCTGCTGTGGGTCTAAGTGCTGGACATCACCATGACCCCTTCCATGAAAATTTTGAGTTAAAAATACTAGGTTGAACTACTTGAAATTGCCATATATTAGGTCAAAAATAGTTAAATGTCAGCCATTTCATCTGGATTAGTCTATAATCTACCTTATGCTGATTTGTATCCCACCCCCTTCACTAAATGTGTGGAATAGCCAGGAGGAGTCAAAAGTTGGTACATGTTATTCTGCTATTGTGATAGCATTTGCGCTATTGATTCTGTGTGTGTGTGTGTTTGCATGCACATTTGTGTGTATGTATGACTGTATGCATGTATGTATGTGTGTATGGAAGAAGTATATAGATCAATACTTTTCAGTGCATTAGCCATGGACCTGCTGTGACTACTGAGCATTTGAAACGTGCTTGTCCAAAAACTTATTATGAAAAAAAGAATACAAATTATTTCAGTATTAATTTTATATTTATACATGAAATAATATTTTGAATAAATTTGGCTAAATAAAAAGATTAATAATAATTTCAATTGCTTCTTTTTACCTATTTTTAAAGTGGCTACTTGAAAATTTGGCTTGTATTTCTATTTGACAGTGTTGCTACAGACAAAAAGGATTTTTAAAGTCCTTTGCAGTGTAATTTTTTGGCAGATTCAAGAGGAAGACAATTCAAAGTAGCTTTTAGAAATTGCCCTTGGATATCCTGAGCCCAAATTTGCTTCAGTTTCTGCAAAAGAGGAAGGAAAACCAATCTGGCCTCTAAAATCTACATTTTGAAAATGGCCTTATAGACATGTATTCCCTCTGTAATATACAAAATACATTCTAGCAGCTCATAGTTTTTCCATGTACTTATAGTATTTTCTTTGCTTTTACTTTTTGTTCTCTGTGTTCTTCCTGTCATCACTTTATCAAAATATTGAGGCCCTGGCATCGAGCAAGTAGAGATATTCAAGATACATAAATGCCTCACTTATTCAGTACTGAGTTTATCTGAATCACTTGGGGATTGGCTAAGTGTATAAGCATTCGGGTTTCTCTGAAATTGAGACCATGCCACGCAGTGCAGGATTAGTGGGGAGAAAGTGTGTCAGTCTCCTGGCGCTGACAATTTGAACTGTCAGGGTCAGGGCCCTGTGGTCTCCCTTTGCTCCCCTAATCCTGACTAAGAAGGTATTTAAGTAGAATCCTGGGGTGCTAAATTAAGGAGGCTCTGATGGGAAAATGGGCAGTGGAGGGTTTAAAGGACACCCATTAATGTGCTCACTTCAAGATGTACTCTCATCAGTGCTTCTTAGGAAGGCACATGCTCACCAGTAATGTCTTTACTTTTTGGAACACAACCAAGGGCACGTATGGAGATTTTTAAACATAATATTTTGGAACCCGAGGGAAGCCAAAATATTGCAGACAGTGATAAAACCACAATTTAGTAATTGTGTTGTGTGATCCTGCAGCATGTGGTGGGGCCGCTAGAACGGGAAGTGTGATGAGTTTGGGCAGCAGACATTCTACATCTCAAGTTGCCATCTAATCCTCCCTTAAATAGGTCCAGGCAGATACACAAGGTGTCCAGAAACCCTTTTTTCTCTGTAGCCACATCTTCTAGGCCAAAGAGAAAAATGGGTAGGCATCAGCTAGGAATATACTTACCTGCCCTAACAGAAAACACTCAAATTGAATAATATTTTTTTAACATAACAGTAAGTCTGCAGGTAGCCAGAAAGTGTACAGTATTTTACTATTGCTGTTCTATTTCATCCTCTGTCATGGCTAGCTTTTCTCTTCATGTTACAAAACTGTTGCTGCAGATTCAGTCATCACATCTGTATTTCATCAGAAGGAAGAATATGTGCTAAACAGTGTCATCTATGGGAAAGTATATCCCCTTCCAAGGGGATAGCCTTGTATTACTGGCCTGAAGTGAGTAACATAACTTCTCCCAGATGCCAGGGACTCTGAGCTGGTGAAGATGTAGCTAGAATGTAGAGCCTATAGACCTTGCCACTCTAACAGAGGAAGATGTAGTCTACATAAGTAGCTCCTAGTTTTGTTCTTGGCACATAGGAAATAATCAATAAAAGAATCTTAAACTAATCTCACATTTATGATTAAAAGATGAGATCAAGCAACACTATGACTATATACTCTAGAGAAGTGGTTGCTTTGATTAGTGTCTAACACTAACTAAGCATACCCTTTAGGCATGCTTGGCCTGTAAAACACAGGGCTCAGTGCTTTACATTTCCTACTCCCTGTAAAAAATTGATGAAGGGACACTCTTCCCAGGTTTCAGAGAAGGAAACTGAGGCTCAACAAAGCTAAGTAGACTTGCCTAAGGTACATACTGATATGGAAGAGGGCTGGGATGCTCACCCTTGCCTTCAGCCTGGGCAATTGTAACCTTTAAGCTCTTATATAAAGTAGAAGACTCTTGGTAAGTTTGCCTGTTGTTAAATTGCTAGGTCATGTCCAGCTCTTTTGTGACCCCTGTGGACTTAGCCCACCAGGCTCCTCTGTCCATGGGATTGCCCAGGCAAGAATACTGGAGTGGCTTTACGATTTCTTCACCTAAGTAACCTGCTAATCGCATTTGAAGCTTAAAACCAGAGACTGGAATAAATAGCAAAAAGGACTGTGAAAAAAGAAAAAGGATGAACAAATTAGGCTAACTTTGGTGCAACTGAAATAGGTCCCCATATTATGAGCTGTTAAAGGCCTTAATGATGCCAAATTCTGGACTCTCTCAGTCTTAGAATATTTTCCACCAGTTCTCCATTGGTGGGGGTGGGATTTGCCGTATGCATATGGTAATGGTTTGTCTGGGGTTTTCTCAGGGCATTCTCAGGAACAGTTAGGCCATTTTGTGCTGGGTGCTGTTCTGGAGGAGTGAGAAGGAGCTGTGTGCATGTCTTGAGGTGGAACCAGCCCCGCCAGAGTGGCCCCTGGCTGCCATGAGATCCAGTAGCATGGAAGGAGAGGTAGACTGGAATCGCCTCCAAGGAATGGAGGTTCCCCAAGAATGATGGATCTGCCTTTGATGTCTGGCAGCTTCCAAATAGCACAGAAATGATACAGATACATGCCAAAGGGGAAAAACAACTTTTGATCTAGTTAGAACTAATTAAACTTTCAATGTGCATGAAAGAAACTTGAGTGCTGGCCAGTTGTTTGCTGCGGATGGATTTTGTCAAAGAGCATAGTTGAAAATAATGTAACTAAAGCAAACCCCTGCCTGCTGTCCTACTTGTGGGGAGTTAATTTTTTGGTCTTTGCTTCTAAAATGTTGAGGATATCCCCCCTTGCAGACTGAAATTACCTGCAATCTCTTTTTTTCCTTTTGTACAGTGATGTTAAGAGTGATGTTTTTCTTTAATGTTTTCTCAGAAGGCTCCCCCTTCAAGCCTTCCTTGTTGTCATATCTTGTTTAGTCTAATGTATGTTTTTTGTTAGTGTGTGGACTAAAAAAGGTAATCTAATTAACAGTAGAAGGCAAGAAGCCCTGCAGGATTTTGGCAACAGAGGAAAACGTGGGCTCTGGTATTTGATCAACAGCTTCCACTTAAGGCTCGCAACTCTTGCCTCGTTAGCAGGGGACTTTTTCCGCTCTTCATAAGCGGGCTTCAACAGAATATAAAGTGTGTATTTGACAGGACAACAGTCACATCTAAGAGTGGATTTTGAAAATTTAGGTTGCCTTTATTCAGAGCGACTGGCTTAGTAAATGTTTAGAGGGCCCTAATTATGCTTTGGGGGTGATTAAAACATTGTGGATTTATGCTGTTTCACTAAGGAAAAAAGCCTACCCCACATACCAAGAAAGGGGGAAAAAAAAAAAACTTAAAGGGAGGAAAGAAAAGAAAAAGGGGAGGTGGGTTGGGTGATGGGGGGAGCTCACAGGGCCCCAGCTTGGAGAGGCGGCCTCTTGGTAGAGCATATGAATCCACTTACATGTAAATTGCTTGTCGCTGTGAATTAAGGGAAGGCTATGAAAGAGCTGCTTTCCCGTGTTTACTATAGGATTTTTGACAGACTCTTTCCTCTTTCAAGTAAATTTGGCTTAAGTCCATAGTCAGTCCAGTTTTAAGTAAACTCCTCTTTTGTTACATTAACAAGGTTATAACATCACTGGGGCAGATTTCCAGCTGCAGGAACCGAGGCCTAAGTATGGGGCTGAGGGTATAATTAAAACCTTCGGGTGGGAGAGTTAAATTCTCAAGTAAAATTGGATAAAAGGCTAATTGTCCATAGCAACATAATACATGCTTTAAATATCTGTGAAATGAAGATGAATAGTAGGAGGCTTGCAAACAATCCTTTTCTACTCTGAATCGAGATCTGCTTTTTTAGCTCAGGATACAGGGCATTCGTTTCTGCCCACATACACAGACACCTCAAATTCTGAAAGCCCCATGCTGTCCCTGTGACTCCTGTGACTTGTCTTCTATCCATGCTAAAGATCTATGTACCTTCTTTTGAGGAGCTTCTTTTACAAAATGGGGAGTGTTTATAGCTGATAAGTGGGGCCTATGAGCGGGGGACCTACGTAGTTTGGTTCCATAGGTCCAAACAGAGGTGTTGTGTAGTGTGTCCACATTTGCCATGGCCTCCTTTAAAGGAGCGGTGGTAATGGGGTGTGAGCGGGTTGGCAGGGAGTGTAGGAGAAAGGTGCACATACCTTTGGTGACCTTCTCAGAGATGACATCCAGCCAAGCAATATGATACATTACCACAACGCTAAAAAAACAAAACGGCTTGTAATGGCAGCTTGTCCTGAGTGAATGCGTCGGGAAGGTCCATTTGTTATTCATTAGGAGCAGCCCGGCTGGTCTGGCCTGGTAGTGAGCCTGGAGACGTAAGGTCATTCTACACCTCTGCCCCAGTGGCACGGACAACAGCGAAGACAGCTTTAGCAGCCCCTACACTTCTAGACTTTGCTGCTGCTGTTTGAAGCTCTGCAGGAACGAAGGTGTTCTAAAACAGTTTAGAGTTACTCTAAGAGGGTGGGAGATGGGGGTGGGGTGGAAGGGAAGAAGAAAAGGGGGAAAAAAATAAAAATAAATGATTTTGTTGGCAAAATGACTTCATGGAACTGAGCACAGTGAGCTGAGAAGTCCTTCAGCTTCCCCCCAGCAACCCAGGAAGTGTACCCCCAAAGAGCTGCAGTCTGTCCATCTGAAGTAGGGACAGTCGAAAGAGAAGGTGTGTGAGGGGCCCGGGGTTTTTGGAGAGTGGCCAGCGTTTGAGGGCTTTCTGGGAGAGCTGTGTGACCATACCCAGGGAATGGAGTTGCTGGGTGCAGCATGGTCAGGCACCAAGGGTAACCTGGGCCGCCAGGAGGGCAGGCCAGTTCTTTGTGAACCAGAGATGCAGGACTGTGGTTGCAGGGCAGCTGGAGCTGGGCCGTGGGAAAGGAAGGGCAGTGGAAGGCTGGCAGTTACGGGCATCAGCAAGTGGACTAATTGAGAGTGTTGGTCTTGCCTGCCAAGAAAAAGAGGATCTTGTCCCTGGGCTCTGAAGTACAGAGTGGTATTGAGGCTTCCCTGTGTGCTTAAGGGAGAAGACCCAGGAATTGCATTTCTGTTATTTTCAGCCTAGTTGTATTGCAGAGTATTTTATCTTGCTGCATAATATGGATACTTGTGTTTTAAATCAAGAAGTTCCTTCTCACTTTGTGAATTGAGAGTGCTTTAAGATAGGATACACCTACTGCTGAAGCTGGGGTGCTTTCCATCAGAGCTGAGATAGCTGTGTTCAGTTCCATCATGGTTATTGATGTGCTTTTATGATATGCATTGGAGCCTCCTAGCAATACTTTTTTGCTCAAAGAGTTATTTAGATCACACATTTGCCTCGTGGCTGCTTACTATCAGTAGTGTTTTAAGTATGTTTAAGTATGTCGAAAAAGAGCTTATATTTTAAGAGTGTATAAATCCATTTCTGTTGCCAGCATTATAAATTTAAATTCCTTCTTACATGTACTAAATTCAGGTAACGCATAAACTGGGTTATAGCTCAGAGTAAGAATGACATTATGAGAACATAAAGTTGAACATGCTGTTTAATAGGAGCCAACTCTTATTAGTTCAGGCTAGTAAAATTTTAGCCATCTTTACATTTCTTTGTTTTTAAGTAGTGTATGTTTCATTTTTGAAGTAGAGGTTTAGTTATCATGTGTATATACATACATACATATAAGTTAAAGTGGAAAAAAGTACTCCTCTTTCTGTCAATTATTAATATTTGATGCCAAAATATGGAAAAAATAGCTCTGTTGAATTTTTTGAAGTTATGTACTATTTGGGAAGCAGAAATTGGGATTTTTTTCTACCTGAATTTGATTGAATGACTGTCCATTTTGTGGAGTACATGGTTGTGGGGAGGTTCCTGGACATTTCAGAGACAAGAGTCTACATTCTCTATAAGTCAGTAAATATTTATAAATCAAATGTTTTGTGATGAGGGAGGAGCTTTTCCTACCAAAAGGCTAATTTTACCAGACATCTTTCTCTCCACCCCTACCCCACCACTTTATCCTCAACACAGAGGATGCGTGTCCCTTATGACGCAAGTATGACCATTATCATCAGTAGCCCTCTACTGGACAGAAGAGAAGCAAAACCATGATAGAAGTGCTTTTGTAAATTATTAATTTTGTTTTGTTTTCTGTATTGATGGCCTGACAATAAGGAGTAGCAGTTTTCTGTTTGGGCCGTGAAAAAGTTTTGGAAATAGATGGTGGTGATGGTTACACAATATTGTAAATAGAAATGGCTAAAATGACAATTTTTGTGTTATATATTTTTTGCCACAATAAAAATGTGATGAGCGATAGAGAATGAAAAAGGAATAATAGGGAGCAAAGTCCCAGGGATTTTTTTGATTTGTAACCTCATTGTATTCAGATTTCTATTTCTGTGTCAGCTTATCTGAGAAGCTTTCCTGATCACATTAGCTAAAATGGCTCCTTTCTTGTTACTCTTTATCTTCCTAACTTTGCTCTAATCTTATTTTTAAAGTATTTTTAGAGTTTAAATAAAATTCACATAACAAAATATTTTTAAAATTTAATTAAAATAAACAATATAAAATTCACCTTTTTAACTAATTAAAGTTTACAATTCAGTGATTTTTTTTTTTTGTATTTATAAGGTGTTGTGCACTCATCCCCGCTATCTAATTCCAGGATATTTTCACCACCCCATGACATCCTCATACTCATTGACCAGTTACTCTTTATTACCTCTTTTCCCCTGCCCCTCGCAGCCACTAATCTGCTTTCTGTCTCTGTGAATTTGCCTTTTCTGGGTATTCCAAAAATGAAATCTGTATGTGGCCTTTTATGTTTGGCTTCTTTCATAGCGTAGTGCTTTTAAGTCTCATCCATGTTGTAATCTGTACTACTACTTTATTTCTTTTTATTGGCAAATAATATTCCATTGAGTAGATATTATCACATCTTATTCATTAACCAGTTAATAGTCATTTGAGTCATTTCTAGTTTTTGGTTGTTATGAATAATACTGCTGTGAATATTTGTCTGTAAGTTTTTATGTGGATGTACATTTTCATTTCTCTAGGGTATAGATATTTTTCTTCATAACACCACCACTATATCCATATGTGTTGTGTGTGTGTGTGTGTGCGCGCACACACACACACACACACACACACACATTCATTCATTGACCGTGGGTCCAAAATCCCCATTTTAGAAGGTAAATTCTGGAAGAACCTAGACTATCTTAGTCTCCAATGCTTAGAACAGTGCTGATTGAGTGAAGGAGATAATGAAGAATGGAGTTCTGTATTAGATGAGCACAAAGTTCTTTCTGAGCCACAGAGTAAGTTCTTTGGTCTTTATCTCTTTTAAGTCATTCTTTAGGTTGTGGTTGGGCAGGGGGAATACTCAAAGAAAAGAACTGTTATTCAGTATCACAGGAGTATTGGTAGAGTCAACCAAGCCTACTGCCAGGCTGATGTCTAAAGACACAAAAATGGGATGCCTTAACCAACCACTGACCCATGTTATTTTTGATGCCAATTACTGCTATCAGGAGAATCAGTTCTTCCTGTGACAGACATTGTCTTGTATTTATAATGAAGGCAGAAATAAAATTCTTTTTTAGTAGTGCCAAGAAGAGCAAGATCTTCACCTTTCTCAGAGGTGCAGTGTCCATCTCTTCTCTGACAGATATGCCAGAGAGGAAAGAATGGGATGCTGCTGCCTGGGGTTGAGGGCCAAGTATATTTTTATTCACTAGTTGCATTTAAGAAACGAGAGACATCTTTTTATATAAAGCCAAAGTAAAACTTCTGTTCCTGCAGAATTTTTGTATACTTCAACAAGAAAGGTATCAGTCTCAGGGGAGAGCAAATGAGGCATTCTACATTTGCCTGCCCATCTTCAATGAATTCTGGCAGGTATTATTTTAACTTTTAGGAATTCTACCAGCTCTACCTTTGTTTTCATAAACTATGTAATTTAAAATACTCTTCATGGATTCTATAGAATTTTGATTCTATTTGATTGGTTTTTCATTGTAGTTAATCTGCCTTTAAACATGTGGAGGAAATGGTTCAATTTTTAAAAACTTCCACAGGATGTGATACATACCATTTAAATGATAAATCTTTCCCCTAGAAAGAAATGTCATGGTACAAGAGCAGACATAGTTATCATACTGTTTATTATTTGACTTGGCTGAATTCCTAGATTTGGGTTCTAATTTTAATATATTAGAATATACTTTTCTTAGAGGTTATGTTTGGTGAGTAAGTGAGTAGCAGGGTAAATTGAAATTGCATTTGACTAAATTATATTTTTCCATGATTATTAGTTTTCGTCTTTTATCAGTGAGTGAAGAACTTCTCATCTACTGTCTTACAGGTGAGTACATTTCCATCCAAGATGCTTCTGCTAAGGACAAGAGATTTTAGATGTATTGGGGTGGTTTATGTCTCCAAGATGCCTTTCAGTCATGGTAGACAAATGGTCTGTTGTTGCAGTCTAGGTGGAAATGGGCAGTTATCTTCCTCTCATATATTTCCTTGGCTGAATTCTTATTTTTTTTAATGGAAATAAAAATTGGTGGTGGGGTGCGGGAGGGAGGTTCAAGAGGGAGGGGACACGTATATACTTATGGCTGATTCATGTAGTTGTACAACAGAAGCCAACACATTATAAAGCAATTATCCTCCAGTTAAAAGTAAATTCAATTCAATAAGTAAAAGAGAGAGTAAGGGAAGCTCCCATAGATAATACAGATTACTATGCTTTGAGCACTTAAGAAAACTGTAAGACTCACAACAAACAATGAAGAGAAGGACCCCATTGTCAGCTGAGCTTTGGGGAGGGACCATCCACTGAAGCAAGAGTGAGTGAGTTATCCCACTACCCCACCAGCCTCCGCCTGCAGTTTACAGTACGCCAGCCCATAGGAATGTGAATCCCACTTTGGAGCCCATTGTGAATGTGTTTCTGAGTTGTTTAACGTGTTTCTCACAAACAGGACATGACATGTATGGTTTAAATGAAAATAATGGCCTTGCCGCTCGGTGCCAGACCGTCTTTTGTCAAGAGCATCCTGGCAATTGGAAGGGCTCTGTGCTGACGTGGCCCACAGGCCGGGTCCTTGGGGGATCTGGACTTGCTGTGTTTCACACAGAGAAGGCTCTTAAATCAGGAGGCCTCCCTGAGGGCCTGCGTCCCTGGTGTGTGCATGTGCGCTGTTCTGCAGCCAGCACTAGAGTTGGGCTTGCTGCTGTTGCTTCTGACCGTAAAAGCTTGCCTGTGAATTAAGAGAGAGATTTTCTTTGGATTCCTTAACTATGGAGTTTATTTTCAAAACAGATCAAAAGCAATAACCAAAAAAAACCCAGTTATTTTTATTTATTTTATTTTATTTTTTGGTATGAGAGTGTTAAAGTGTATCTAGGTACTTTAGCTTAAGCCTTGTGATAATGTAAAAAAAAAATAATTATTTTTAAAAATTGTAGTAAAACATACACGATGTAAAATTTAACCATTTTTAAGGTACAGATCAGTGGGATTAAATATGTTCACATTGCTATGCAACTATCACCACCATCTGTCTTCAGAACCTTTTCACCTTCTCAAGCTGAAACTCGGTAACCATTAAACAATAACTTATCATTTCCTCCTCCCCCCACTTCCTGGCCACCACCATGCTGCTGTCTCTATGAATTTGACTACTCTATATACCTCATATAAGTGGAATCATACAACATTTGGCTTGTTGTGATGGGCTTGTTTCACTCAGTATAATGTCTTCAAGGATGATAATGTTTGATACAAGAAGATTAAGAGTGTATTTATTCAGTTTTATTGTTTGAATTCTTTCTGTGTGTATCTTTTAATGTTCAACTAGTTGATTTATCATTTTGTGTCCCATGGGGGCATGGTGTCATCATAGATCAGTCATTCTAAACCAGGGGCTGCTGAGCCCCCCAGAAATATTTAACATTAACCGGAGACATTTATTTTGGTAATCACAGTTGAGAAGCAGTGGTGCAGGATGGTATGGTACTGGTATCTAGAGGGCAGAGGCCGGGGGGGTGCTCCTAAACATTCTACAATGGCCAGGATAACTTCCACAATAAAGAATTATCTACCCCAATGTCAATAGGAGAAGAGTGTGACAGAGGATGAGATAGTTGAATGGTATCACTGATGCAATGGACATTAGCTTGGGTAAACCCCAAGAGATGGTGAGGGACAGGGAAACCTGGCATGCTGCATTCCCTGGGGTTGCAAAGAGTTGGAGACGACTTGGCAACTGAACAATTTCAATAGTACTGAGTTTGAGGAATCCTGTCAAGGGTTAATGAATTTGCCAGTTAATAATGGGGGAAAAAACTCTCGAGAAAAATTTGCATGACACATTTTCATTGAGTAGTTTTGAAATAAATCTCTGATGTCATCAGTTTGTTAGTAATTCAGTAAAGCATTAAATATTGGAGGTTCAATACAACCTAATGCAGACTGAGTTCCTATCTTCATGGAGAGACTCAGTCATAAAAGTTGGAGGATTCAGAATCATCCGTCTACTTGTGCTTTCATTAATTTTGCTATGAGTTCTTTTGGGAATATTTATGTTTCTGTGCAGGTAATGAGTTTGGGTGGCTGTACAGAGATGGTGAAGCACAGAGTTGGAGTTAGGAGACCTTATTCTGGCCCCGTTCTGTTACTGAGTGGCTGCATGACAGTCTGGATCTTTGACATGAATATAATAGAAAATTCTTTAAAATTCTTAAAAAGTGACTTCCTTATGGTTTAATTACTATGAAATACATTCTGCTATAGGCTTCCCCGATAGCTCAGTTGGTAAAGAATCTGCTTGCAATGCAGGAGACCCCAGTTTGATTCCTGGGTCAGGAAGATCTGCTGGAGAAGGGATAGGCTACCCACCCCAGTGTTCTTGGGCTTCCCTTGTGGCTCAATTGGTAAAGAGTCCACCTCCAATGCACGAGACCTGGGTTCAATCCCTGGGTCAGGAAGATCTGCTGGAGAAAGGAAAGGCTACCCACTCCAGTATTCTGGCCTAGAGAATTCCATGAACTATATAGTCCATGGGGTCACAAAGAGTCAGACATGACTAAGCGACTTTCACACACTACATTCTGCTACATTAGTTTTTTTTTTTTTTTTTTTAAGTGAAAACTGAACATTGCCTTAGTAATAAATGATTAGGTGAAGCCTTAAGTTGGCTGCCAGTAAAGGTACTATATTCTTTTCAAAAGGCCTGATGAGATCCTGGACTCTTTCTGCTGTCACATCCTCTCTTTATTAGGACAGACTCCCATGGCCAACATTAGTTTGACACCTATGTGATCCAGTGGACTCATTTATTTTTTTAAATGCTGTTTTTCTTTGGTCCACTTCATTGAGAGCAGAAGGTGTGTCTAGAATATTTAAAAGTTAGGTAGATAGGAAAAGCAAAAGCTAATAAAACCTATTTTTAATAGGTTTTTAACATATTATATAATATGTTAAACACATAATAACATATAGTAACATAATAGAGGTGAGGAACAAGTATCTAAACCAAAATTATGGAGTCCAATTTTTAACAGCCAAGAAAATTTTATTTCCTTGGAATATGTTGTGTGTCTTTTTCCAGTGCACTCTTTATAGTTATGTGTGTATGCTTAAATAAAGAGGACTAGAAAAGAATTGATTGTAAAGAGTTCCAGCACATGCCATTACCTGCAGAGAAATTTGTGTGAAGAGCAGCTTGATCGCAGGGAACACTGAGAATGAAGGCAGGTTCTGAGGAGGTTGTGGTTCAGTACTACCTACTGTCCTGTCACCTCGTGAATTCCCGTCCCACCACCAGCTCCCATCACTGACTTTGAAAAAAGAAATCATTATCTAGTATTTTTTCTTAGCAGTTGAAGCAAAGTTTCTTCATAAGACCAGAACTTTTCCAAGAATGTGCTGGCAGCCTGTGCAGTCTCTGGATTTCAAAGTCTGATGGTATCTGGATTTTGAGCCTGGGCTTTGGTCTGCCTCTCCTTGCTGTTTGATATGATCCAGTTTTGCTTTGTCAGAGTTGGAAGGTAGTTACAAATCCTAGGAGGAGGCAGGTTGGAAGATAGAATAGGGGTTCACCTTTCAGCAGGAGACAGGAGAAGCCAAACCTCATCTTTCTGTTCTCTCCATTTTTCTTATTTACTAATTTACTTATTTATTTTTTATAAAATAGAAAATCCTTAGAACCAGGATGGCAAAGAGGTTTCATCCCGAGTGTCACCTTCAACTGATGATGTTAAGTAATCAGTGTTTGGAACGCTTACCACTAGCTTCAGACCAAAAAGAATTCTGTGATCAGTTAGCGGTGCTTGCCACGGTTGAGCACAAGTTGCAGTGGCACATACGTAATGTATTCTCCAACACTGTGTAGTTTGGGGCTCTTAGATTAACAATGTGACTCTTTAGGAGTGGTCCTGGCTGTTCATTAGCACACTTTGTTTCTGGCAAATGCTTCTCTTGCAGCTGGCCCTTGTATGAATAATGTGAACTCTTGAGTCAAATCACCTGGATTGGAATACTAGCTTTGTCTTTTACCACCTTGTGGAAAAGGCTCTTGTGAAAATTAATAGATCTTCTATGCCTATCTTTCTTATCAATAAATAGGGGCATGGTTACATCTTTTAGTTATTGTGAGGATGAAATGAATTAATACACATTGTTTAGAATAATGCCTGACACATACTAAACTTTCAGTCAATGTTGGTTATATGGGTTGAATGAAAGTGAAAGTTGCTCAGTTGTGTCCAGCTCTGCGACCCCATGGACTATACAGTCCATGGAATTCTCCAGGCCAGAACACTGGAGTGGGGAGCCTTTCCCTTTTCCAGGGGATCTTTCCAACTAGGGATCAAACCCAGGTCTCCCACGTTGTGGCTTGATTCTTTACCAGCTGACTCACAAGGGAAGCCCATATGGGTTGAATAGTGGCCCTCAAAAGATATATTCACCAGAACCTCAGAATGTGACTTTATTTGGAATAAGAATCTTTGTGGGTATAATTGAGGTAAAGATTTCAAGATGAGACCACTCTGGATTAGAGTGTACCCTGAATCTAAAGACTGGTGTCCTTGTAAGAGATAGAAATGGACACATGGCAAAAAAAGGAAGGTCATGTAAAAAATGGAGGCAGAGATTGGAATAATTTATCTGAAAGACTAGGATTTATCTGCAAGGCTAAAATTATCAAAGACTGCAGGTCATCACCAGAAACTGTGAGAGAAAAGTGGAATGATTCTCTCTCAGGGTCTTCATATGAAACGACCCTGTTCACCCCTTGGTTCCAGACTTCTGACCTCCTGAACTGTGAGAGAATAAATTTCTGTTGTTTTAAGCCACCAATGCTCAGAAAGACTTAATTTGAAACCATCAGAATGTACAAAGTGAATAATAATAATAAGTAATAGTAATAATAATAGTAATAAGCATCATTGAGATAGATATAGAGATTGATGGTAGACTAGACAAGCCATCTTCCTGGTATGGATACCAGCTATTGCATCAGAATTTGAGAGAAGGCAGGGAGTTGAATTGTAGGCAAAGTGGTCTATGGGACAGAAACAAATGTGCAAGGAGGATATATTCTCAGAGGGTGGATGATACTTGAGTAAGCCTAAAGCAAACTGAAATTTTGATAACCTAAGAATACACTGATTACTTTCTCAGTTGGGAAACTGGGTTTTAGGAGTCATCACTTTCTGCATGTTCAGACCAGTCCAGCTCCTTATGCATTTGTGTAGGAACACTGGTCTGGAGAAGGCAATGGCACCCCACTCCAGTACTCTTGCCTGGAAAATCCCATGGACGGAGGAGCCTGGTAGGCTGCAGTCCATGGGGTGGCTAAGAGTTGGACACGACTGAGCGACTTCACTTTCACTTTTCACTTTCATGCATTGGAGAAGGAAATGGCAACCCATTCCAGTGTTCTTGCCTGGAGAATCCCAGGGACGGGGGAGCCTGGTGGGCTGCCGTCTATGGGGTCGCACAGAGTCGGCCACGACTGAAGCGACTTAGCAGCAGCAGCAGCAGCAGCAGCAGGAACGCTGGTCAGGAGAGGGAGGGAAGGCATGGACCTGTCGGCACACAGTAGCCCAGGGCTGCCACCTCAGATCTGCCATTACTGCCTGGTCTCTGGCAAGTTACTTAACCTCTTGGCCTCAGTCTTGACCACACAAAATGGAAGTGACTGTACCTACCACACAGATCGTATTGTGAGAACAGCTTATTATGGACTTTACCTAACACAGAGCCTGGCAGATAGCAGATGCTTATAGCATTTTAAAAAAATGTTCTAAGTGCCTGTGTTAGGAATTTGATGAGATAAGGGAATAAGAAATACACAGAAAATTGTCTCCGCTCATAAAAGCAACATAATATAAGCTCCACATTGTAGTGGAGAAGATCAGGGCACTTAGAATGATGAAATATTGATTGAAAAAAAAGGGATAGTTTTTGTTTTGCTGAAGGATAAGCAGGAGCCTCAGAGAGGATTCAATTTGACCTGAATCTTGAAAAATAAGCAGAGTTTTCATAACCAGGAAAGGGCAGATATGTTTACTTTTTAATGGACCAATGAGACAGAAATATACTTGGTGAGGGAAGAGAATGACAAGGCATCCCTGGACAAGCAATTACTCAGGGTTCAAAATGGAGAGGGTTGAGTATAGGAGAGATGAGGTTGGATGTGCAGATTTGTGCTAATAGATTTGAATGCCACAAATTTGGGGCCAGAGGAAAATATGGAATGCTTTTGAAAGCACAATAGAAGGATGGCTCTGTGGTATGAGAGAAGAATAGGAGCAGAAGTCAGAAACATTGGTGCAAGTTAGGAGGCTGCAACAATGATCCGAGTGATGGATGATGGAGGCAGAACCTAGGGGAGAAGAAAAATTGGGAGAGAGGGGAAGGAGGGAGACCGAGAGAAAACCTGAGCTTCGTCAAATGCTTATTGAATGTTTGGTGAAAGGGAGATTAATAGGATATGGAAACAGATTGGGTTTGGGGGAAAAGGCAGAAAGAGTAGAAGACAGGATGGCTTGATATGTTTAACGTATAGGATCTTCCTAAGTATGGTGTGATACATGTGAGCCCTAATTGTGCCTGAAATGTTTTCTACTAGTTTCATTGTTTTTAAGTTTGAAAATTTCCTTTTTAGTGGTAAATAAAAGCATTTTCATTGTAATAACATTGAATAATTCATAAGTGTGTAGGAAGTGGTCACCCAAATTACCACCATGCAGATAATCAACATTAATAACTGATTCTTCCTTTCTCCTTCCCCTTCTATACTTTCTTCTTTCGTTTTTCATCCAGCCTCCTCCTCCTCTTTCTTTGGATTCTCTCACTTCTCTATTATATATATTTGTTTGTATACACACACACACACACACACACACACACACTATATATATACATGTACTCTTCCATATGAAATGGTTGCTTGTTATTATATAGTCTGCTTGGTTCCCTAACAACATCGTTAATCTCAGCACTTGTGAGTGAGTACAGATTTACCTCACTGTAAATCTGCTTTATCAGCAGCACTGTGATTTATTTAACTACTCCCTGTAAATGAATGCTGAGCTTGTCTCAGGTCTTGGTAGTAGAGATCACACATTTTTGAGCCCTTGCATATAATTGCATTCATATGAGGTACTTTATTTCTAAACACTTTTGCCAACAGTGGCTTTAGACGTTTTTGTGTGTGTGTGTGTGTGTCTTTTTGATTTGGAAGCCCTTCTGTTCCTCCCAACAAAAAAGGAGGGGGAAATTCCTCATTTTATTTGTTTATTTTAAATTTTATAGTGGAGAAAAGGCTTTGTAGGCTTGATGTTCATTCATCCTTCTTCCTTTGTGAATTGCCTCTTCTTTCACTTTGCCCTTTTTGTTTGATGTGGTAGTTGATAAACCTATTTGTACAGTAAAGGTGTATACCTTTTGTTGAAACATTGAAAATATTTTCCCTGTGTGTTTGTTATCAACCAGTTATTTCCTTATGGCTTCTGGTTTTTAGGTCATGCCTAAAAGACCTTCTGTTACCTCTACCAAGAACAGCTAGATATCTGAATTGGTAGGTCTGGCGCTTGCTGAGTTGCTGTGCCTCTCAGTCTGCACAAGCTTTCTCCTGAGTTTGCTCGTGGCCCAGCAGGCCAGGATGTCATCATGAGCTTTGACTGTCTTGGAGATGGAAGACTGCCTCCTCTCTGAAATCCCTTCTCTTGATAAAACATGTCATGCAGTCATGACCTGAAATCAAATCAGTGCTGAGAGAGAACTTAAATCCTCACAAGAAGTCATCTCCAATGCAAAAGTTGCCCTTCTCCCTGAGAGCTTTGCTCAGTCCTTTCTATCCACAATGATGGTTGATGTTAGTTGACATTTCTATTCCAAATTTATTTGTATTTGGGACCCAAGAGGCAGCCTGAACTTCATCAGTTGCTTGCATAACCTTTAATGCAGGTGGCTACTGCATTAAAAATTTGTCAGGCTCCTATAGACTGAGTTACCTCTATCCCTCTATACACAGAGAACCTCTTGAAGCCAGCGTGCTGGTCATCATAAACCCAGCAGATTCTGGTTTTCAATGGATAATCCAGATTACAAAAATTATGATGTAGTCTTCTTTTGATCTCTATTGCAAAAGTAGATTCTAAGTAAGTCAAATGGTGATGTGTAAAAGTGAAAATTGCTGCTTAGAAGTAAAACAATTGGTGTTGAAGTTTTATATTGTTATCATTTGAGCCTTTGGGTTTTCCTAAAAGGTAATGCTTCTTGCTTGTAATTTTTTGCCTATTCTCTATAGTGTTTATATTTGTCCTTTGATGTAACTTACCCATTTTTAAGAATATCCCCATAGTATTTTTTAGATTCAGTGTTTCAAATAGATGGTGGCAACAATCTTTCCTCACGTTGTTTTACTTTTGGTATTAGAACACATCAAATATTTTAGATTCATATATTCTTTAATTTTTTAAAAAAATTGATGTATGGCATACCTGCATATAAGTGCTCAGATTGTTAAATGTTTACAAAGTGAATACACGCAGGTAACCAGCACCCAGACAAATAAATCAGAGCATCTTGTGTACCCTAGAGGTCTTCTATACCCCTCCTAGTCATTATTTATCCCAAAGGTGACTATTCTGTCTTCTAACACTATAGATTAATTTTGCCTGGCCTGAACTGTGGGTTAATAGAATCATGAAGTATGCATTCCTTTCTTCCTGGGTTCTTTCACACAACATTTTATTTGTGAGATTTACCTATATGGTTGTGTGCTTGTGTAGTCAATTCATTCTCATTCCAGTTGAGTATTCACTTGCTCAAGAATACCTCATTTGTTTTTATTCTTCTTTTTCTTTCTGGTCATTTGGTCTGTTTTCACTTGAGGATTATTATGAATAACAATGCTGTGATATTCTACTAATTTTATTTTGGTGAACATTTGCACACATTTCTGTTGCTTATATGCTTGGAATTAGAAAGGCTGGTAGGAGGCATATGCAGAATGCATATGTTCAGTCCTTCTGAAGTAGTGGTAGAGAATATGTATGACATTTTGCTTGGAAGTAGACTATGCTACTGTGCGTTTTGATATTTCTGAGGGAATATATTACTATTTAATAGTTGAAAGGAATTGAAAAATGTTCATTTACTTTGGCATGGTTTCCATTATTTGCTTTTATCTGAGAACTCACAAGTCATTCTACAGGTAATATGGTCTGAAGTAAATTGGGTGTAAATGCACAGTCCTTGCCCCATTCCAATTTACCAAGCCCAGAGGAAAACATTTGTTACACTATATTTTTACAATACTTCATTGTGATATGATGAGGCTTCAGGCTTTAAGAAAAGGAAATTGGGAGGAGAGAACTAATATGATCCAGTGTGATTTTAAGATAACAACTAGAGTCTTTGCAGAAAAAGGAGCCAACAGGTCTGATATGAGGCATGGGGGCCACACATTTTTGCAGTGGGATTAAGGAAATGGAAGAACTTGTGCTTTTCAGCATCAGAAAGTCCTCTTCCCAAACATTCCACATTTAAAGTGTAGCACTCCAAGCCTTAGAAAGACGCTGCAAGGGAAAATGGAGCTGGCTCAACAGCTCGACAACATTTTCTAGATTTTCAGCCTGTGACAATAAATCACGTCTTTGATCTCTTCCTGAATTTATGCTGTCTGGTGGTTTGAGGAGGTTGTTCCAGAAGAGTCTGTTGCAGTGAAATAAGAGCCTTCTTTGTATAAGTACAAGTTAATACCATTATGCTAATTATCAATCTCATATAATCTGATACATTGGTTAGGATACAGAGTAGGCTTCTATAACAAAGAAATCTCCAAATCCAGTGACTCACATAAGATGAAAGTTTATTTCTTCCTATGTCAAAGTCTGTGTAGATCTCCTAGAACTGTCTTGGTGGTTTGACAGTGAAAGAGACCCAGACTCCGACTCACTGTTCTGCCATCCTCAGCACATGATAGTTGCCATCTCATGGTTCAGGATGGCTGTTCCAGCTCCTTCTGTCCAGGCTTTGTGCTCAGTACCAGAAGAGGAGCAAGAGGCTAGGGAAGAACATATTCCTTTCCTTTAAGGGCACAATACAGATCCTGTGTACATTACAACTGTACTCATCCCCTTAGGTGAAACTTAGTCATATGGCCACTACCAGTTGTAGGGCAACTGAAAAATGAGGGCCTTAGCCAGGAGGAACACGTCAACTAAAATTTCATAACTATAAAAGGAGAGAGTGGATATTGGAGAACAACCAGCTGTCTTGTGTGGGTTTGGAGCCTTTATAAGTATGTCAGGTATCTTTATCTATGGCCTCTGATCTCTCTTCCATATCCTCTCACTCCTTGTCTTTCTTACTTGTTTTCCTTCTTGTGTAGAACTCATCCCTTAAAGTGCCTCAACACACTTTTGATTCCTTGGAGTTTCTCTATTAGCCAGGAAATAGAAGAAGAGCAAACCCTGCAATCCTACCTGTCCTTTCCCAGATACTAATCTGGGCGTGGGGGAAGACCATTTTCTTGTTTTATTTAGTCTACCTGTTAATTTCTTTGAGGTAGTTGTGATGATTCTGAATTGAGTCCAAAAACCCTTTGTAAAGTCGAGCTGAAAAAATGTCCATCCTGATTCCTAGCAACCTATATTTAACCAGAGCCCTTGTAAGTATGTGTTAGACAGGGAAATAATAGTTATCAGTCTCTAGTGAATTATAAAGGAAAATAATTAGTTAACCTTGAGATAGCAGGGGTGCCAGACAGCTGAATAGCAGAACCCCTCCACTCTTTAAGAGGGTTGGGAGCTTGGAATGCATTGTCTTCAGAGACAAGGAAGCTGACCATTCATTGTGTGTCTCTGGAATAGGGCACCCACATTCTTTTGTAAACTTGTCTCAGCTCATCTGCAGCCATTCAACACCTCTGAGCCACTTGTGATTGTCTTAGAGGGTGTAATGTTCTGGCAGGCAGATTTTGAGCATCTCTTTCAGGGTCAAAAGTCATCCAGGAGTTAGTCAACCTGAATTTGACTTCCATTCTCACCAGTAATCATTTGTTGTGTGGCTTTAGATGAATTTCCTAATCTCCTTTTGAGCCTCTCACTTTTTAACATGAAGAAATTTTGCTAGTAACCTGAAGTTAATTCACCTTATTTATTCATGGAGCAGTTATGGTAATGTGAATATCAAGGGAGGATGGGTGTGTGTCCCATCTATGTTGTGGAAGCCAGGAAATACGCAATTAATTGGCACAAGTGTGGTCAGTTTAGGGTGACCGTTATGTCTCTGACATGATGTTTCCAATAAGGAATGCACTATAATGAAGAGCTTGGGCCCTGAAGCAAGACAGATATAGGATGAATCCCTAGCTCTGTGTGGCCTTCTCTGAGTCTCAGTTTTTTCATGGTCTTGTCACCAAGGTAATTGATTCTAAGAAATCCCAGCTCTACCCTTTTCTAATTAAGTGATTTTAGACAAACTATATAACTATTCTGTATTTCAGATCCCCTTTAATAGCCCTGCCTTAGGTTTCTCAAAAGGTGATATAACACATGAAAAACATTCAGCAAAACACCTTTAACATAATAAATGCTCAGTGAAAGACAGCTGCAGTATTGTCTTGATGGTTGACATAGAGTTTTGTTTTTTTTTTATATTTAAGAATTTATTAGTTGAAATATAACAGCTCTATTTGGGTATGATTGACTTACAGTAAATTGCAGCTATTTAATGTGCAAAACTGTATAACTTTTGGCATATGGATGCACAAGTAAAACAGTGAAGATAATGGACATACTCATTACTTATCCAGATTTCCTCATGCCTCTTTGTAATTCATTCTTTCTTCCTCTACGCAGTCTCTCCACCCCACTCCTCAGGCAAGCACTGATCTGCTTTATGTTGCTGTAGATTAATTTGCTATTTCTAGAATTTTGTGTAAATAGTATCATACAGTATGTACTCTTTCTGACTTGCTTATTTTCACTTATCGATATTACATGAATCAGTAAGTCATTCCTTTTTGTTGCTGACTAGTATGCCAATAATCCTGGCACAGGTTCAATCCCTGGTCACAGAACTAAGATTCCAAAGGCCACACAGTGCGGCCAAGGAAAAAAAAAAAAAAAAGTGAAAGGGGGGAATATATCATCTTGCCTTTTGTTTCATATTTTCTTTAATCTCTTTTTGCTGCCTTGATGGAGGATTGTAATTGATTCATTTCTGTCATCTTTGTCAGTATATTCACTGTAGCTCTTTCTTTTGTTATTTTGGTGGCTTCTTTAGAATTTATTATAGACTTAGCTTATCACATATACTTTCAAATGCTATTATTCCTTTTCATGTATAGTATATGAATTTTACATCACAACATTATATTTCTATTTTTTCCTCCTGATTTTTGCTTTTGCTGTAATACATTTTACTTCTATTTTTGTTATAAACCCCAGAATACATTTTTATTATACCATGCTTGGTTCCAGTGATAGATTGTCTTTAAGAGAAATTTAAATAAGAAAAATTTTTTTTATATTTACTCATATCATTATTATTTCTGGTGGTCTTTATTCCTCTTTGTAGATTGAGATATCTATCTGATATAATATTCTGTGTCCCCGAAGATTTTACTTTTTTCTTTTTTTGGAGAGCAAATCTGCTGCTGCTGAGTTCTTTTAGCTTTTGTTTATCTAGAGAATTCTTTATTTCGTCTTTGTTTTTGAAGATTTTTTTTTTTTCTGGATATAGAATTCTGAGTTAACTGATTTTTTTTCCCTATTAACTCTTTAAAGATGTTGCTCCACTGTTTTCCAACTTTGTTCTTTCTCACAAGAAAACTGCTATCATTTTTGTTTCTCTTTAGTATGTCTTTGTTTTCTTCTGGCTAATTTTAACATTTTTTTTCTTTTATTGATTTTAAGTAGTTTGATTATGATGTGCCTTTCTTTAGTTTTCTTCATGTTCCTTGTGATTGGTGTGCATTTTACTTCTTAGATTTGTGGATTTCTACTTTTTGTTATTATTTTAAGCTACCTCATGACTGGCAGCATATGTAGATCACATAGGTTATTTCTTTTTGAGTGAGTGTTGGTAGTTTGTTTCTTTTAAGGAATTGGTCCAATTTTATCAATACTGTCAGATTTATGATCACAAAATTATAATTAATGTTTCCTTATTACTGTTTTACCGGTTCTAATGGTGGTCTCTTTCCTTTCTTGATATAGCTGATTTCTGTCTTTTTTTTTTTTTTGTCAGTATGCCTAAAAGTTTATCTTCTTTGTTGTTGTTTAGTCTCTAAGTCATGTCTAACTCTTTTGTGACTCGGTGGACTGTAACTTGCCAGGTTCCTCCATCCGTGGGATTTCCCAGGTGAGGATACTGGGATGAGTTGCCATTTCCTTCTCTAGGGGATCTTCCTGATCCAGGGATCAAATCTGCATCTCCTGCACTGGCAAGTGAGTTCCTCACCACTGAGCCACCAGGGAAGCCTGTATCCTCTCTAGTGGTCTTCTAAGGAACAGACTTTATGTTTCATTGTTTTCTTTCTGTATTTTTCTGGTTTCAGTTTCATCAATTTGACCTTGTTTTCTAACAGTGCAAGTTTTCTCTAACTGCTCCATCATCTGCTTCTTATATATTTTTATTTTTATTTTCATTAAATTAAAAATATTTTCTAATTTCCCTTGTGACTTCCTCTTGAACCCATGGGTTATATAAAAGTGTGTTATTTAATTTCCAAACATTTGGTGATGTTCTCAGATACCTTTCTGTTACAGATACCTGATTTTACTCCATTGTGTTCAGAAGAAATTATTTTTATTATCTTTCTTCTTTTAAACTTCTTAAGGTTCATTCTATGGCACAAGTATATTTCATTTTGTTGAATGCTTCATTTGCACTTGACAATAATATGTATTCTGTTGTTGAGTGGAGTGTTCTATAAATGTCAGGTCGAATTGGTTACTAGTGCTATACCATTCTTCTATACCTTTATTGATTTTCTCTACTTATTCTATTGATTAATATGAAAGTAGTGTTGAAGTCCTTGTAAGATAATCAGTGATTGGTTCTCCTTTCAATTCTATCAGTTTTTGCTGTGTGCGTGTTGAAGCTCTGTTATTAAGTGTGCAGATTTTTAATGCTGTTATAACCACCTGTTATTTTGTAATGACCTTTTTATTACTAGGAAAACTGTTTTTATTCTTGGTAATAGTCTTTGCCTGGAAATTGACTTTATCAGTATTAATATAGCTGCTTCAGTTTTCTTTTCTTTACTTTTTGTATGCTATATCCTTTTTGCTTATTATTTTTAATGCATGTATATATTTATTTAAAGTGAGTATCTTAGTACATAGAAGGTCTTGCTTTTTGAACCCAATATAATAGTGCCTGTCTTTCAATTGCTATATTTAGACTATTATTATAATGATTGGTATGATTTAATTTAGGTTTCTCATTTTATCATGTGTTTCCTGTTTGCCTTATCTAGTTTTTATCTATTTCTTCTAAGGACTTTCAGATTATTTAACTATGTTTAATATTCCATTTGACTTTATCTGTTGGCTTTTTACTATGTACATTTAATTTTTAAGTGGTTGCTCCAGAGATTTCTGTCTCTATATATTTAGTCTTGTGTGGTGTACTTAGAATTAATGTTCTAAAACATCCAGTGAAAGAAAGAAACCTCACAACCCTGCCATTGTCTTCACTTTTCAATTATATGTTGTATTTCTTGTGAACATGTTGCAAACATACATTGAAAACCCCATCAGAAACATTATAATTTTTACATGTAAAAGAACATTTAATTCATATATAACTTAAAGGCCCAAAGAGGAGGAAATATAGTCTATCATATTTTCCAGTCATTTCCCACTGCTTTAGAGCTTCCTTCTTTTCTGAATTTCTGGATTTTCTTCTGGTTTAATCTCCCTTAATTCTGAACAGCATTTTTTGGTCACTTTTTTAGAGCAGATCTGCTGTTGATAAATTCTCTGAATGTATCTTTGTCAGAGAATTTTCTCTTTATTTCTGGAGATTATTTTGCTGGCAACAGAATTCTGGATTGACTGATTTTTTTTTTCCTTCTGTCAAGACTATTAAGAACTTTTTTTTTTTTTTTTTTTGCTCTCATCTGGCCTCCATGATTTCTGGTGAGAGACACAGAGTCCTATCATTTATTATTCTCCTCTGTGTAGCATGTCATTTTTCTCTAGACTTTTTTTTTTATCTTTGACTTTTAGCAGTTTGATTTTGGTATAGCTGTGTGTAGTTTTCTTTGCGTTTATACTGTTTAAAGTTTGTTCTACTTCTTGTCATTGTGAATTTATGTCTTTTACCAAATTTCAGAAGTTTCAGTCATTTTTTTCTCAATTTTTTTTTTTAAACATGAGTCTCTTTTTCTCTTTCAGTGGTATTCCAATGTCACAAATATTACACATTTTGATATTGTTCCACAGGTTTGTTTATGTTTTATTATAAACAAATAATATACTTTGTTTATATTTTATTGAGTTTTTTCTTCTCTTATTTTGGATCAGGTGTTTTCTATTGATTTATCTTCAAGTTTCATGTCCCTTTCCATGGTCCTTTTCATTCTGGCATTGAGTCATATGGTGATTTTTAATTTCAGATATTTTATTTGTATAGCTTCTATCTCTGCTGAGGATTTCTTTCTTTTTCCCTTCACTTAAAGTGTATTTAATTCCATGGTGGCTCAAACGGTTAAAAAAACAAACAAACAAACAAAAAACCTGCCTGCAATGCAGGAAACCCGGGATTGATACCTCAGTTGGGAAGATCCCCTGGCAAAGGGAATGACTACCCATTGCAGTATTCTTACTTGGAGAATTCCAGGACAGAGGAGCCTGGCAGGCTACAATTAATGGGGCCACAAAGAATCAGATGCAACTGAGCAACTATCATACACACATATACAAACACACAAGACACACACAATCTTTATCTCATGCAACATAGTTAGAATGTTTGCTTTAAAGTTTTTGTCTGATAATTGTGTCATGTTGGGGTTGGCATCTGTTGATCATCTTTTTCTTTGCAAATTTGCCATGTATTCCAGGTTTTTGTATGGCAAGCTTTCTGAACATTTGAATATTGTGTAATATAGATTCTGGGTCCTGCTAAAATCCTTTGGAGAATATAGAATGTTTGCCTTAGCATGCAGTGTAGTTAAATTCATTGCAAGTTATGTTTCTTCATCTGTGAGTGGTGGTTCCAGTGTTGATTCAGTTTTCAAAGCCTTTAGGTCTATTCCATTCATGCACAGCTTAAGGATGAGCCAAGTAGTTTTGCAGGTTCATACACAGAGGATGAGGTGGCTGGATGGCATCACCAATGCAATGGACATGAACTTGGGCAAACTTCAGGAGATGGTGAGGGACAGGGAAGCCTGGCGTGCTGCAGTCCATGGGGTTGCAAACATCTGGACATGAATGGGTGGCTGAACAACAACACAGAATTATAGGATTATCTTATTCAGCTCTTTACTCTCCTGGATTCCCTCTACACTCTCCACTTCACAGGGCTCTTCTCCCCAGTTTTCAAATTAGAAAGGTGGGATTTCTCTGAGAGTTTTGTTGGTGTGGGCTGCTGCAGACACTTCACATTCGGGGTCCTCAGGAAGTTGCTTTTATACAGCATTTAGTTCTAATCAGTGAGAAATGGGGCTGTAGAGGACTACTCCCATTTGGCCAGCAATGAGAGTCTCAGGACATTGTTTAAAGGGTTAAATGTTACCTGCCATTATGTAATTTCCCCCATGTTCTTTAATAGTTAAGTTCAGAATTTATTCTTTTATGCCTCTTAGTGCTTAAGTGATTTCTCTAAACAGTCACAGTTGGTAGCACAACTGTGATCTGAGTGTTTAAAATGGCTGACCACTTTCCAGGTGGTTTTAATTGATTTGTCTATAGCAATGGATATACTGAACACAGGCAACGTTGTATGGCTTCCACCACTGCCTCTGAGTGGAACAGGTTTGTGAATGTCTTGAACAACATTCTTCCATGAAGAGCTCTGCATTTATCATGGATTCTGGAACTTCCTGCTGGTGAAGGTTCTTATTCCTGGTCCACGATTCATACAGTTCCCATTGATTCTTGACATTTCTTACAGGCTTAAACCCAGGCTTTGTTGGTGTGGGAGATGAGGAGATATAGAACTCATAGGGACCCATGTACTATGAGAGAGGTAGGATCATGTTTTCAGATAGGGTTTCTGCTCGTTACATGAGAAGAGACATATTAAAACAACATCTTAATTTGCATTATGCCCAAGGTTTTTCCATGACAAATTGACTGTTTACATTTGTGTAGTGATTATTCAGTCAATATCTTTACCCACATATGCATTGCATTTGTGAATAATCAGATATAGCATTTGTAGAAGCAAGAAAGAGTTAATTATCACCATGTGACTATTTATAATTTCTTTTCTTCTTTTTTCTTGCATGCTGAGAGGATGAATAAATGTACTGGAATAAAGCCAGGAATGCCCCTTACCCAAGAGGGAGTTGTTGCAGGGGAATCCAGAACAATTAGACCGTGTTACTTCCTTTTGTTAAGGCAGTCATCTGGGGTCACAGCTAATGTAAAGAAGGGCATTGTCAGTAACAAGTAAAGTGAGGCTGTTGTTAAAATGAAACAGGCTGTGTTTTGCCCTGTAACCTCTTGCTACAACCAGCTCTTCCATGATAGCCATTGGCGCCAAGGAAGATCGGGCAGAATAGTTGGAACCCTTCCCAGTCCAGAATATGCATTACCAGCCCTTCTATTTGAAAGCTATTTTAAATCTTTTTAGAACTATCTAAGTAGTTAGAGATAAAGTTAGAGAATACTTTCATTGCTAATAGATAAATAAGTTTAATAAAGCCTTTTTACAGAATGAGTATAGGAGAGAGAGAAAACCAAAATGGAAATCAGGAATCTTAGAATTGTTAACTTGAAATGGTTTAAGGCACTCTCTGGACTTCAGTTTTAGCCTTTTGTATAATGGAGAGGGGCTACCTAGTAGATCAAACAATAAATGAAAATATTAAACAATGATAAATGTTAGACTTTGTGCATTACATGGATTATCTCACTTAACCTCACAACAGCTATAATATACATAATCTCACAACAGCTGTAATATGCATGCTATTAAATTTCCTTTTTCCAGGTAATAGGATTGAGGCTTAGGGAAGTTACTTGATTTGCCAAAGTTGAATATTTTTGCTTCAAAGTAATACATTCTGACTCTAGGCTCTGGTGAACTCTTGAAATTATAACTACTCAGTAGTAGAGTTCAACCAGAGCTCTGATTCTGATTGTTTTGTAGGGATTTCCTGGAGCACAGTGTTCATAAACATTTTGAAGCCCATACTGGCTAAGTGCATCAGTGTAGTTGCTGAATTGATTATTGGTGTCTGCTGTGGCACAAGAGGACAAAACAAAGGCATATATGCTCAGTGTTTGCCATCCATATCAGGTGGTTACTGAGGGCCCTCTGACAAAAACACCAGACACAGTACTGCTGCTAACGCCAGCACATGGAGCAGTGTTTCAGTTTCCATTATTTTACATTAACTTTAGGAATTTGTAGTGTCACCACAGGTACAGTATTCGTTTTCCAGAGGAGAGCTCTCTTCTCTTTAAAATATCTTTCAAGAGATGTCCTAAATTATCATAGGGCTGAGAGAACCATTGTATATACATAATGGTCCTAACATAAAACATTCAGAAGTAACTATATTAGTGAAAAAAGAACATGATGCCATAACAAACCACTTGTGGAATCTAGTTCCTGACCAGAGATCAAACCCTGAACCTTTGGAGTGGGAGCACTGAGTCTAAACTACCAGAGAACTAACCCTCGGGAGTATCAAGTAGTGAGAACCCACAAAAAGGAAACCACTTGAATACAAGACCCAGCATCACCCAACCACCAGTAGCACCCTGTGTGGGACACCTCATCGAAACAACAAACAAAACAAAAATACAAAGCTAGTCACCAGCAGACAGGAATACCACCTCACTCAGCCTTCCCCATCAGAGGAGAAACAATCAATCACAACAAACAGCATGAATCTCACCTTATACAAAGCTCACACAAACCACTGGACCAACCTTAGGAGGGCAGAAACCAAAAGGAAGAAAGAATTCAACCTTATTCAAGGCAAGAATTCAACTTTTCTTGAAGCCTGGAAAAAGGAGAGCTCAAACACAATAACTTAAAAAAAAAAAAAAAGAAAGAAAGAAAAGAGAAATATGGCACAAATGAAAGAACAAACTAGAAACACAGAAGTCCAAATAAATGAAGAGGAAATAGGAAAATTACCTGAAAAAGAATTCAGGATAACGATAGTAAAAATGATTTAAAAAAAAAAAAAAAACACCTTGAAAACAAAATGGAGAAAATGCAAGAATCAATTAGCAAAGACCTGGAAGAATTAAAGAATAAGCATATAGAGACAAGCAACACAATTACTAAAATTAAAAATACTCTAGAAGGAATCAATAGCAGAATATCTGAGGCAGAAAAACGAATCAATGAGCTCGGAAGATAAAATGATAGAAATAAGTTCTGAAGAGCAGAATAAAGTAAAAAGAATAAAAAGAGCTGAGGATAGTCTCAGAGACCTCTGGGACCATATTAAATGCACCAAAATTCGAATTATAGGAGTCCCAGAAGAAGAAGAGAAAAAGAAAGGGTATGAGAAAATTTTTGAAGAGGTTATAGTTGAAAATTTCCCCAACCTGGAAAAGGAAATAGCCAATCAAGTCCAAGAGGCACAAAGAGTTCCATACAGGATAAACCAAGGAGAAACACACCAACACATACTAATCAAACTAACAAAGAGTAAACACAAAGAAAGAATATTAAAAGCAGCAAGGAAAAGGCAACAAATAATATACAAGGGAAACCCCATATACTTAACAGCTGATCTTTCAGCAGAAACTCTGCAGTCCAGAAGGGAATGACAGGATATATTTAAAGTACTGAAATGGAAAAATCTACAACCAAGATTACTGTACCCAGCAAGGATCTCGTTCAAAATTGATGGAGAAATAAAAAGCTTTTCAGACAAGCGAAAGTTAAAAGAATTCAGTACCACCAAACCAGCTTTACAACAAATGTTAAATGGACTTATATAGTCAATAAATACAAGAGAAGAAAAAAGATCTACAAAATCAACCCCAAACAATTAGAAAATGGCAATGGAAACATATATATCAATAATTGCTTTAAATGTAAATGGATTAAATGCTCCAACCAAAAGACACAGACTGGCTGAATGGATACAAAAACAAGGCCCATATATATGCTGTCTACAAGAAACCCACTTCAGACCTCAAGACACATATAGACAGAAAATGAGAGGATGGAAATACATATTCCATGCAAACGGGAAGCAAAAGAAAGCTGGAGTAGCAATCCTCATATCAGACAAAATAGACCTTAAAATAAAGAATATTACAAGAGATTAGGAAGGACACTACATAATGATAAAGGAATCAATCCAAAAGGAAGACATAACAATTGTAAATATCTATGCAACCAACATAGGAGCACCTCAATATATAAGACAAGCATTAACAGACATAAAAGGAGAAATTGACATTAACACAATAATAGTAGGAGACTTTAACACCCCACTCACACTAATGGACAGATCATCCAAACAGAAAATTAATAAGGAAGCACAAGTCTTAAAAGATACATTAGATGAGATGGATTTCATTGATATCTTCAGGACATTCCATCCAAATGCAGAAGAATACACCTTCTCAAGTGCACATGAAGCATTCTCCAGGATAGACCACATCTTGGGTCACAAATCAAACCTCAGTAAATTTAAGAAAATTGAAATTGTTTCATGCATCTTCTCTGACCACAATGCTGTGAGACTAGATATCAGTTACCAGGAAAATCCTGTAAGAAACACAAACACATGGAGATTAAACAACACATTTCTAAATAAACAACAGGTTACTGAAGAAATCAAAAGGGAAATCAAAAAATTTCTAGAAACAAATGACAATGAAAACATGACAACTCAAAATCTATGGGATGCAGCAAAAGCAGTTCTAAGAGGGAAGTTTATAGCAATACAATCATACCTCAAGAAACAAGAAAAACTTCAAATAGACAACCTAACTTTACACCTAAAGCAACTGGAAAAAGAAGAAGAAAAAAACAAAATTAGTAGAAGGAAAGAAATCATAAAGATCGAGCAGAAATAAATGAAAAAGAAATGAAAGAAACAGTAGTAAATATTAATAAAACTAAAAGCTGGTTCTTTGAGAAGATAAGCAAAATTGACAAACCCTTAGCCAGACTCATCAAGAAAAAAAGAGAGAAGAATCAAATCAACAAAATTAGAAATGAAAAAGGAGAGGTTACAGCAGACAATGCAGAAATACGAAGGATTATAAGAGACTATTATGAACAACTATATGACAATAAAATAGATAACCTGGAAGAAATGGACAGATTCTTAGAAAAGTTGAATCTTCTAAGACTGAACCAGGAAGAAATAGAAATTATGAACAACACAATTACAATCATTGAAATTGAAGCTGTGATCAAAAATATTCCAAAAACAAAAGCCCAGGACCAGATGGCTTCACAGGAGAATTCTATCAAACATTTAGAGAAGAGCTAATGCGTATCCTTCTAAAACTCTTTCAAAAAAATTACAGAGAAAGGAATATTTCCAAACTCATTCTATGAGGCCACCATCACCCTGATACCAAAACCAGACAAAGACAACACACAAAAAAAGAAAACTACAGGCCAGTATCACTGATGAACATAGATGCAAAAATCCTCAACAAAATTTTAGCAAACAAAATTCAGCAACACATCAAAAAGCTCATACACCATGATCAAGTTGGGTTTATTCCAGGGATGCAAGGATTCTTCAATATATGGAAATCAATTAGTGTAATACACCATATTAACAAATTGAAAGATAAAAACCATATGATCATCTCAATAGATGCAGAAACAGCATTTGACAAAACTCAGCACCTGTTTATGATTAAAACTTCAAAAAATGGGCATAGAAGAAACCTACCTCAACATGGTAAAGGCCATATATGATAAGCCTACATCAGACATTATTCTCAAAGGTGAAAAACTGAAAGCATTCCCTCAAGATCAGGAACAAGACAAGGGTGTACATTTTTCCCACTATTATTCAACATAGTTCTGGAATTTCTAGCTACAGAAATCAGTAGAAAAAGAAATAAAAGGAATCCAGATCAGAAAAGAAGAAGTAAAGCTCTCGCTGTTTGCAGATGACATGATACTGTACATAGGAAACCCTAAAGATAGTATCAGAAAATTACTAGAGCTAATCAGTGAATTTAGCAAAGTTTCAGGATACAAAATCAATACACAGAAATCACTTGGATTTCTGCATACTAACAGTGAAAAATCGGAAAGAGCAATTAAGGAATTGATCCCATTCACCATGGCAACAGAAAGAATTAAATATCTAGGAATTAAAAATAAAATAAATAAATAAATAAATAAATATCTAGGAATAAACTTACCTAGGAGACAAAAAAAACTGTACACAGAAAATTATAAGACACTAATGAAAGAAATCAAAGATGACACAAACAGATGGAGAGGTATTCCACGTTTCTGGGTAGAAAAAATCAATATTGTGAAAATGACCATACTACCAAATGCAATCTACAGATTCAATGCGATCTCTATTGAATTACCAATGACATTTTTTCACAGAACTAGAACAAAAAATTTCACAATTCATATGGAAACACAAAAGACCTCAAATAGTGAAAGCAGTCTTGAGAAGAATGGAGCTGGAGGAATCAACCTTCCTAACTTGAGATTATACTGCAAAGCTGCAGTCATCAAAACAGTATGGTACAGGCACAAAAAGAGAAATATAGACCAATGGAACAAGATAGAAAACCCAGAAATAAAGTCATGCACCTATGTGTACCTTATTTTGACAAAGGAGGCAAGCATATACAATGGAGCAAAGACAGCCTCTTCAATAAATGGTGCTGGGAAAACTGGCCAGCTGCATGTAAAAGAATGAAATTAGGAAAGTTCTGAACACCACACACAAAGAAAAGCTCAAAATGGATTAAATACCTAAATGTAAGACCAGAAACTGTAAAACTCTTAGAGGAAAACATAGGCAGAATACTCAATGATGTAACTCGAAGCAAAATCCTCTATGACCCACCTCCTAGAGTAATGGAAATAAAAACACAAGTAAACAAGTGGGACCTGATTAAGCTTAAAAGCTTTTGCACAGCAAAGGAAACTATAAGCAAGGTGCAAAGACAACCCTCAGAAAGGGAGAAAATAATAGCAAATGAAACCACTGACAAAGGATTAATTTCCAAAATATACAAGCAGCTCATACAACTCAATACCAGAAAAACAAACAAGCCAATCAAAAAGACCTAAACAGACATTTCTCCAAAGAAGACGTACAGATGGCTAACAAACATATGAAAAGATGCTCAACATTGCTCATTATTAGAGAAATGCACATCAAAACTACAACAAGATATCACTTCACACTGGTCAGAATGGCCCTCATCAAAAAGTCTACAAACAATAAATGCTGGAAAGGGTGTGGAGAAAAGGGAACACTCTTGCACTGTTGGTGGGAATGTAAGTTGATACAGCCATTATGGAAGACAGTATGGAGATTGTTTAAAAAAACTAGGAATAAAACCACCATATGACCCAACAATCCCACTCCTAGGCAAGAATCCTGAGGAAACCAGAACTGAAAGAGACACATATATCCCATTGTTCATTGCAGCACTGTTTACAATAGCTAGAACATGGAAGCAACCTAGATGTCCATCGACAGATGAATGGATAAAGAAGTTGTGGTGCATATATACAATGGAATATTACTCAGCCATAAAAAGGAACACATTTGAGTCAGTTCTGATGGGGTGGATAAACCTAGAACCTATTATACAGAGTTAAGTGAGTCAGAAAGAGAAAGATAAATACCATATTCTAATACATATATACGGAATCTGGAAAAATGGTACTGAAGAATTTACTTGCAGGGCAACAATGGAGAAACAGACGTAGAGAATACACTGATAGACATGGGGAGAGGGGAGGAGATGGTGAGACGTATGGAAAGAGTAACATGGAAACTTACATTACCATATGTAAAATAGATAGCCAGTGGGCATTTGCTGTATGGCTCAGGAACCTCAAACAGGGGCTCTGTATCAACCTAGAGGGGTGGGATGGGGAGGAGATGGGAGGGAGGTTCAAAAGGGAGGGGGTATATGTCTACCTGTGGCTGATTCATGTTGAGGTTTGACAGATGACACCACCCTTATAGCAGAAAGTGAAGAAGAACTAAAGAGCCTGTTGATGAAAGTGAAAGAGGAGAGTGAAAGAGTTGGCTTAAAGCTCAACATTCAGAAAACTAAGATCTTGGCATCCAGTCCCATCACTTCATGGCAAATAGATGGGGAAACAGTGGAAACAGTGACAGACTTTATTTTTTTGGGCTCCAAAATCACTGCAGATGGTGAATGCAGCCATGAAATTAAAAGACACTTACTCATTGGAAGGAAAGTTATGACCAACTTAGACAGCATATTAAAAAGCAGACACATTACTTTGTCAACAAAGGTCCATCTAATCAATGCTATGGTTTTTCCAGTAGTTATATACGGATGTGAGAGTTGGGCTATAAAGAAAGCCGAGCACAGAAGAATTTATGCTTTTGAACTGTGGTGCTGTAGAAGACTCTTGAGAGTCCCTTGGACTGCAAGGAGATCCAACCAGTCCATCCTAAAGGACATCAGTCCTGGGTGTTGATTGGAAAGACTGATGTTGAAGCTGAAACTCCAGTATTTTGGCCACCTGATGTGAAGAGCTGACTCATTTGAAAAGACCCTGATGTTGGGAAAAATTGAAGGCAGGAGGAGAAAGGGACAACAGAGGATGAGATGGTTAGATGGCATCACCAGCTCGATGGATGTGAGTTTGGGTAAACTCCAGGAATTGGTGATGGACAGGGAGGCCTGGCGTGCTGCGGTTCATGGCGTCGCAGAGTCAGACACGACTGAGTGACTGAACTGAACTGAACTTGACAGAAAACAGGAAAATTCTGTAAAGCAATTATCCTTCAATAAAAAATAAATTAATTTTAAAAAATTATAAAATATAAAAAAGAAAAAAAAAGAGACTTCTCCAGTACCACGATTTGAAAGCATCAGTTTCAGTGCTCAGCCTTCCTTATGGTCCAACTCTCACATATGTACATGGCTACTGGAAAAACCATAGCTTTGACTATACAGACCTTTGTTGGCGAAAAACAAACAACAACAAATAAAACCCCATGATATGACCTTAAACAATAATTACTAGGGATTTGTAAGATAAATGTTTGTGTTCTGAAGAACAGTGATATTATAAATTGTTAACATAGATATACAAAGACACTTTGTGGCAAGTTAAGTCTGGGAAATTTTTTTATAAATTATAAAATACATGCACCTCTTAGAGGTTCAGAATAAAGTCATTAGATAAATGTGATAGATTTTTCATTATATTCCCCAATAACTTTAACCATGGAACCATTTTATTTGTTATCAACTATTAAAATCCTAAGGAACCATTGTCACATTTTGAGAAATGCCAACTGAAGACTCACATATATAAAATGGAGTAGAAGTAGTTTTCAAGGTGACTCATTTCTTCTCTGACTCAGCATGGACCTAAAATTGTGATATTAAGAACTAAGCAACTCTGCTTATACCCTGGAATGAGGACAAAAAGGAGAACTGGGTAAAAATCTTTGTCTACTGTAAATGTAATTTCAATGAAAGTTACTGAGAAAACTCATAATATTAAACAAATGGAAGTTGTAGCTGAGACCTCAATCCAGTGGTAAGTCATCATAAAATAGTGGTGATTAACTTGAAGAAAGAATTATTTGTTTTACCTGGAACAGAGAGGAAATAAAAATGAACATGTTAGATAATTCCATGGAGCAATTCTAAAAACTTATCTCAGTAGCTAATCACATTTAGTCAATAACAGCTTTGCTATACCCACTCAGTGTTCATTTTAAAAATTAGAAATAAACCCACTGGGTAAGCCAATGCTTCTGAAATTTTAGTTTGCATTTGAGTGACATATAGGCTTATTAAAAATACAGTGCTTCCAAATGCACTGGGATTTTGATTAGCAGGTGTGGGTTGAGATCCAAGATTCCATACATTTACAACTCTTTGAGAGACACTGATGTAAACCATGTGATAATACTAGAGACGATAAAGTATTTTGAGAGGCCTCAGAATCCTCAACATAAATAATCATTCCACCCAGGCTGATTTTTGGCAAAATGTCAAAAAATGCTTTGCTCTTCATCTTACTTCGAGCCAACTAATGCTTTCACACATAGACCCCCATGTTTGAGTATAAATGCTCAAACATACAGGAGTTTGTTTCTTGCTCATAGAGTTTATTTTTTCCTCATGTAAATCCAAGCAGAATCTAAGTTAACAGCGTCTAAATGAAAATGAAAGTGTTAGTCACTTGATAGGGATTGCATTGAATCTATAGATTGCTTTGGGTAGAATAGCCATTTTGACAATATTGATTCTACCAATCCATGAACACGGTATGTTTCTCCATCTGTTTGTGTCCTCTTTGATTTCTTTCATCAGTGTTTTATAGTTTTCTATGTATAGGTCTTTTGTTTCTTTAGGTAGATATACTCCTAAGTATTTTATTCTTTTTGTTGCAATGGTGAATGGTATTGTTTCCTTAATTTCTCTTTCTGTTTTTTCATTGTTAGTATATAGGAATGCAAGGGATTTCTGTGTGTTAATTTTATATCCTGCAACTTTACTATATTCATTGATTAGCTCTAGTAATTTTCTGGAAGAGTCTTTAGGGTTTTCTATGTAGAGGATCATGTCATCTGCAAACAGTGAGAGTTTCACTTCTTCTTTTCCTATCTGGATTCCTTTTACTTCTTTTTCTGCTCTGATTGCTGTGGTATTTTTCACAGAACTAGACCAAAGAATTTCACAATTTGTATGGAAATACAAAAAACCTCGAATAGCCAAAGTAATCTTGAGAAAGAAGAATGGAACTGGAGGAATCAACCTGCCTGACTTCAGACTCTACTACAAAGCCACAGTCATCAAGACAGTATGGTACTGGCACAAAGACAGAAATATAGATCAATGGAACAGAATAGAAAGCCCAGAGATAAATCCACGAACCTATGGACACCTTATCTTTGACAAAGGAGGCAAGGATATACAATGGAAAAAAGACAACCTCTTTAACAAGTGGTGCTGGGAAAACTGGTCAACCACTTGCAAAAGAATGAAACTAGAACACTTTCTAACACCATACACAAAAATAAACTCAAAATGGATTAAAGATCTAAATGTAAGACCAGAAACTATAAAACTCCTAGAGGAGAACATAGGCAAAACACTCTCCGACATAAATCACAGCAAGATCCTCTATGACCCACCTCCCAGAATATTGAAAATAAAAGCAAAACTAAACAAATGGGACCTAATGAAACTTAAAAGCTTTTGCACTACAAAGGAAACTATAAGTAAGGTGAAAAGACAGCCCTCAGATTGGGAGAAAATAATAGCAAATGAAGAAACAGACAAAGGATTAATCTCAAAAATATACAAGCAACTCCTGCAGCTCAATTCCAGAAAAATAAATGACCCAATCAAAAAATGGGCCAAAGAACTAAACAGACATTTCTCCAAAGAAGACACACAGATGGCTAACAAACACATGAAAAGATGCTCAACATCACTCATTATCAGAGAAATGCAAATCAAAACCACAATGAGGTACCATTACACACCAGTCAGGATGGCTGCTATCCAAAAGTCTACAAGCAATAAATGCTGGAGAGGGTGTGGAGAAAAGGGAACCCTCTTACACTGTTGGTGGGAATGCAAACTAGTACAGCCGCTATGGAAAACAGTGTGGAGATTTCTTAAAAAACTGGAAATAGAACTGCCATATGACCCAGCAATCCCACTTCTGGGCATACACACTGAGGAAACCAGATCTGAAAGAGACACGTGCACCCCAATGTTCATCGCAGCACTGTTTATAATAGCCAGGACATGGAAGCAACCTAGATGCCCATCAGCAGATGAATGGATAAGGAAGCTGTGGTACATATACACCATGGAATATTACTCAGCCATTAAAAAGAATTCATTTGAACCAGTCCTAATGAGATGGATGAAACTGGAGCCCATTATACAGAGTGAAGTAAGCCAGAAAGATAAAGAACATTACAGCATACTAACACATATATATGGAATTTAGAAAGATGGTAACGATAACCCTATATGCAAAACAGAAAAAGAGACACAGAAATACAGAACAGACTTTTGAACTCTGTGGGAGAAGGTGAGGGTGGGATGTTTCAAAAGAACAGCATGTATACTATCTATGGTGAAACAGATCACCAGCCCAGGTGGGATGCATGAGACAAGTGCTCGGGCCTGGTGCACTAGGAAGACCCAGAGGAATCGGGTGGAGAGGGAGGTGGGAGGGGGGATCAGGATGGGGAATACGTGTAAATCTATGGCTGATTCATATCAATGTATGACAAAACCCACTGAAATGTTGTGAAGTAATTACCCTCCAACTAATAAAAAAAAAAAAAAAGAAAGTGTTAGTCACACAGTCGTGTCCGACTCTTTGTGACCACATGGTCTGTAGCCTCTGTCCATGGAATTCTCTAGGCAAGAATACTGGAGTGGGTTGTGATTCTCTTCTCCAGGGAAGCTTCTCAACCCAGAGTTTGAACCTGGGTCTCCTGTATTGCAGGCAGATTCTCTTCCATCTGAGCCACCAGGGAAGCCAACACAATTGGGGTTGGATCTAAGCTCCCATGTAATTGTTCTGGGACCCAGCACCAGGGAGGCTTGACCGTCTTCAATCTATGGCTTAGAACATCATTTGGATGTTGATGGCTAGCTGGTGGATGGAGAGAGAGCCTAGGGAATCATGAATAGTGGTACAGTCAGAATCATGCCCCCCCCCCACCAGAAATTCACACGGGGTACTTCAGTACCTCAGAATGTGGCTGTATTTGAAGGTAGGGCCTTTAGAGAGGTCATGAAGTGAGACTTATAGAGTAGGACTTAATTCAGTACGACTGTTGCCTTTATAAGAAAAGAAAGCTTGAAACATCCTATTTAACACCCTTTAACACCATCCACTCCTCCTTCCTTCCAAACCCTGTATAATGCCTCTTACTTGCTGCAGTGCACACTGCTCAGACTTAATTTGGTGAAACCAACATCTTCAGAAATGATGGTTATGGTCAGTATGTCCATTGTTCTACCTGCCAAGTGGAAAGGACAGCTCATTGCAGCTAGGGGAGGCTAGGACAATAATGTCCCTGCTGTGAGAAGGGTCTGTATTTGAATTCTGAATCCCCTATCACCACTTACCAGCTTTGTCCAAATTAAAAAGGTTACTTACGGAAAAAAAAAAAAAGAAGAAGAGGAAATTTGGACGCAGACATTAAAGATGTATGTGCATAGTGATAAGACCATGTGAAGACTCAGTAAGGATGTGCCAAGGAGAGAGGCCTTAGAAGAAACCAAACCTGTCAACATCTTGGTCTTGAACTTCTAGCATTCAGGACTGTGAGAAAAGAAATCTCTGTTGTCTAAGTCACCCAGTCTGTGTTACGGTAGCCCTAGCAAATACAAATAGGGGCTTAAGGGTTGTCCTGGAAAGGGTGCACATTGTTTTCAATCACACTTCATAACTAGAAATCAGTCACATGGCTCCCTAATTGCAGTGGGGTCTGGAAGATGCAACCTAGCTGCATGCCGGGAAGAAGATAAAAGAAGCGTAGTAAATAGTGTCTGCTACCACTTTTGCTTCGTCTTTTGAATTTAGGCAAAATCAATTATGGGTCTAGAGAAGCTTCTTCTTCTTCTTCTTCTTTTTTTTTTTGCCTTGAAACTATACACATTTATTATCTCACAGTTTCTATGGATCAGGAATGTGGGAGTGGCTAACCCGGGTGGTTCAGGCACAGAATCTCTAATAAAATTACAGTCAAAATGCTGGTGGGAGTTGCAATCATCTGAAGATTTCACTCAGGCTGAAAGAGCCATTTCTACGACAGTTCACTCCCAGAGCAGTTAATGGGAGACCTCAGTTCCACTTCATTAGACAGCTCCAGAAGACTCCTTGGGCATCCCCACAACATGGCACAACTTCCCCAGAATAAGGCATTCCAGAGAGACCAAAGAGTAAACTTTCATGGTCTCGTCACAGACAATCCTGTACACCACATACTATTTGTTAGAAGCAAGTCATTAAGCCCAGTCTGCACTCCATTGTAGGATGCTTGACTTTTGGAAGGGAGCACTTACTGAAGACTTTGTTCAGTTCACTTCGATCATTCAGTCATGTCCAACTCTTTGTGACCCCATGAACTGCAGCACGCCAGGCTTCTCTGTCCTTCACTATCTCTCAGAGTTTGCTCAAATTCATGTCCATTGTGTTGGTGATGCTATCCAACCATCTCATCCTCTGTCGACCCCTTCCCCTCCCGCCTTCGATCTTTCCCAGCATCAGGGTCTTTTCCAATGAGTCAGTTCTTCGCATCAGGTGGCCAAAGGATTGGAATTTCAGTTTCAGCATCAGTCCTTCCAATGAATATTCAGGACTGATTTCCTTTAGGATGGACTGGTTGGATCTCCTTGCAGTCCAAGGAACACTCAAGTGTCTTCTCCAACACCACAGTTCAAAAGCATCAATTCTTCTGCGCTAAGCTTTCTTTATAGTCCAACTCTCACATCCATACGTGACTATTGGAAAAACCATCGCTTTGATTAGACGGACCTTTGTTGGCAAAGTAATGTCTCTGCTTTTTAATATGCTGTCTAGGTTGGTCATAGCTTTTATTCCAAGGAACAAGTGTCTTTTAATTTCCTGGCTGCAGTCACCATCTGCAGTGATTTTGGAGCCCAAGAAAAGAAAGTCTGTCACTATTTCTGTTGCTTCCCCATCTACATGCCATGAAGTGATGGGACCAGATGTCATGATCTTAGTAGACACATTTTATTGTATTTTTTATTTAGTTTTGGCTGTGTTGGCTAGAGAAGCTTCTTAATTCCAGTAGACCAGATCATCAGTGCCCTTCCCCAGTTCTATCAAAGCTCTTCTTTTGTGGGAGGTAAGCAGATGAGCACCGGCAAAGTCAGTTGGTAGGGGTGCCCGCAGAACAAGGGGCAACTCTGAGCCTTGTATGTGTGTAGCTTTCAATACGAGCCTTTTGGGAGTGAGGAAAGGCAGAAAGAAGAAAGCAAGACAAATAGATCTGATAAGGCCCAGGGTAGTAACCATGTACATTGCTCAAAACCCTAAATGGAAGAGTTGTTTCCACAGCAAATCCATTAGCTGCAATGGTGTGAAAAAAGTGGGAGCTTTTATAATGTTTAACACTAACATACTTACAGAAAGAACACAGATCCTAAGTGTACAGCCTAAGGGATCTTACACAAACTCAGTTTACCCGCGATACTCGCATCCAGATTGTGAAGTAGAGCAAGACCAGCAGCAGCAGCCCATTACACCTTCCCAAGCACTCCACTCCCAAGGCTAATCCCTATCCAGACTGCTAACACCATGGACTAGTTTTGCCAATTGAACTTCATCTAAATGGGGTTGTGCCATATGTACTGCTTTCTGTCTGTTTCTTGGACTCTACATTATGTTTATGAGATTCATCCGTATTATATGTAGCCGGTGTATTTGTTAATTCATTTTTCTGGTTGTATAGTATTTTCTTAGATCACTGTCTCCTAGTTCATTTATCCATTCTTTTCATGATGGGCATTTAATGCTGCTTCCAGTTTGAGGCCATTATAAATAGTGCTGCCATTTGTGGTATGTTTTTTTTGTGTGTGCCTGCCTGCATGTTAGTATTGGGAGTAGAACTATTTGGTCATAAGTATGTATGTTTTCAGTTTTAGTAGATACTGCAAAACAATTTTTCAATGTAACTGTACCAAAAGAGTTTATTTTTTTATTTTATGTACTACTCTGCCCTTTCTGTCCCACTCTGAGACCATCCTTCCTGCTATTTGCTTCTGGGCTCATTGCTGATCCTCGGGACCTGAATTGTTAAGCTTGCCTGTGGGAGGCCTCATTTAGACCTGCCATATGCTCCCCTCTTGTCAACATTTGCTCTGTTACTTGTCTATTTCACTTGGATCTTTTTTAACTTTGAATAAAATCAATTGCAGAGCATTTATGAAACAGTCTACTAGTTAGTACACTGCAGTTGACAGAAATTCATTGCAAAATAGCATGAGCTAAGAAGGTAATTAGTTGGTCCTTGTAACTGAGAGAAGCCAGTGGGATGAAGGAAGCGCTCAAATAGCCATCAGGGCCCCTGTCCCTCCTGCTGTCCCTCAAGCCTCTTCTCTCCGTAGAGAGGCCTTCTTCTCTCCTAGCAGAGATGGGTTTTCTCCATTCAGTGGGTAACAACATCCCTAAATCCTCTTTGCCTCTTACTGGGCACTAGTTGGATTCTGACACACCTCTGAACCGATTATTCACTGTGGGAGTGAGGAGAAGGAGAGGCACACACATGAATGAAAAATGCCCAGCTGGGTAAAATGCCCAGCCAGAGGCAGGGAGGAGCAGGACCCATGCCTGAGGACGTCAGGGCATGATAAGGAGGTCACATGCCAAAGTGTGGGGATACTAGACCACCAAAACCAGAGCTGCCTACTAGGAAGGCAGCCTGTGCTTCCTCTGGGAGGATATTGGTGTTTTCAAAGAGCATCACGTGTGGTCCAGTTTGAATGATGGGAATTTAAGGCCCTGGGTCATGGTGAACTCTTTGGGGTCACTTCAGATCACTCAGATGGGTGACTGCCCATGACCAGCTTTCTCATGAGGCCAGCTCGATTACAATGGGCATAAAATGTCTCATTAAAATGGACCCAGTTTTGGTCTGCTAACTCAGCACAAAGAGGCCAAGTGACTCCTTCACATCTTTTAAGATGGAAATGAATGGAATTGCACAGTACCTGACCTCATCAGTTTAGCCAAGATGGTACTGACAAAGCCACGTATGATTGGTGAGTGAGACAAGGGAGGGAAGGGCTTGCCATGAAGGTTTCTGGGCAGCATGATGGCTATTAACAATTCCTGCAAGTCAAGAAAAGTCTGTATGGTGATAAGAGCCAGTGGTGAGGATGAGAAAAACAATTAAACTGGCTCACTAAGAGGGGCACTTAGCCCCTACTTTCACTGCCGTGCAATTCATTTTAAGGCAGAATAATTTAACTCAAGGGTTATAACACATCTTGGCTCTAATGGAGTGACTTGAAGATCATGTTATAACAGCATACATTTCAGGAACAGACCCACGTGTTAGTTGACCTTAGATTCTTGGTGGAATAAGTGAGGAACTTAAAAGGAAATTATTTTTGGGTGACTATCTCTATGCCAAGTTCAACATCTCCTGAGTGACTGCACTATGCCAAATTCAGATCTCAGGGGATTTTAGAAAGGGCAGCTAAAATGTATTCTTGCATGACTTTATGGTAAGCCAGCAAAATAAATGCCCAACTATTTGATGAAACCAATAAAGCAAAGTGGACTTTTACAGTGGAAATGTCCTCTCAGAAAAAGAAACTATGTTTGAAGTTTTAAGTGTGATCCTGAGAAACATCAAAGGAAATATCATTTTCAAATCGTCTCCATGTGCACACTGGCAGCAAAGTGTGAAAGCATCCCAGTGCACAGATTTTGTCTCTGTCCTGCCACTTGCCCCTGTGTGATCTCGGACAAGATGCTGGGCTTCTCTAAGGCCCAGTCTACGGTATCTACTTCAAAGGGTTACTGTGAGCTTTCTCCATCATCAGATAGTCTCCTTAAAGGGCTTTGCACGGTGTGGGGCATATGGAAGCTCTCAATATGTATTAGGTGTTATTAGGTTCATAGATTCTTAGGTTTCTCATGAGGTTTAGATAATGGCCCCTGAGAAAAAGTTAGCATGCACACCAGGTCCGCTCTGGCTATCATGACCAGCAGGCTCATCTAGAAACAATGGTTGATTTCTTTTAGTCCTGGAGGCTCACAAGTTTTGTCCATCCTTTAGGGAACATTGTTGCTAATCTTCTGTTTCCTTCTGAGACACTTCTCACAGGAATAGGTTAATTGTGCTGTTAAAACATGCTTCATGGAAGGAAGGTTCGGGAGAGAGGGGACATGGGTGCACCTATGGCTGATTCTTGATGTATGATAGAAAACTACAGAATTCAGTAAAGCAAATATCCTTCAATTAAAAAAAAATTAAGTGGCAAAAACAAAAACAAAAACAAAACATGCTTCAGTAGAAATGACAGCATACAGTTGGGTATTCAGTAAGGGAATCCATCAGTGGAATCTGCCTTATCAGCACTGAGCCACATCACATCAGAGATTCTTCAAGCTCATTGATATGCATTGAATAGACCATCCAGAATGCAGGTAGTCAGGATTAGCCCCTTTCTTGGTCACTGAGGGCTACACAGGGAGCCTGAGTCCATTTTGGTTTTTAGATTTCAGTGTGAGAACTAACTTTGAAACTTGCTCTTGCCGTTAAAGTAAGAAAGAAGCATCTGGAGGTACGACAGGGTCTCTTCAACATTCCTCAGTATAATCGTACAGCTTGGTCGGTGTGACTTCTCCTCTTCCCTTATAAGGAATTCATTTTCAGAAGAGAAACTAATGTCCAAGGACTCCTTTCCCCCATTTTCTTCTCTCTCTCTGGCTCTCACCCTACTGTCTCTCACTGCCTTCCTACCTCTCTCCTTTGCTTACTTTCTATTTCCTTCCTTCTTTTTCACTCTCTCCCCCTTTTTTCTCTCCACATTAAAAAAAAAAAAGCCAGGGAAACTTATAAAACATTTATCTGATACTAGTGCTAGGAAGACTCTCTCCTTCTCCTTTAAGTAGGAGCCTAGCAGAGTGGTTAAAAGGCAGTACATACTCACAAGTGTTCTTTGAATTGTTGAATGAAAGAGTAAACGGATGACCAAATGAGTGAACAAATAAATGGTCCTGGGTCCTGCAGAACAAATCTTTGACTACCTGATTCTATCATCTCGTTTGAAAATTTTCTCATCTTTACTGGCAAGCTAGCTTGTGTCCTGGAGCTAGCCTGGCTAGCTTTGAGATCTGGTCACTTGGAGCATGTTACTTAATTTCTCTCTGCCTCAATCTGTCTCCTTTAAAATGGGTATAGTAATTCTTTAAAGTGGTCTGTTAAGAGAATTATCTGAGTACCCATACACATGCATACACACACACACACAAACACACTCTTGGGATAATATCCGACACAATAAGCACTCAGTAAGTGTTATTAAAATTTTGAGTATTGTAACTTTATGTGAGCTCACATGAGATTTATGTGGAAACAATTTAACTGTATAGTTCATTGCAAAGTTAACAGAGATTTATTCTTCTCACTGCTTGGCTTTTTTGTCCTACAAAGGACAAGAAAAAGCTCTTTTGGAGCTAGTTTTTCTTGAACTGCTCTGTGCCATCAGCCAAGCGCTTCTGCTCCCTTACACCTCAGAGAACCCCACTGTTGCCCTTGTTCCTTGGTTCTGTTCTAGCTCCATACTGATTTATGGATGTGAGGAATCAGAGAACCCCTAGCCCCACCCTCCATGTGGGGTTCCGTTTCTAAACCCCAGTAGCACACCTGACGCGTATTGCTGAATGTCCAGCATCCTATTTCATGGAACTGTGTACCCAGATAGCAGGCTGCAATGGAGTATTCTCCTTGGCAGGAACTGTTACCACGTTGTGGGCACAATTATCCACTTGCCCCCTCAAAGTGAGGTGGAAATTGCTAATTACACCTGCAAGACCCTAATTGGGAACTCATTCCGTTGCATGCAGCAGAAATGCACCTGCAAATAATTAACTGCAGACGCCCAAACTGTGCCCACAAGAAAGGAGAGGAAGCTCAAGCTCAGGCTCCAGCCCCTCTGAAAAGGCTCATATTTCCCAGGTTTGCAGTTGGACCCTTTGAACATCTCAGAGGGCACAAAAGGAAGTTTCTGTGCACAGCCACAGAGTCTGTGCTGCGTTCCAGAGTGGCACGTGTCTTTGCAGTCCTAATATCATCATTATCCAATAGATGCTTTCCCGCAAGTGGGAAAACAAAAATGGGCTCCAGAGCCTGTCCTTTCTCTTCTCTGTGTGTGTGGTAGGGAATTTCCACTCACCACATGTCCCTCTATTATATGTATATGGTATCTGCCAAAATAAATATTGTAGTCTCTTTATTTTTAGTTGGTACTGCACAAGTCTTTCTCAGATTAAACAGTCAGAGGTCAGGAAAGTTGAGATGAACCATAGGTTTAAAACCATTGTACTGTGTGGAGTTATTTATATAGAGGTTTTCATATATATACTTGATTAAAAGCCGAGGATATTTGCTCAGCAGAGAGAGGAAAAACCATCATTATCTGATTTTACAAGGAATTCAGTGGCTGCTAATCAAACCCGGGTCTGCATCTGGTTAAGACATACTTGGCACTGGCTTGTCACAAGTAGAGGTTTTGCCATGTCAAGGGGATCTTTCACTCAAAGCAGCGACCCATATTGGACTGAACAAACACATGAGTTTTTAATCGAGAACAATAGTTTAACAAACCACTTCCCAGGACCATCGAAAGAAAAGTATGTGCCCATGGCAGTTCTGGCACCAAAAGATGTTTATTTGAGTGCATTTACTTCAAACCATAGCCCCAAATGCCCAGCAGAGGAGGGCCATTAAAAGCTAATGCAGAAAACTGAATTTCCATGGGGTGACCCACATTATCTGGCACCAGTGCCAACCTTGAAGTATATGCTTGTCTTTGTGAAAACTGTTCCCTTCCTGTCTGCTCCAGCTGAAGCAGGGACACTATGGAACTGCCGAGATAAGTCATATGCATTGAAAGCTTTCTATTAGAAAATATAAACCTGTTCCTTTTCTAAATCAGTTAGAAGTTTCTTTGCTGAATTTTTGCCAAAAAAACCTACGTAGGGAGGTTTGAAGCACTGTAATCATAAGAGGCACATCTAATCATTTTTGAGCCCCAGGTGCTGCGCTAAGTGCTTTAGCTGCCTTGTCACACTTAATGTATGCAGCAGCCCTCTGCAATTGGTGGTCTTGATATTTCATCTTGGAGATGAAAAGAACAAGGCCTGGGTGGTTAGGTCCCCTGCTAAAGCACATGAGTAACAAGTAGCCAACCAGAGTTTAACCCTGGATCCATCTGCGCCAAAGATCAGTTTCTGTCGCCTGTCATTTTCTTTGGAAGAAGAAAGATTATTGTACTGTTGTCATATGTGTTGTGTGGAAATTTTATCAATGTCATGACATTGAAGAATTGTTCGATGTTGGATCCAGAAAGAAACTTTTAGGTTGACAGCACTCATCTAGACATAAAAGGTGGTAGAACTGTTTTATCATTTAGGATTTGCTCTCTCAAGGTCCTGCTCTATGCTGGTAACTTGAAAGTCACTTCCCCATGCTCTCCTCCAGGGCAGGGGCCACACTGATTCAGTTGTGAGGCTCCAGATCTGAGTGTGGAGCTTGGCACATGGAGTATGTTTCATGAATGTCAGTGTAATGATTTGAAACATTCAAAGTATGGTCTCTTTCCAGGGCAGCTCTCGAAGGCCTTGGCAGTTTTGCCAAAAAGAAAGAGGAATTCCACTCGACAGTCCCATCATGCAGATCTTAAATCTTACTTATGATCCCCCAGAAGTGTGGTGCCCCGTGAATGAGGCGGTGACAAGCAGTCAAATGGCTGACTCAAAAGGTCAACACGGAGAGGCCAAGTCTGGGGCTTTATCCAGAGAGAAAACTGGAAGGCAGCTCTTGAGACTGTTGCTGCTGTGTCCTCATCAGCTGGAAGTTTGCCACTAATAACAAACTGGAAAATAATAAGATGATAATGACGATGATGAGACGAATGTTTATTGAGGACTTGTTATGTTCCAGGCATAGTGCAAAGCTCTCTATGGGAATGATTTCATTTGATCTTTACAAGAGACCCATGAGCAGATACTGTATAATGGTCTACTTGACAGATGGGGAAACTGAGCTTCAGTTTTATTGCTTTGCTTCCCAAGCCACTTGGCTAGTAATTGATGGAGTCAAATAGGTGGACTCAGAAGTTCTTCTGAGCCCGAGGACTTAACCACTGCACATCATGCCTCAGCCTAGGTGTGGGGATGGTGACTTTTGTCTAAATGCACGAGAGTAAATTCAGGGTTATTCTTATGACACAGTAGGTCTCATTTATCTGCAAACTGAAGCTCTTTCTTGAGTGAAAAGGATTGGGTTGGACTTGCTAAGCTGAGGGCTGCCTACTCTTTGAATGGCTCCCAGAAGGGCCCATCTGAGAATGCTGTGGCCTAGACTGGGACTTGGAGGAGCAGAGGGATGCTCACATGCTCTGTCAGAGAGGCTGGGCTCTTGGCACCCATATGAATGTCAAGTACCAAAAGCTGGGAGATGTTTGAAGCAGTGACCAGGGTAACAAGTCAGACCTGGGTTCAGATCTGACCTCTTTGTGACTTTAGTTGGGCAACTCACCCAACCTCTGAAAGCCTCACTTTCCTCTTCTGTGAAATAGGGATAATATCATATTAATAACAGAAGATGGTTTGAGTAGTGCATAAATGATGTCCAGGGCCTGGAAAATAGAGAACCATACACAAAGGCATGGGTAGAAGCCACTCATATGCTACAAATAGTATCCTGGAGAAGTGGGAGTTGAAACCTTTGGTGCTAAGTGATGCATGTGACTTTAGCCCCAGTATAAATATTCTGAGGAATCCTGCCAAGTTGGAGAAGTGGGTCTCTCATCTAGTACTTCCTCTGTACTGCCACACATACCAGCCACCAGAAAATGTTTCAGGTTTCTTTCATGGTTTGTGTAAGGAATTTCCACCTGGCCACCTCTGCTGGCCCATGACAGCCTTCCGGCATCACCCCCAGGCCTATTCAGCTTGCTTCGGGGATAGTACGTTCTATTTGTTGTTGTTGTTCGGTCACTCAGTCATGTCTGACTCTCTGCAACCCCATGGGCTGCTACACACCAGGTTTCCCTGTTCTTCACTATCTCCTGCAGTTTGCTTAAACTCATGTCCATTGAATTGGTCATGCCATCCAACCATCTCATCTTCTGTCGTCCCCTTCACCTCCTGCCTTCAATCTTCCCAGCATTAGGATCTTTTCCAATGAGTCTGCTCTTGGCATGAGGTAGCCAAAGTATTACAGCTTTAGCATTAGTCCTTCCAATGAATATTTAGGATTGATTTCCTTTAGGATTAACTGGTTTGATCTCCTGGCTGTCCAAGGAACTTGCAGGAGTCTTCTCCAACACCACAGTTCAAAAGCATCAATTCTTCGGCCCTCAGCTTTCTTCATGGTGCAGTTCTCACATCCATACATGACTACTGAAAAAACTGTAGCTTTGATTGTCAGCAAAGTGATGTCTCTGCTTTTTAATATGCTGTCTAGATTGTTCATACCTTTTCTTCCAGGGAGCAAGGGTCTTTTAATTTCATGGCTGCAGTCACCGTCTTCATTTTGGAGCCCAAGAAAATAAAGTCTGTTATTGTTTCCCCATCTATTTGCCATGAAGTAATGGAACCAGATGCCATGATCTTTGTTTTTTGAATGTTGAGTTTTTAGCGAACTCTCACCTTTGTGAAGAGGCTCTTTAGTTCTTCTTTGCTTTCTGCCATAAGGGTGGTGTCATCTGCATTTCTGAGGTAATTGATGTTTCTTCTGGCAATCTTGATTCTAGCTTGAGCTTCATTCAGCCTGGCATTTTGCATAATGTACTCTGCATATAAGTTGAATGAGCAGGGTGACAATATACAGACTTGACATACTCCTTTCCCAATTTTGAACCAGTCCATTGACCGACCCAATTTCTTCTTTCTGTAGAAAGCTCCTTGCAATCACAGCCTTTCATTTCAGGAAGGGTAGGATTTTAATTGTCTTGAAACAATGGGGGTTATCTTGGAGTAAGATTGCATCTGACAGAGGTACAGTTATGCTTCTGCTGAGAAACCAATTCCTCCATGTATCTCCCACATCCTCAGAATGTCCCCAAGCACTAGGCTTCACTCTTGTTCTTTGGATTTATTGCCATCATTACTAGTGTATAAGTATAATGCTTTGTATTTATATGTGGCTTTCATTTGAGAAGTCAAAGTGGTTAAAGATGTGCATGGTGGTGTGGGGAAAGGCCACTCAGAGCATGGTTGTGATCAGGCTCATGCCTTTATTCACAAAGCATGCCGCTGGTAAATGCTCACAGTCGACAAGCCTTGACAGATGATATAATAGGGAGTAGGGGGGAGGCGAGGTTGTAGGGAGATGTAGTAGGGAGACTAGAAAAGCCTCTGCCATTGGTACAGTCCTAAAATCCCTCCCTTTGAGGTTTGCTATTGAGAAGGTTAAATGATGCCCATTCTCTGTAAGTCATCTTTAAGGTGCACAGTGACCCCAAGGGGTCATATTTTAGTCTCCGATGCTGTCTGAGGAATCCATGTATCAGACTGCTTTCTTCTCCTTGAGGAGAGACTGCAAGGAAGAAGGAGATAGAGAAAGGCTGGACTTGCTAGAGAGGTAACACCCCTGCAAGCAGGTGAAAGCAGGAGGATCAGAGCCCTCAGAGAGGATGACCAAGGCCCTTTCTCTCGGGTTCCCAGAGGTTCCCAACAGGACCAGACCCCTCTCCCCACAGTGATGCTAGGTAGTATGTTTTGTATTGGCTTTCTTCCCTCTATGGGCTCACTTCCTCATTCCTTTACCAGATTTTGGTGACCATCTCCCCTATTGAGTCAGACTCTGCCTGGAGGTCTGTTGCTTCTGGAGAAAGCTCCTGTATCAGTTTTCTATTGTTGCCATAACAAATCATCACAAATGCAGCAGCACTGAAAACACCACACCTTTTTTTATCTCACAGTTTCTATTGTTTAGAATTCTAGCACAGCAAAGCTGGACTTTCCCAATCAGGGTCTCACTAGGTTGAAATTCAGGTTATCAGTTAGGGCTGCAGTGCTTATCAAGGACTCAGGCTCCTCCCCCAAGCTCACTGAGTTTTGGTAGAATTAATTTCCTCCTGCTTTTCGCACGCCGTGCCCCGCCTCCCCGCCCGCCAGCTCCATCTTCAAGCCAGTAGTGGCCAGCCATGTTCTGATGTTACAAATCTCAATGATTTCCACTTTGCCACATTTCTCTGACTTCCTCTTTGTTTTTAAGGGCCCAGAGGCCAACATTGGGTCCACTATGATAATCCAGTATAAGTTGCCTATTTTATGGTCAGCTCATCAGTGTCCTTAATTACATCTACAAAGTCCTTTTGCCAAGTAATATTCATGGTGTAACATCAGTGCACAAATATTATGGAAGCTACAGTTCTTCTTATCACACCCCACTAAGAGAACAGGTGTCTGAGAAGCTATCTAAGTGGACATCTCCACTGTATTCAAACCCTGGTTGGAGCTGGAACCACTTGTGTTAGATCAGTTGTTTGTTCGTGTATCCATGACATGAACAAAGAAACCTGACTTCAACAAATAGTTGTTCAACAAACACTGCTGATGACCAGTACTGTGTTAGACCCAGTTCCAGTATTTGTAGAATCTGCCTTCCAGGAGCTCATAATCTAGTGGCAAAGGCAGAGTGAACAGGGGATTAGAGGAGGGTAGGTCTTCCCAGTGAGATGAGATGGGCAGCTGCTGTGGAAAGATCAGGAGTGCTGAGGAGTTGAGGGAACCTTCTGGATAGAGTAGCACCTCCAAACATAGACCTAAGGGGTGAGAAGTATTTAACTGGACAAGTGGGAAAAGAGAAGAGCCCACCTCTTGGCAATCATCATGCCTATTTTAGGTGACTTGCTGTCATTGCATGGGGTCCACTGAGCTTCAGGTTATACTGTATGTTAGTGTGTTTGAAGGAGAGGAGAGGGCCAGAAAAAATGCTCTCATGTGGGACGTGGAGAAAGGTGAGTAAAACCATATATTCATCCAGCTTTCATGTAGGCTTGTAAATAAGTAGCCCGCATTTACCAGCCCACATATATCTTATGACTTGTCAGATGCTATGTAACTACTTTATAGCAAGATTGACCACATCAGCCAGTTTTTCTGTTTTCTTAGTTATTTCATGCCCTAAGTATGGATTTCAAAGGCCTTCTGTACATAACCCTGGCCACTGTAGGATTAAACTGAAAGGGAAGAGTAGAGGATCTGATTCATGCCTCAGAAGGTAAAAATAAAGAAAAGTGCAGCATAGTACAGTAAAAACTCTTTCAGACTTGACAGCAGGAAATCTTAGTTTGATCCTAAATCTCCAATAATTTGCAAGCTTGAGTTATCTTGGTTTCTCACCTGCAAGATGAGCACACTATTATTAGCTTTGTGTACCTTGCAGGCTTGTCAAAAAAATGAAAAAGAAAAAAATGAACATGACGTGATTTTGTTTGATTATGCATCTCTAACAAGCAGTAGGCATTTTCCTAATGTACATCTTCCTGAATTTTAGGACACTTGACTAATCCGGTTACTGGAAAGAGCATTTGATTGAGATAGCAAAGATATACTTTTATTTTTGTTTTTCATTCTTTTTCATCTGCAGTTTTCTCATGCTGCTGCATTTGCAAAGATGTCCATAAATGCTTTCATCTTCCTCTACAAAATTCATACCTTATCCCATCCCTACATTCTTTTTTTCTTGGCCTCGTAGATCCTGTTCCCGCCTCTCACATGCTTTGAAGTGGGTTTTGTAGCATTCACAGTAGCCAAGAGGGTTACATGAGAAGAAATGGAAAAGCGTGTGTTGCCCAAGGCTAGGAGAGTGGTTGACTAAACGAGCAAATGTGGCTTTGATGGAGGAGCTTGCATTTAATAGGAGAAATAATTTTGAAGGAATGATAAAAATTTGATGTTTATAATAAGGCCAGCTCTTTGAAGGTGTTGCAGCAAGTTTTTATTTTCTCTTATGTAACTATTTACACATGCTGAACATTTCTGTGTTCCGTAAGTTTTACTTTCTCATTTGTTAGGAAAAATGGTCAGTGCAGAGCACAAGGCTAGTATCGAAAGCTGGCCACCTTGTCAGACAGTCCCAGGTCCCCCCATGTTCTTTCAGTTCAGTGCAGGGCAAATATCAAAGAACCTTCCTGAGCTATTGACATTCTGTAAGCAGCATCAACATCAGGAGTCTGTGTTTGGGAAGCTCTGTGGAGTAGTGGAAAGAAGACAGAAGCAGGTGAAGAGTCATCCTGAGCTATGTTTCTGGTTCTGCAGCTGTCTAAGCGAGGGCTATCCGATAGAATTTTCTGTGATGACAAGTTCTGCAAAGGCTTTTTAGAAAATTGTCTATCACATATATGTGAATAGTCGAACTTTTTAATTTGGTTTCATTGATCAACATTACATTGCTCGTTGATTTGGGAAGTTTGTATTGTGGCCTACTGCATTTGACAAAGTATTTTGTTACTTTCTGATGGTCTCCAGAATGGTGACCACTAGCACTGTATCCTTTTGAGATCTTGAAATGTGGCTAGTACAACTGTGCAAGTGAATTTTAAGTTTTACTGAATTTCAGTTTATATAGCCACTTGTGGCTAGTAAGATTTGAAACAGCATGGGTAACAAAATGAATAGCTTGAGAAAGTTGCCACATGCAGAGTGGTTTAGAAGATTGAGACTCTCGAGTCACACTGTCTTGATATGAATCCTGACACTCACTTGCCATAGAACCTTGGCTGGGTACTTGTTTTATCTGTGCCTCAGTTTCTTGGTCTGTAAAATGGGGATAAAGAAAGTTCCTACCTCTTTGGACTGTTGTGGGAATTTAAATGAGAAAGTATAAGATGCATAACAGTATGAAAAGGCAAAAAGATAGGACGCTGAAAGATGAACTCTCCGGGTCTGTAGGTGCCCAATATACTACAGATCAGCAGGGAACTAACCCCAGAAAGACTGAAGAGATGGAGCCAAAGCAAAAACAACATCCAGCTGTGAATATGACTGGTGATGAAAGTAAAGTCTGATGCTGTTAAGAGAAATATTGCATAGAAACCTGGGATGTTAGGTCCATGAATCGAGGCAAATTAGAAGTGATCAAACAGGAGATGGCAAGAGTGAACGTCGATATTTTAGGAATCAGTGAACTAAAATGGACTGGAATGGGTGAATTTAACTCAGATGATGATTATATCTACTACTGTGGGCAAGGATCCCTTAGAAGAAATGGAGTAGCCATCATAGTCAACAAAAGAGTCCGAAATGCAGTACTTGGATTAAATCTCAAAAATGACAGAATGATCTCTGTTCGTTTCCAAGGCAAACCATTCAATATCACAGTAATCCAAGTCTATGCCCTGACCAGTAATGCTGAAGAAGCTGAAGTTGAGCAGTTCTATGAAAACTTATAAGACATTTTAGAACTAACACCCCCAAATGATGTCCTTTTCATTATAGGGGACTGGAATGCAAAAGTAGGAAGTCAAGAAACACCTGGAGTAACAGGCAAATTTGGCCTTGGAGTACATAATGAAGCAGGACAGAGGCTAATAGAGTTTTGCCAAGAGAATGCGCTGGTCATAGCAAACAGCCTCTTCCAACAACACAAGAGAAGACTCTACACATGGACATCACCAGATGGTCTACACTGAAATCAGATTGATTATATTCTTTGCAGCCAAAGATGGAGAAGCGCTATCCAGTCAGCAAAATCAAGACCGGGAGCTGACTGTGGCTCAGATCATGAACTCCTTATTGGCAAATTCAGACTTAAATTGAAGAAAGTAGGGAAAAAGACTAGACCATTCAGGTATGACCTCAATCAAATCCCTTATGATTATACAGTGGGAGTGAGAAATAGATTCAAGTGATTAGATCTGATAGACAGAGTGCCTAAAGAACTATGGACAGAGGCTCATGACATTGTGTAGGAGGCAGGGATCAAGACCATCCCCAAGAAAAAGAAATGCAAAAAGGCAAAATGGCTGTCTTAGGAGGACTTACAAATAGCTGTGAAGAGAAGACAAGTGAAAGGCAAAGGAGAAAAGGAAAGATACACCCATGTGAATGCAGAGTCCCAAAGAATAGCAAAGAGAGATAAGAAAGACTTCCTCAGTGATCAGTGCAAAGAATAGAGGAAAACAATAGAATGGGAAAGACTAGAGATCTCTTCAAGAAAATTAGAGATACCAAGGGAACATTTCATGCAAAGATAGGCATAATAAAGGGCAGAAATGGTATGGACCTAACAGAAGCAGAAGATATTAAGAAGAGGTGGCAAGAATACACAGAAGAACTATACAAAAAAGATCTTCATGACCCGGATGATCCCAATGGTATGATCACTCACCTAGAGCCAGACATCCTGGAATGCGAAGTCAAGTGGGCCTTAGGAAGCATCACTACACGCAAAGCTAGTGTAGGTGATGGAATTCCAGCTGAGCTATTTCAAATCCTAAAAGATGATGCTGTGAAAGTGCTACACTCAATATGCCAGCAAATTTGGAAAACTCACCAGTGGCCATAGGACTAGAAAAGGTCAGTTTTCATTCCAATCCCAAAGAAAGACAATGCCAAAGTATGGTCAAACTCTGCACAATTGCACTCATCTCACACACTGGTAAAGTAACGCTCAAAATTCTCCAAGCCAGGCTTCAACAAAACATGAACGATGAACTTCCAGATATTCAAGCTGGATTTAGAAAAGGCAGAGGAACCAGAGATCAAATTGCCAACATCCATTGGTTCATTGAAAAAGCAAAAGAGTTCCAAAAAAACATGTACTTCTGCTTTATTGACTGTGCCAAAGCCTTTGACTGTGTGGATCACAACAACTGTGGAAAATTCTTCAAGAGATGGGAATACCTAGACCACCTGATTTGCCCCTTGAAAGATCTGTATGCAGGTCAAAAAGCAACAGTTAGAACTGGACATGGAACAACAGACTGGTTCCAAATCAGGAAAGGAGTAGGTCAAGGCTGTATATTGTCACCCTGTTTTTTTAACTTATATGCAGAGTAAATCATAAGAAATGCTGGGCTGGATGAAGCATGAGCAGGAATTAAGATTGCTGGGAAATATCAATAACCTCAAGGTTGCTGGGAAATATCAACTGCATATCAATAACCTCAGATATGCATATGACACCACCCTTATGCAGAAAGCGAAGAAGAACTAAAGAGCCTCTTGAAGAAAGTGAAAGAGGAGAGTGAAAAATTTGGCTTAAAACTCAACATTCAGAAAACTAAGATCATGGCGTCCAGTCCCATCACTTCATGGCAAATAGATGGGGAAACAGTGGAAACAGTGACAGACTTTATCTTCCTGGGCTCCAAAATCACTGTAGATGGTGACTGCAGCCAGGAAATTAAAAGATGCTTGCTCCTTGGAAGAAAAGTTATGATCAACCTAGCCAGCATATTACAAAGCAGAGACATTACTTTGCCAACAAAGGTCTGTCTACTCAAAGCTATGGTTTTTCCAGTAGTCATGTATGGATGTGAGAGACGGACCATAAAGAAAGCTGAGTGCTGAAGAATTGATGCTTTTGAACTGTGTTGTTGGAGAAGACTCTTGAGAGTCTCTTGGACTGCAAGGAGATCTAACCAGTCCATCCTAAAGGAAATCAGTCCTGAATATTCATTGGAAGGACTGATGCTGAAGCTGACACTCCAGTACTTTAGCCACCTGATGTGAAGAAGTGACTCATTTGAAAAGACCCTGATGCTGGGAAAGATTGAAGGCGGGAGGAGAAGGGAATGACAGATGATGAGTTGGTTGGATGGTATCACCAACTCAGTTGACATGAGTTTGAGTAAATGCCGGGAGTTAGTGATTGTTAGGGAGGCCTGGCATGCTGCAGTCTGTGGGGTCTCAAAGAGTTGGACACGACTGAACAACTGAACTGAACTGAAGATGCGTAACAGAGTGCCTGGTATTTATTTATTTATTTATTTTTTTAATGAACTTCAGGTTTTAAAATTGGTTTAACCATGATGTTTGATTCATGAGATACTATCCTCATTGGTCTGTGCAGTATGAAAGACACATACACACATATATGTGCACATATACATGCTACTTACACCAACAATTGAATCATGAATTATAACTTTCTATCTGTATGAATTTTCACCCCTCCTAACACATGGATTTTGTGTTTGCTCTTACCAGGCTTTTTAGAAAATATTCAATCACATATGTTTGAATAGTTAAGCTGTTTGTAATTTGATTTTATTCGCTCTGCATTACATTACTTATTGATTCAGGACATTTTTATTGAGGCCCACTAGATATGAGGAGGCACTTTGCTAGTTACTGATGGCCTTGAGGTGTAAATTCGTGATGTGGTTCCTGTCTTTGCAACACTTCTGGTTTCAGATAAAGAAACAAATAATTATGATGTGCGAGGAAGAGTATTTTGCCTGCAGTGAGGGCAGAATATTGCAGGAGCTTATGAAGGGTGTACATAACCCAGCCCTTGGAGATGCATGCTGCGAAGCGTTCCTGTAGGAAATAGGATGATATCTAAGCTGATTCTGGACAATAAAGAGAAGGTAGGTGGGCAAAGGAGAAGAAACTAGACCACGGTCCTGGGCAATGGGAACATCATAGGCAAAGGCTGGGAGGCACAAATTCAATCTTGTGGCTTTCCAGTACTACATCTGTGTGAAGTTCAGTGATGTAAACCAACTCTGTGAGCAAAGAACAATGGAAGAAGAGTAGAAGACATGGATTCTAGTCACATTTTCCTCTTCTCACTTAGTGGGAGAATCATTACCTCTCTAAATGCCAATTTTCTTGATATATGAAGTGGGGAAAAAATGATGATTACCCTTCTTTCTTAGAAGATGTAAAGATCACTCAAGGGATTATACATAAAAGCTCTCTGATAGGAAAGACAGTGTTCTTTCAGCCAGTTTAGTCACTCAGTCATGTCCAACTCTTTGCGACCGCACGGACTGCAGCACTCCTGGCTTCCTTTTCCATCACCAACTCCCAGAGCTTGCTCAAACTCATGTCCATCAAGTGGGTGATACCGTCCAGCCATCTTATCCTCTGTCACCCACTTCTTCTCCTGCCTTCAATCTTTCCTAGCATCAGGGTCTTTACAAATGAGTCAGTTCTTCGCATCAGGTGGCCAAAGTATTGGAGTTGCAGCTTCAGCATCGGTCCTTCCAATAAATATTCAGGACTGATTTCCCTTAGGATGGACTGGATATAGTCCAGGGGACACTCAAGAGTCTTCTCCAACACCACAGTTCAGAAGCATGAATTCTTTGGCGCTCAGCTTTCTTTATGGTGGCTTCCCTCATAGCTCAGAAGATAGATAATACATCTGCCTGCAATGCGGGAGACCTGGGTTTGATCCCTGGGTTGGGAAGATCCCCAGGAGAAGGAAAAGGCATCCCATTCTCATACTTTTGCCTGGAAAATGCCATTGACGGAGAAGCCTGGTAGGCTACAGTCAGTGGGATTGCACAGAGTTGTACACGACTGAGCAACTTCAGTTTCTTTCACAGCTTTCTTTATAGTCCAACAGAGTTCTTTAATGTCACAATTATGGATGGTATTCACTAAGAAGAGACATGGCTGATATGCTAAATTCACTCTAAACAGTTAATACTGTGGTGATGATCTAGCATCTCTGCTCTTATGTGGTAGTTGATAGCCACATATGGTTTTTTTAATTAAAGAAAATTGAAAGTCACTTCCTCACTTGCCATCTTCACATTTCAAATGCTCAGTAGCCACATGTGGTTAGTGGCTATTGTATCAGATAGCACAGCTATGGAACATTTCCATATCACAGAGTTCTGTTAACAACTCTGAAGAATACCCATACTAACACAGGAATTGTCAGCTTCTGAAGCCTTAACATATTTATATTCTTTGGTGTAACAATGCTCTTAGACTGTCAACTGGGCAGATATGTAAGGATCTAGGTACATGGATGTCATGTCTATTAAAGAATCCTTTATAATAGACAGGGAAAGTAAGCATCCCATTTGTCCAACAGTGGAGGCTGATTAAGTAAATAATGGTGTGTTTGTACACACATGTTTATATACACTCAGTGGATACAATATAACCATTGAAAGGGATATTTTATTAAAAGTTACTCTACACTTATCAGTGAGTGAAAAGTCAAGTTAATATTCATAGCATGCATTCATTTTAGGATGAGTATGTCTGTATGTTGTTTATGTAAAGGATAGGGGAGGGGAAAAACAGAGTGCATGAGAGAAAGACACAGAAATATTTGGAGCAATACTTACCAGTATCTGAAAATTGTTTCTTAGTGGGTGAGATAACAGATTGTTATTTTCTTTTTCCTTACCTTTATCCTCTGAGTTTTTTTCTAGCACATAAACTGTGTGTAATGAAAAAGAAGAAAAGAGAAGGGAAAAAGAGAAAAAAGGACCAAAATATTTACCTTGTCCAAAATGTCAGAATATGAAAACAGGCATGAACGAAAGACCATCGAGATAGGTTTTTGAAAGTAAGTGGTTGCCTGATGATTTGCAGACATGCCCATGAGTTACATATTTTGTGAGGAAAAGGATTTATCTCCTTAAAACCATGTCATTGTGGGTTATTCATTGTGAAAAACATCTTTGGTCATTCTGTGGAAACCTTTCTAGTCCCTTTGACACTAGGCTTAAGAGTTTGCTCAGGTTCTCCTCAACCTGAAATGTCCTTGATTGTAAAATAGCTGGTGTGTCTGAAAATGTGTAGAAAAGGTGTGTATGTGCATTTCCCTTGCTGTTTGGGAGGTCAAAAATGTGGCCAGTACATTGTTTCAGATTCTGCCTTACTAAAAAACCTCTCTGATTTGAGGCCTAAATGCCAAGCAACATATAGGACTTTATATTTTGTTGTGTAGGTAGACAAATGGTCATGGTGACAGCTCTCAGATATTAGATTGTAATATCTTTCCAAATACCAGGCTGTCAAATTTAACAAATATATATATACATGCATACACACACACGCACACACACACACATATATATATTTGCTACAAGTATTGTAAAATACATGGCTTAAGTGAAAATCAGTAACATGTCTTTGCAAAGAAGTGACAGCTCATTGAATTGGGGGGCCAGGGCCTTCCTGACCCTTGAGTGTCAGTGCCATTCTGAGGAAGACGGAATCACTGCTTCCGAGACCTGCAGCTCCATATTGAGCGGCAGCTGCAGGGAGCTGGATTGGACTATTTCTTTCTCTGTGTTTACCATGTGGCATGAGATGATTTGGAAGATGAAGAACCTATGCAAAGATATGGGGAAATTGAAAACAGAACAGTGAATTGTGCTCATGAAGATACTGTAGCATCTCAGTTCAGACATAACTAGCAGTCAGTCTCTCCTTCCCACATCTTATTTCCAAAAGCCACAGAATTTAGTAGGAAAAAAAACAAAGAGAAAGACTTCATTGAGAGACACAACTGTCATTATTTGACAGGAACACATGTAAATAGCTTAACTTAAACCATTCTTTCTTTTGAAAACTGAATGAGGGTAAGAAATCAGTCAAAATTCTGCAGGTTTTTTTAGCTCCATGTTTCATAAGCATTTGTGGTTTGGTCATAAAAATTTGTTGAAAAAATCAGGTATCCACATTTACCTCTGGATCTTTCCAAAATAGAAAACAAAAGGAAAAATGAACAGTAAAATTGCATTTTCCTCTCTAATTTCAAACAAGCAAATAGCAAAACTCATCGTTTTCCCACCCCAAACCATACAGGCATGTTGTTTTCAACTTAGTTTTGAGACCTTGAAAGGTTAACCTCTTTGGGCATCGGTTTTGTCACAGGTGAAATGGGATAATCAGACTAAGCTGGTACTTTGTAAATCCCTTTCAGCTCAGATATCTTGGCAGTGCTACCCCACCCACTTTTCCCCATGCTTCAGGCTGATTTATCTCTATTGTGTCATGGTCTGGGGATTATTTAGAGTTGGCTATGGTTAATTTCTAATGATGGTCAGGTAGCCTAAAATATAACTGCAGATGTAAACGGATTATGAATGTAAAAAGGATTATCATAATTTTATTTGAAATTCATTTTGAAAAGAGATCTTCTTCGGACACATTCACCTCAAACTTCCACAACAAAAACAGCTATAGAGCAAGCCAGAAATAATACATACCACCAATGAGCTTGTTGGCTCAAATGTTTACAAGAACCCGCTCTTCATCTTACATAGAATTCCTGAAGCCATCTTCCAGTCAGCATGGCCCGCCTCTGGCAGCACTCAGCGTTCATTTGCTCTTTCATTGCCTCCTTTGTGTGCTCTCTACCATGATAGAGGAGACCAGCTATCTACCTAGAGGAGGTTCCCCAGGAGAACACCGACAGGCATTCAGCAACCTGAATTAGATTATTTGGTAGGTTTTCTGTAAACCTTCCTTTTTTAAATGATGGTGATCTCTCCAATTTGCTTCCATCAGCTGGATGGGGAATGAGTGCTGAGAGTTTAACTCTGGACCCCTTACTGCTACAGCATGGGTTCCCTCCAGCCTGATATCTTACTTCCAAATGCCTCATGTACAGGGGTCATTTCACCAGAAGACCCTACTGTTACTAGGTTTCTCGGACAGTCTAGATAAATTCAGAGTCCTAAGAAACCCATGTACTAGTTAAAGCAAGTCTAAGCTGTAAAGCTCAAAGAATAAATATATTTCTCTCTCTCTCTCTCCCATAACAGTCCCAAGGTGAGGGGTCCAGCGGTAAGGCAGTTCTCTTAACGCCTTATGTCTTGAACCCAGGTTCCTTCTATCTTGTTGCTCCAATATCCTTTAGCACAAGGGTCAGCATACTGTGGCTTTCATGCCAAATTCAGCCATCTACTTTTTTTCTATAAAGAAAGTTTGATTGGAATTCAGCCATGCTCACTTGTTATATATCATAGCTACTTTTGTGCTGTAACAGAAGAGTTGAGTCATCGACAGAGATCATATGACCCACAAAGCTGAACATATTTACTGTCTGAACCCTCACGGGAAAAACTTTGCCTACCCAGACCTAGCATGGCTGAAGTTGGGTTGGGCCACATCCCTATTTAATAGCAGTCAGAAAGGAACAAAAATGTCATTGAGAAATATTGTCTTTTGATCTAAATCCCACACCAATAAATTAATGCACTTCTTCTCACATCTATCTGTATCTAACTGTAAGGTCTCATTGAATGTCTAACCGGGAAGCCAAGTATCCAAGAAGGAGAAAACAGTTTAGTGAACAGTTAGCAGTCTCCACCATGTTAACATGATCTCTATTGAAAAATAGAATCTACTGTATACATAGTAGGCCTCTTTAGCACATTCAGGATAGTTCCCATATGGAATGCTTTCATTGCACTAGGTACTACAGTAAGGGTTTCGCATTTGTTATCTCATTTAATCTGCTCTTCTTTGCTTGAGTAACCACTTACCAACCTGTATATATTCAATTAAATGCTATTTTCCCCAAGAAGGCTTCTTTGATCCTCTTGTCTAGAGTAGAATTTCCTTCTTGGAACTTCTTTCACCCTTTACACATCTCTCTAGTAGTATCTCTTGTTGTTGTGCAGTTGCTAAGTTGTGTCTGACTCTGCAGTTCCATGGACTGCAGCACACCTGTTCCTCACCGTCTCCCAGAGTTTGCCCAAGTTCATGTTCATTGAATCAGTAATACCATCCAACCATTTCATCCCCTGTTGTCCCCTTCTCCTCCTGCCTTCAATCTTTTCTAACATCAGGATCTTTTCCAATGAGTCGACTCTTTGCATCAGGTGGCCAAAGTATTGGAGCTTTAGCTTCAGCATCAGTCCTTCCAATGAGTATTCGGGGTTGATTTCCCTTAGGATTGACTGGTTTGATCTCCTTGCTGTCCTCTTCATTATTACTACTCACTTCTGTGCCTGATTTTTGTGATTAGTTTCATGAGGATGGGAATTACATTCATTTTATCCACTCTAGTATCCTCGGATCTAGCATAATGCCTGGCACATAGGAGGCCGTTTTGTCGTATCTGCTGAATGAAGGAGTGGCCATTGTGAGGTAGATGCTACTGGCATTTCCCATTTAACAAAGAAACACACTGAAGCTCAGTGAGGATATTTCATCTTCCACTAGGCTACTAAGTAATCATTTGGGATACTTAGGGGAAGAGCTATTGGGCTTCCCAGCCTGCCAGTGCTGGAGACACAAGATACACGGGTTCAATCCCTGTGTCAGGAAGATTGTCTGCAGAAGGAGATGGTAAACCAGCTCCAGTATTCTTGCCTGGAAGATCCCACAGACAGAGAAGCCTGGCGGGCTACAGTCCACGGGGTCGCAAAGAGTATGACACGACCAAGCGGCTGAGCACAAGCGCAGGGAGCACAGCGGGAACTCTAAGCTCCGTTTCCTTCAAAGCTTCGGTTCTTTGCTATGAGCCAGGCTCCCTCAGCTTTGCCACTATTGGCATTTTGGCCTGAATAATTCTTTGTAACTGTATTGTGCATTGTAGAGTGCTTAGTAGCATTCCTGGCCTCCACCCATGAGACGTCAGTGGCACCCGCTAGTTGTGACAAATGTCCCTAGACACTGTCAAAAGTCCCCAGTGAGCAGAGACACCCCTTAGTTATGCCAGATGAGAGCTACTAGGCTTAAATGCTACTGCCTCTCAGTTTGGCTTTGAACTCCAGGAATCCATAATTACCTTACTTCAGCTTTGTGGTGACTTTGGGACTTTGTCTTCCTTCGGGTAGTGACCCTCTTCTTGAGCCCCCTCCTCTCTGAAGTCTTTCCTGATGCAGCCTTCAGGTAACCAAGCTTTCCTTCCTCTGTACTCCTGCTGTGTGTTGTTTTATCACTTTTATGATGCTTCATATTAAATCTAGATGTGTCACTGCCTTTCTCCTCATAGTAGACTGTCAGTTACTTAAGAACTGGGCTGCATCTTCCCCAGTTACCACCTGTAGGTGACACAGGATGGCCCTGAGTCAGCGTTTGTTGAGTCAAATCGTATCCATCTGAATAAGACAGGGGCTGAAGACTAGGAGGGAAGTAGTGGAGGGTGATTGTGGACAGTCTACTGCAATGTAATCCCACCAGGACTGTTCGTTTTATGGTCTCCTAAATATGAGGAGAGGTTTTCCTAAATCTGAGGGAGGCCTGGCATGCTGGAATCCATGGGGTGGCAAAGAGTTGGACATGACTGTTGGCAACTCAACAACAACAAATCTGAGGATATAATTTGCTGTCTCTTGGCTAATCCTTTTTGTTGTTGTTGTGAAGAAGCAATATTTCCAGGATAGCCATGGTCAAAGGGTGCCATTACTCCTGTGAAATGCACTGCCAAGTGATATCTTTCTTATACTGCCCCCAGCTCTCTGCCTCCTAGTGGGACTCTTCCGTCATTCAAGTAGCCATGAGCCCAGAGTTGGGGTGTTCATGTGGAATTGGGTACATGTGACAGAGGACTCAGTTCCCAACTCTGTGGCCTCAGGCAAGTTACTGAGTCCCACTGAGTGTCGATTTAGTTATTCAGTCAATATTTATTGGGTATTTACCATGTGCCATACACTATTAGGGATATAGCAGTAGGTGGAACAGACTGAAACCAGAACACCCTGTAGAATGGAGATTCTAATGGGGTTGAGCACAACACAGGTAATAAACAAGAACACACATAAAACATGTAGGAGATGACATGATAGTAAATTTAGGCAGAAGATATTAAAAATATGTACCTGGTGTTTTTTTGAAGATTAAAGGAGCTCATGTATGTCACATAAGCATTGATGTGTTGGTGCTTAATTAAAGGTAGTCAAATATCTCTCTTTTTTTTCAATTGTGCACTTGTAATGCGAGAGTAGAAATATTGCTCCTTTGTAAAGGTAAGGGGGCTAATTATAAGTAATCCTGATACTAATTCACATTGTGTTGCCCATGGCTTCTAACATTTGTAAAGCTCTCTCACCTACTTTATCTCCAGTAAGTTAAGTGGAAGACTTCTTGAATGAAGCAGAAGGACTGATGCTTTCAGACACCTGGTCCAGGCATGAAGTGGATTGCCTGTCCTCAAAAAACATAAATAAATAACAGACTCTGACTGAAGCAGCAGAGAGAATAATGGTGTCTACATGTTGCCAGTTGTTACTGTTGGCTTTTAAGAGCCAGTCCTACTGTGGAAGGGGACCAGACTCTGTTAGTCATCGGTGGTGGGGTGGGGGTGGGGGGTGGTGGGGCAGGGTGCAGAATGGTAGGGAGGCCAAGCACTCTGGCTTTGAAGTCAGTCCTGTGTCCTGGTTGGAGTTGTGTCTCTGTCACATCTTCATAGTGGGTTATAGGGCAAGAAGCTGTCCTTTCTGAGCCTCAATTTTCTTAGGGAACACCGAGAAGATTGAAGGACATAAGGCAAATAAAAGATGTTTGTGTCCACCTAGCAATTGTGTTCACCTCGCAAGCCTAGCAGACTCCAAATCATTCTCTCTTTCTCTGGGTTTGGATGACCATTTATTGTCCAGAGTGTTCCTTCTCAAGGCAAAATGACAGCATCCTGTTCCATGGTTTTGATAGTAGAGTCTGTTCTCCTAAGTAGAGTACCAGCAGAGCCTAAATTAGGAACACAGCATGCTCAGTGAGTACAATACCCATTAAATCAAAGCTGTAAATAATTACCTTTAAAGGGTAACCTGGATACAAAGTGAATAACTGAACAATGGTGGCTGCTTTGCTAGACACTGTGACGCAATGACATCTCCGATTATTATTGTTGTTGAAATTTATTTGTAATTGTTTTCACTTTTTTTTTTTTTTTAATTTTTTTATTAGTTGGAGGCTAATTACTTCACAACATTTCAGTGGGTTTTGTCATACATTGATATGAATCAGCCATAGATTTACACTTATTCCCCATCCCGATCCCCCCTCCCACCTCCCTCTCCACCCGATTCCTCTGGGTCTTCCCAGTGTACCAGGCCCGAGCACTTGTCTCATGCATCCCACCTGGGCTGGTGATCTGTTTCACCATAGATAGTATACATGCTGTTCTTTTGAAACATCCCACCCTCACCTTCTCCCACAGAGTTCAAAAGTCTGTTCTGTATTTCTGTGTCTCTTTTTCTGTTTTGCATATAGGGTTATCGTTACCATCTTTCTAAATTCCATATATATGTGTTAGTATGCTGTAATGTTCTTTATCTTTCTGGCTTACTTCACTCTGTATAAGGGGCTCCAGTTTCATCCATCTCATTAGGACTGGTTCAAATGAATTCTTTTTGACAGCTGAGTAAAATTCCATGGTGTATGTTTTCACTTTTAATCTCTTTGAGAGTGCTACAACACTTTGTAATATTTGAAAATGGGCTTCACATGAAAATACTTCAGAACCACTGCAGGATGCAAGATTTAAACACAGAGAAAATAGTTAGAGCTTGTACTTCTTCCAATCAATTGTTAGTGACTTCCAGAGTGCTGTGATGAGACCTGTATCAAGGATGGTCTGAGCACTGAAGAAGTTTTGAATGATCTTATCATTTAGTGATCTTGGCAACTGTAGCAGAAATGGAGAATGGGGACTCAAGTGCAGGTTGTGGTCTCCTGAGATTTACCTTTGTGTTTTAAAAGTTGCTAAAAAGAATGAAATTAAATCATTACTGTGTCTCATGCAATCAACCCCATCATGGAGATGGCCTAACATCTGTTCTCAAAATGAACCAATATTCCATGACTGTGTTTATAGTTTGACACACCACTACAGTTCACAGTTGTTAACTTTATAGATAAATATTTATAAATTGAGCTCTGTGCAGTTTCATTGTGAATTAAAAAATATTGGCAGTTAAACTGATATAAATCAACAGGGGACCAGATACAAAATATTTTTGATCTTTGCTTGAAAAAAGTGATGCCCTTGTTAAAAAAATTCTCATAGTAAATATTCATCCATTGAAAATACTTTTGAAGATTTTCATTGGAAACTATGGTTCCCCTTATTTATTATATTATTTTAGAAGTCTATCATTCTTCAGTAACATTTTTCACAGTAAATTCTTGTAATGTACATATATTTTCATCTTCTTAGGTATAATTGGGGGATAGAAAAATTCCAGAGAAAAAAATCACTATTTTCTCATGTGATTAAAATATTTTACAATAGAAATTATTTAATTGTACCGAAAGTACCATAGAAAGGCAATAAATTCAGCTTATAATAGTAGGCAGTTAATTATCAACACTCAAGGCCTAGAGAAAAGAATATATTAGAAATTGCAGACTATTGTTCAGTCGGTTGCTGATCTTTTTTTGAAGCCAGACATGACCTTATCAGATTTGTTTAGTATTGCCAGAGTTCTCATATTTTTCTCTGGCTTCAGAACAATGGAGTTCAGAGGTCAAGAATACCTACATTCCACATGAGCAAACTTTTCATCCTTTGAAATCATAATGATGAATAGTCAACAGCCAGCCACACAGTATATCCAGGAGGAGAAACCAGAACACTGAAGCTCGAATGGGGTCTTATAGGCTGTAAAGCAGGAGGTATTTGTGAAAATAAATTGTCAGTGGCTTTGTGAAATTTGGTTTAATCTTCTTTGTTAAAGATGTCTGACTTTTTGTTAATCCTTCATAAACAAGTAATCCTGGAGTTACCACATTTCTCAACTCATAACTTTGTTATTCCGAGTATTTGAAAACTACTGAAGGTTTTGTCTGTTTTTATGCACTGGGTAGTTAAGCATAGGATGGATGTTTTTAATTCTTAATAAACTTTTTATTTATGGCTCAGCAGGTAAAGAATCCACCTGCAATGCAGGAGATGTAAGAGACTTGGGTTTGATTCCTGGGTCAGAAAGATTCCCTGAAGGAGGAAATGGCAACCCACCCCAATATTCTTGCCTGGGAAATCCCATGGACAGAGGAGCCTCGTGGGATCCTCTGGGTCACAAAGAGTTGGACATGACTGAATGACTAAGTACAAGCACAAACTTTTTATAGGTCACCCATGAAAAACTATTGTCTCATCCTTATTCGAATAAGGATGAAGTAACCTCATCCTTATTTGAAATAAGGCATTGTGACACCTCTAAAAGGTAGAGACCTTTTAGAAATCACTCAGTCATGATGCATTTTCTATATCATGTATCAGCTGATCAAAATCAAGATGGTTTTGTTAAACTATATTTTCTTATAAGCGTATAATAGACATATGCTTACTAAAAAAAAAGATACAGTTTCTCCCTATTTTGTTTTGCTATCTGAGGCAAGGTGATCTCACTCATCCTTCTCCCTGATACTTGAGATCACTATTCTAAATAATATCCTTGATTATTTATGACCTATTCATAGATAATGCAAGAGCAAGCACAGTACCATGGCACATGTTGTTTAGTCATAAGCCCTGTCCTACTCTTTTGTGACCCCATGGACTGTAGCCTGCCAGGCTTCTCTGTCCATGGAATTTCCCAAGCAAGAATACTGGAGTGGGTTGCCATTTCCTTTTCCAGTGAATCTTCCCAGACCAGGGTTTGAACCCATGTCTTCTTTATTTGCAGGTGGATGCTTTACCACTGAGCCAGCAGGGAAACCCCAACCCTGGCCCATAGTAAACATTTAATAAGCATTTGTTGAAAACAGGGCTTATTAAATTTGTATCTACAGATTTATAAATGAGAAAATTAAATTTTTAATAATTTTTCAATATATATACTGTGATATCCAGTGCAAAATCTTTTCATAAGGTCAGTTAAGGCTCTAAATATATTGGTTGTGTTTTCATCTCCTCCTGATATTTTTTTTTTCCCCACTTCTATGTTCTCTAGGATAGTGGTTCTCAGAGTGTGGTCCCTGGGCCAGTAGGATCAGCAGCACCCAGGAATTTGTTAGGAATGCAAATTCTTGGGCTTCGTCCCAGGCTTACTGAATCGGAAGCTCTGGGGTGGGGTGCAGCGACCTGCGTGGTCACACGCTCTCCAGATTGGGCTGGATTCACAGCCGTGCGATGTGTGCAGTCACGCAGGACTCTGCTTCTGACAGAGCCTTGTGCTTGGTTTAATGGTTCTGCTGTCATCATCTTGGAATTCTTAATAATTTCTTAGCAACAGGCCCACATCTTCATTTTGCCCTGAACCCTGCCATAATATACACTGTCCTGATGCCAGAGAATACCCATGTAGACTCAGAGTTTGAGAACCTCCATCTCTGAGACACATTCAGGTTCCCTCTGAGTATCTGCTCAGTTGCCCATTTTATTATAAATGACCGCCTATCCAAATTTTTCAAAGTAAGTTGGTCCTGAGACAAGTCGCTACTAAGCTGTGTTAATATTTCTCTTAATTTAGTAATCTAACCTGAGTTTTAGCAAACTTTCAGCCCTCTTCTGGCTTTCCATAGCAACTACCCTGTAGTGGCTGGAAGTGGAGAGTTCCTGACTTTCCATGTCCATCTTGGACCTTCTTTTTTCCCGGTTACCCAGAAAGTGTTCTTAGAGCAACCTTTCTGAGCATGACAGGTACTGCCAAATGATTACCCAGTTTTGTTTCCATGATAAATTACCCAGGTCTCTGGGTTTATGGATGTTTTCAGAAGATCTCTATATAGGGGTTGGTTCACAGACATTCTGTTACATAGCATGGAATCACAGTGAGTGGGTCAGTCAGGGCCTCAATAGAAACAGATATTTCAAATTAAGATAATTCAAGAATCATTTATTTACAAAATAATTAATTCCAAAGGTATGATATGATGTAGTTGAGCCATAAAAGTTTGTGCAGGAACCTAGGACTATAGCGACAGAAATGTCACCATTTCTAGGCCCAAAGAGACAAGGGAATGAGAGATTCCCAGAACCTGGCAAAAGAGAGAGTCGTCGGGAGCTGCTTTGAGAGGGGTAGTGACCTTCTCAAGGGCAGCAGCCATGCTGAAGTGAACTCACAGGGAGGGCGCCAGAGATAACCTTGCCACCTCATACTCCTCACTACATAGAGTTAGCTTCATTCTACTCGAAGCCTGAGGGCAGAGCTCATGCTCCTCACTACCTCGAGTTAGCTTCATTCTGCTCGAAGCCTGAAAGCAGAGAACACACTGATGTGACCTGAATATGTCAATCAGTGGGGAAGAAAGCAAGGAGAGAAGAGAGGAGATGGATCCAGAGGAACAAATGGAAAATATCTGGCACAGTTCATTCCATTCACCTCCTGGCATCTACGCTCAACCTTCCTTCACATGAAAAGTTAGCATCCCCAACACAGGAAATGTGTGAAGTCACCTCAGCTCCTGTATCATTGTGAGGGAAATGTCTATTAGGTCATATTCCTATCTAAAACTTGAGTCACCATTAGTCTTGTAAGGTAGCAGAGGGTAAAAGGGAGAAAAGAAATGATTTAGTGAGACGAACATAACTGCTACAGGCCTCATCTCTAAAGTTGGCTGTGAAGCCTGGTTGGTGTCTATGATTTCGTTTTTCCTTTGCCTGTTGTGTGATCCCCTTACCTTCAGCTGGATAGGGTTCATGACTTGGTGGGGTGATCCATATCTTCTTTCCTGCAACATCTAAGTCCTTGATGGCCTGGACTTTATTGAGTTGGCAGTTTATACTTTCATTTAAGGGTATCCCTGTGAATACCTGGGTTCTATATATCTCCTTCCTTTTACCCCTTGCATGGCAGAAATGGTGGCCATCTTCTTGTGGTTCAATGGAATGAGAAGCTCAAAATGGCCAGGAGATGATCACACCATGATAATGTTCTTTGATGAAAACAATCTTCTTCTAGTGAGTTATTAGGTGTTTTAATGAGAGAGGCCAGTCCTATCACCTCTTCTCAGCTTCCTGATCTGTATATCCTGACTATGGGGGAGATAGCACTATATATTCACCAGTGATTTAAGACATATGCTTTATTCCTATAGGACAGTAACCTCTTTTGGTGGTTGTCCCCCATCTGGAACTAAATCAGCATTTCTAGATTTTGGGCTCATTAATGGTGAAGTGTATCCCATGGCTGGAGGTGATGTTGTGCAGGATATCTTGTGATAGATAAGACATTTTATGTGTCTGAGAATTGTGATCTGGAAGAAGTGATGAAGAGAAGTTAAAACCATAAACAGAAAATTCTATCCTGTTTAAGTGAAAACACTGACCTGTTCAAAGTCAGAGAAGTCTAATGTCATCATTGTTTCCCTAGGTGGCTTGTTAGTCTACCTAGGGCTCAGTATTAGCCTTTACTGTGGGCAGATTTGATGCTTGGCTTGGTGGTAGTCGAATAAGCCTTGGTGAGAAGACTGTGTGACTGAGTTGAGCATGGCCTCTATCCCTGCCAGTGTGACCACTGAATTCTCTCTTCTAAGCAACATAAATAAGATAAAACATATTAACTGTATTCATCACCCTCCTAGTTACAGGTTCTTTTTCAGTACTTTAGTTATGCTTTTTTTTTTGATTAGGTGTTATTTTTTAAATGTAGGCAATTATAAGCAAACCTTTATATAAAATTATTTTTTAAATAATATTCTTTGTTCATCATTTCTTATTACATCTCAAACTTTCCTTCTTGATTTACACTTCTTTATACTTTTACAAGTTCTTTTAGTATAGATCTGTTGGTGATAAACTCTTCAATTTTTGTTTCTCTGAAAATTTTTTATTTCACCCTCATTCTTGAATCAACTAATTTCAGATAGTAATTTGTTTCCTCTCAACAATATATTATTCCACTAACTTCAGGCTTCTGCTGTTGTTATGGAAATGTGTCTGGGTAATTGCAAGTGACTAGCTTCTCTCTGTGATTATTTTTAGTCTTACTCTGATGTACAGATATGAATTTCACTTATTCTGCTTCCTTTATGTATGAATTAATATCTTTTACCAGTTCTCTACAGTTCTCAGCCATTCTCTCTTCAGATATTACCTACACTCTGCGTTTTTCTTTATAGGACTCTAGTTACATGTGCGATGTGTGGTAGACTTCCTCTTTCTGTTCTCCATGTTGTTTAACATCCCATACTCATTTTCCCTCTTCCAGTCTTTCTAAGCTTCATTCTGGATAATTTCTCTGTTTATATTTTCCAGTTCACCCACTCTCTCTTCACTACTCTCTAATCTGTCACTAAACCCATTCGTTGAGTTTTTTAGATTAACTATTTTTTGTGTCTGCTCTAAAGTCCAAAGTTTAATTTGGACTTTTTAAATCTTCTGAGTCTCTTTTTTGCATGCTCCTTTTTAATTTAGTTCTTTTATTTATTTCTTTAAGCATTTTGTAGCCAGCTATTTTATAGTCTGTTGATAATTACAATATCTGAAGCCATTATATGTATATATTTGAATTTGTACTTATTTTAATTAATTCTACTGTGTTTTACTCACTGGTAATTGGTTTCCGTATATGCTTGGTACTCTTTGGCAATTTATAAATGGCACATATTAGTGAGAACCATGAGTGACTGAAATAGAGATTCTTTTCTCCAGAGAAAATTTATTTTTGCCTCTCTTGTAAGCAGAGGCTGCTACCAATCTAGGATCACTTGGTTCTTTTAATAATACTGGTTTAATCAGGGTTTTCAGGTTAAGCTCCTCCAACTTGCCACTGGATTAGTCTCTCAATTGTACAAGTGACCTTGCTATTTTCTCTCAGAGCAACCCCTTCTAATTATGTGGGCTTTCAGCACACTATTCTGGTTTCAGCTGAGTTTTCAAGTTTTGTTTGTTTATTTTAGTCCTTTAGAGGTTTTCCTTACTTCCCATGAGCCCAACAATGCAATAAAAATTATGTTTTGAAAGGGCCCTTCATAGCATCTAGTCAGCTGTGATGCTGGAAGCAGAAGTTTCTTATTTCATATGCCCAGTATACGTATACACAATATTATTAGAAATAATTTCTGAAAAATCTTGAAATATTTTAAGTCTGTCAATTTGAATTTTACTGGATTTCTCCATTCTAGGTTTTTCAGGATTTTCAGTGTAATCCACCTCTCAGAAATTTTCAAGTTAAATCCCATTATTGATTCCCATGAATGTGGAAGATGGTTTACCTTTTTATAACTTAAAAAATTTTTTTAATTTATTCACATCTTGAAATTCAGAGATTTTATGTGAGTTGCTTTATTTTACATGGATTCCAAGAAAAAGGTAGGTTGGGGCCTGAATTACAGAGGGAATTACCTCCCCTCTCCCTGCCACTTTTTTATAGTAATTAAGTACTGTTTCTGAAGACCATATTACTTTAAAAAAAATAGAATTTATATTTTAGAGAGGTTTTAGGTTTACAGCAAAATTTAGTGAAAAGTACAGAATATATCCACACACCCCCTGCCCTCATGCACACATAGCCTCTTCCATTATCAACATCTTCCACCAGAGTGGCTCATTTGTTATAGTTGATGAGCTTACATCGACACATCCTGATCACCCAGAGTCCATAGTTTACAATAAGGTTCATTCTTGGTGTTGTACGCACTTTCGGTTTTGACAAATGTTTAATGATATGTATCCACCATTAACGTATCATACAGAGTCGTTTCACTGTCCTAAAATCATCTGTGCTCAGCCTGCTCATTCTTGCATCTCCCTAACCCCTGGCAACCACTGATCTTTTCACTGTCTCCATAGTTTTTTCCTTTTCCAGAATATCATATAGTAGAATCATAGAGTGTGGGTTTACTTTGCTGTTGTTATTTCATTTAAACATTTATTGAGGGTTACTCTGTTTCGGGGTTGGCAACCTTTTCTTAAAGGGTAAGATAGTAAATATTTTAGGCTTTCAGGTCTGTTGCAGCTACTCAATTCTGCTGTTGTAGTGTGAAAGCAGCCATAGAAATACATAAACAAATGAATGTGGCTGTGTTCCAGTGAAACTTTGATTACAGGAATAGGCAATGGGCTCATCAGCTATAGTTTGCTGAAACCTGATCTAGTTTAAACTCTAGATCATGTGAAGTTTTTGTTTGTTTTTATTTTAGCATATTAAATTTTCACTGATATTCACGAAGATTGTTTTGGAAGTTCTCCCTTCTTACACAGTCCGCCAAAGACACAGTGGTCCACTTTCTTTCTCAAAACAGCCAGATTTTGCCTGGTTAGGACATTTGCACATGCCATTTCCCTTCCTGGAATGCCCTTCCACATGCCCTGTGTCTGCTTCCTCCACTGTAGCTTCAGGTCATAGCCTAACTGCTTCTTGCTTAAGAGGATTTCCTTGATTTCCCTCTGTAAAGCCATTTCTCACCCACTTCTCATCCAGACTTGCCAGAGAGTTCTATCATTCTGTTTAGAGCACTGACCAAAATTTGTAACTATGTATTTTTCATTTGTTTGTTTAGTATGTAACTCCTGGCTAGACTGAAAGACAGTTTCAAAAGGGCAGAATCCATGTTTAGATATATTCTCACTGGGTACCTAGAGCCTGGCATAGTTCCTGATAGATAGTAGATACTCTGAGTAATTATTTGCTAAATGAATGAAGTATTTCTGTGAAGCAGATACTGTTACTTGTATCCATCTTTTGCAGAGGAGGAGACTTAGGTTCCATTAAAATAAGCCATTTACCCAAGTCATCTGGCTAGTAAGTTGGGCCCCAGGTTCATCAGAGGGTGGGTCTCTCTGATTCCAGGCCCTGTGCTGATCTCCAGTCCTTCAGTGGCCTTTTGGTTTCTTGTTATGTGCGGAGTTGAAGAACAAAGTCACCCAGATAGTCTTGGAGACCTGTCAAGGGAGTGAGAGGTGGGGGGTGGAGAGGTGGGCTTACAGAAGCCTGGTGTTAGTATCAAATGAACTGACTCAAGTTAAATAGGAAAAGGATCAGTTACTTAATTGCAAACAATCCCACTGTTAAGGTTTAGCTTTATGATTCAGGGGTCAAAACAGTTTTATGCCAGCGGGATCCCGGTATTCTTACGGTGGTGAAAGGGAAAGTAAGTAGGAAGGTTCCATTCTCAGTGGAGATCCAGGGCAAAGCAAAGTGCCCCAGCTTATCCAGGAGGTCTGGCAACCATTAAAGAGAAATGACTTCCTAAATTCTAACTGACAGGAGAACTGAATGCATTGTACCATCCAGGAGGCAGAGCCCCCACACTCAGGGAAATGAATATGGTTTAAAAACTCATGGGATCTTTCCGGTCTGTCCCAAGCTTGGGAATTCAATGTGGAACACTTTTTTAAACAACAGTTTGAAAGAAAGTTAATGTACTTTTCTTGGGATTTTTGGAAAGCTATATTTTGCTTATTAGTCAGTGGAAAACCTATATGACTAAAATATGTTTAAATGTAAGCTGGCTAATAGAACAGGCTCAGGGCAGGAAAATAGACCATTTGAAACAAATCAACCATTAATTTCATATGTATTACTTAAGAAAAAAGAAAACATTGAAGCAAAGTGAAAATGACATGATGGTCCATTTCAAACATTTGGTAAATGTAACATAAATGAATTCTCTACAGTGATTCTGTGAGTTCAGCCAAACCATCAGAGCCAACTTTAAGGGCTTCATGATAACTGTGAGTTTAACAAAGTTTTGCAGAATTATGGTGTTAATTTTCTGAAAGGCATCAACTGTAAATAAGAATATATTACTTTGCCAAAGAAATAATCCATAAACAGAATAAAACTTGCCTGAGTATAACACTGAGTAACACTTAACGTGTGTAGAGTGGCTGTACTCAAAGAGAAAGACAAGGTATTTATGCTCACACATATGTGTATGAAAATAGTCTGTATCAAGAAAAAGCATATCTTTACATCTTCCTAGATCTTTTATTTTTGCAGTAAACATAATCCATCATACATGTCTGCATACACACACACACACACCATGATTCATAAAAAAAATAAAAATTGAAAATCAAAACCTTTAAAACCTGGAGGTAGTAACTCTGTTAACCACAAAGTCCATTATAATTACTATGATTGTTCATCAAATTTGGCCCCGAACTCCCTGGCAGCCAGGGCAAAAAGGGAAACAAAAAGATAAACTGTACCATTTTTGTTATTAGAAAGGAAGAAATGGACATGTTCCTAAAGATAGAGGTTTTCCTGGCACCAGATATTAAAAAGAGTTTCTTGTGTGTGATTTTCTGTAGGAATACTGAACCGCGGGATGGATAATGCCCTCAACAGCTCTTTCCAGCAAATGCAGATGTGGTTCTCATGGAGCTGTCTCCTGCAAACACCCCTGTTAAAAGTTGGTGCTGTAACATTAATTGCAACTTAGAAAAGACACATTTTTTTGAGAGTACTGCTTTTTTCCCCCATATTGTGAAAGGTGCATGGTTTTGCTTTCAATACATATTTTTAAGGTCCAGAGAGAAATTCTAATTTGTTTGCCTGTGTTGCAGAGATCTGGCACAATTCCTGGCACTAACTAGGCATTTCTCCATGGGTTTTTACTTGGACATATCACATATTAAAACATTTCCACTCACCACCATCTTCTACAACCACTCACCACCATCTACAAGTTCTGAGCTTGCACCCAGGTTTCTCTGTTACTCTACCTTTCTCCTTATTCATTAATGATATAGTAAGATTTCAGTAATTTGACTAAGTGCAGACAGAGGCCCTAAATTACATGAGTATTCATAGGAAGAATAGTGTTAGCCCTTTCATCAAATTCACTGTAAATTATTTCTGCTTTATCTAGACTTTTCTAATTGTCTTTAATTTTTTATTAACAATATTATTTTATTATCATATTTATATACTCTGTGTGTCAAGCTAACCTGACTTATATAACAATCAAAACACATTTTGGGGGAGGGTCTCCTACCACCCCTTTAAACAGTAAAGGAAACTTTCCCCCGGCACTGGGGGAAAAACAAAAACATAGCAGGCCTAGTATTTTTTTCTGCTCACTCTTAGGGAGAAACAATCCTATAGACCTAAAACATAGCCATTTCTATAACTGGAATATTCACCTGAGTTTTTAATTAGCAAGCAATCAACTGAAATGTGCTCAAAAGATGCTCAAGATTGGTTGAATCTGTTAGCTTAAAATTATGTGGACAGACCCATTTACTGCTCAAGGCTCAAACTCATAACACCACCATGCATGCTTTGCCCAAGTACCAGTAAGACAAGAACTTTTGTTGGTGATGACTTGGCATTTGCCTTTCTTCTCTTATTTCTTAGTTTCCAAAAATGACCCTGCACTCTACATGGTATCCCACAACCCATTCAGCTTTCTAGCCTCTGGGAGACGTGGTGTTCCTTAGCAGTACAGAGTTTCATTTGTGGCCGTTGGAGAGCTTCCAAGGGCATGGTTCTGCCTTGTCAGCTTTGGGAAGAATCATACACACTCATTTGTTAGCTCATCCTACGTTTTAGGAAATGATAAATGTGAGAAATTGTCTGAGATCCCAATTTGCTTGAGGATGTTGAGTTTTTTCAGGTTTCCATTACTGTTGTTATTGGGCATTGTATATTCATGGGTGTATTTCACTGCTGCATACGGTGGACAACAAATGGAAATCTAAAGTTTCTTCAACAAATTTCTATTGGATGCCTACTGTGAACTGAGCACAGGGGCAGATGGTTCTGTGCAGGGAAGGAAGGTGGTCAGCGCTCTTCATTTTAGCAACACAATAGCGTAAAGAGGACAAACATTTGTCCACAATAAAATTATCTATTAAGAAAAGAGTGGATATCCTAGTACACAGCAACTTTTTAATGTCTAGCTTCAAGAGCTGAACAATACCCTCTCCACCCTCTGCCTTCTTGCCTGCTCTCCTTATTGGAAGAGATGGTTTTTTATTTTTTTGATTGTCCAGAATTTTGCTGAGTTAGCAAAGGAGTGCAATTTGCCCAGTCTTAACCTCAAAGACTGCAAGGAGAGTCGGTGAAATATTGCCCAGCCCAACCTTGGGTTAGCCATGAATTATGCATTGTGTATTTAGACTATTCTACTGTTATAGTCTGTTTATCTGTTGACTTCCACCAAGATTTAGGGTTTTGTTGTACTTAATAACTTGCTTTATTTTGTTTGACATGTATTTTATGTCCTCCATGTGCATGGATACATAAGATACACAGTCGTGGGTGAGGGTCTGGAGAGAAAGCCCAGCCCTGGAAGCACTAACTTTGAGAACTCTGGGGGAACGATTTTCACATACTTCTCACTTTTACAAAGTGCTAATCAATATGATGAAGAATCAGAGTTTTCTTCCCTGTGAACCACTCCTGCCTTTGCCACTCTCCAGAAAACTAAACAGTTAAAGGAAGGGAAGGAAAATGAGTCTACGTTTCTCTTATTTTGAATTTTTTTTTAAGCCAGTCCTTAAATATAGGACATGTCAAAAGATGTTCAGCTAATTTCATGTTAATATTCAGTATTGACCCCAACTAAGAATTCCACTGTTTTAGGTCACATTCTAATTGTTGACTCTTATTCTTTTATTAAGTCCTGTAGTCAAAATTGTGGTCTGGTAGGCTATACAGAATTTGCCATGTCTTAAAAAATAAAAGCAGCAATGTGGAGACACAGACAATGCTTGATTTTAGCTTAATCTGAAAAAAAAATCTCAGACATTTCTCAGTTTGTGTTTAGGAATTTTGAAGCTGTTAAAAGAGAAAAAGCAAAAACCACACTGAGAGTATTCATATTTAATATGGTTCATTACCAGTCTGAGAGATGAATATAGGCATATCTTTTTATGTTTACTTATATTTAGCAATTACCTGTAGACTTTGAAAGCCTATTTTACTTTGTTATTGCCATCTTAGTTTTTTGGGAACTTAAATTACCTTCATTAAAACAGAGATGTCAACCTATAAAAACTCTCCAAATGGAATTAACTGTTTACCCAGCCCCTATTTTCATCAACTTCCTCTGCCTACCACAAGTGTTTGTGGTATCTAAGGCAAAATCTCTTTTAAGCTATTTTGTCCCCAAGAATTACATAAACACCTAAAATGAGGACATTTTTCATTTGTGTAACTCTCCACAGTTTTACAAAGCTCTGAGTCCTATGAAGACTCCCGTTGGACAGAAGAGGAGCAGAGGTCACAAGTCTTACTCCTTACCCCTACCAAGCTCCCATGTCCAAAGTCACACCTATCACAAATGGAGGATTTCATTTTTTTGATTGAACCCAGGTCTTTTGACTCCAGAGTCTGTGCTCTTTGCTAGTCTCAGTCTTGCCTTTAAATAGAAAACCAACAATGAAATAAGTGTTCATTGAGTGTTGCACTCCATTTAGTCAAAAAAACATTTATCTACTCTGTGCCAGGAATGTGGCAGGCACTGCGGATGCCCACTGACAAATGAGAGACCTCAGTGCTTAGCTTCACTGAGCTCGCAGTCTGGCTGGGAGGTGGGCCAATGTCTCAGGTTGGATTTCCCCAGAAACAGACCTTCAGGCAAGGCTTTGAGAACAAGTAACTTATTGGGGACCTTCCCTGGTGCGTCAGTGGTAAAGAATCCAGCCTGCCAATGCAGGAGATGCAGGAGCATCTCCTGGATCCACTGGAGAGGGACATGGCAACCCACTCTATTATTCTTGCCTGAAGAATCCCATGAACAGAGGAGACTGGCAGGCTACAGCCCATGGGTTTGCAAAGAGTCAGATGTGACTTAGTGACTAAGCAACACTACCACCAACTTATCCAGAAGGGGGAGAAAGCTGAGGAATGCAGCCTCCATCTTTGTTCCACCAGCAGCTGAGGAACGTTCCCAGGAGTATGGACTTTTGGCGCTCCAGGTCTGTATGTGCAGGGCAGGTTAAGAAGCCCTCAGGTGAGTTGCAGACTTCCGCAGTAGGACTCACACAGATCCTGTGGTGGTGAGGGTGAGGCACTGGCCAGCACAGCTGCAGCAGGGAACCGGACAGCAATCTGTGATTAGTGTGTTGTGGGAGGCTGCAGGGACATTGAAGGGCCATCAAGGAAACATTTTCAGAGAAACCAGCAGTTCCCTGAAACCTGTAAGAGAAGCAGAGTTAGGCCAGCTGAGGCTGCAGGGAAAGCATTCTAGGTGGATGAAATTATAAGAACTTCCATATGGCTGGAATATGATGAGAAATGGGTAAGGCAAGATAAACAGAGGTTAATCCCGAGAGTCCTGGAAGCCACAGTGGAGAATTTGGACTTTATCCGCTAGGCAATAGATGATCATGGAAGGTTTTTAAATGGGGGCATATTATGACTAGGTTTGTATTTAGAGAAGATCCTTCAGGCTTCAGTTCAGAGAATGGAGGGAAGGAGTCACAGTAGGAGACTAGCAACCCAGTCAGGAGTATTTTGCAATAGTCCAGGTTTGTGAGGCTAAGTCATTGCCTTAAATCTGGCCAGCAGCGCAGCCTCCCTTCAGTTTGACGAGTCCCAACAGTGTCAAGGTTGGCTGCCAAATCAAATCATATTGATGCCAAAAGGTCTTTTGGCCTTATCAAGGGATGATGGCTCTGGAACTTCTCTTGCCTCTTTGCATCACCAGTAAGCTCATGACCCTCTGTGTTTGATCGTTTGCTTAAATAGGAAAGTTTTTATTTCCTTTTTCAAAAACGTCGCTAAATTTTTTAAAACTCTATCCAATTTATTATCCCCATATTACACCCTATGCCTTCCTCTTCCCATGTTCTTTGTGAGTTCTCAGACTGCTTGGAAAACGATAGCAGTTTTACCCAAGGTAACCCTGTACAATGCCTTTTACTTTCTTCTTGCACATAAGTTATTTTGTTTCATTGATACTGAGTAATTTTTCTTTTCTTTTTTTCTTTTGTCCACTTATTTTTATTAGTTGGAGGCTAATTACTTTACAGTATTGTAGTGGTTTGTGCCATACATTGACATGAATCAGCCATGGATTTACATGTGTTCCCCATTCTGATCCCCCCTCCCGCCTCCCTCCCCATCCCATCCCTCTGGGTCTTCCCAGTGCACCAGCCCTGAGCACTTGTCTCATGCATCCAACCTGGGCTGGTGATCTATTTCACCCTTGATAGTATACTTGTTTCTATGCTGTTCTCTCAGAACATCCCACCCTCGCCTTCTCCCACAGAGTCCAAAAGTCTGTTCTGTACATCTGTGTCTCTTTTTCTGTTTTGCATATAGGGTTATCGTTACCATCTTTTTAAATTCCATACATATGCGTTAGTATACTGTATTGGTCTTTATCTTTCTGGCTTACTTCACTCTGTATAATGGGCTCCAGTTTCATCCATCTCATTAGAACTGATTCAAATGAATTCTTTTTAATGGCTGAGTAATATTCCATGGTGTATATGTACCACAGCTTCCTTATCCATTCATCTGCTGATGGTTATCTAGGTTGCTTCCATGACCTGGCTATTATAAACAGTGCTGCGATGAACATTGGGGTGCACGTGTCTCTTTCAGATCTGGTTTCCTCAGTGTGAATGCCCAGAAGTGGGATTGCTGGGTCATATGGCAGTTATATTTCCAGTTTTTTAAGGAATCTCCACACTGTTCTCCATAGCAGCTGTACTAGTTTGCATTCCCACCAACAGTGTTAGAGGGTTCCCTTTTCTCCACACCCTCTCCAGCATTTATTGTTTGTAGACTTTTGGATAGCAGCCATCCTGACTGGCATGTAATGGTACCTCATTGTGGTTTTGATTTGCATTTCTCTGATAATGAGTGATGTTGAGCATCTTTTCGTGTGTTTGTTAGCCATCTGTATGTCTTCTTTGGAGAAATGTCTGTTTAGTTCTTTGGCCCATTTTTTGATTGGGTCATTTATTTTTCTAGAATTGAGCTGCAGGAGTTGCTTGTATATTTTTGAGATTAATCCTTTGTTGCTTCATTTGCTATTATTTTCTCCCAATCTGAGGGCTGTCTTTTCACCTTACTTATAGTTTCCTTTGTTGTGCAAAAGCTTTTAAGTTTCATTAGGTCCCATTTGTTTATTTTTGCTTTTATTTCCAATATTCTGGAAGGTGGGTCATAGAGGATCTTGCTGTGATTTATGTCGGAGAGTGTTTTGCCTATGTTCTCCTCTAGGAGTTTTATAGTTTCTGGTCTTACATTTAGATCTTTAATCCATTTTGAGTTTATTTTTGTGTATGGTGTTAGAAAGTGTTCTAGTTTCATTCTTTTACAAGTGGTTGACCAGTTTTCCCAGCACCACTTGTTAAAGAGGTTGTCTTTTTTCCGTTGTATATCCTTGCCTCCTTTATCGAAGATAAGGTGTCCATAGGTTCGTGGATTTATCTCTGGGCTTTCTATTCTGTTCCATTGATCTATATTTCAGTCTTTGTGCCTGTCTTGATGACTGTGGCTTTGTAGTAGAGTCTGAAGTCAGGCAGGTTGATTCCTCCAGTTCCATTCTTCTTTCTCAAGATTGCTCTGGCTATTCGAGGTTTTTTGTATTTCCATACAAATATACTGAGTGATGTTTCTTTAAACTAGGTTGTATATTAGGTGTATTGTCTTTGTCTCTATAATTTCTCTATGCATCAGTGTTGTCTTTTGTGCTTAAAAACTCCTAAAGGGCCTCAGGTCTAATACATACATATATCACAGAATAGTTGAAAGTACAAAATATACTGCTCAAATAGCTTTGGTGCTGTTGACAGTCTCTTTTCAGCCTCTCTGAGCTTAAGGCTCCTGAGGACTTAGAACATAGCACCCATGGCCCCGAGACGCCAAAGACAAAGAGCCTCGTAGACAGTGCATGGGGACTCTTCTGTTCTTCCGCCTCTGTTTGCAGCACAGGTGTGGTGGGCCGTGATAGCTCAGAACTGGGGACACTATAGTGATCGCAAATATTAAACCTGAGGCTAGGGCTAGTACTCTATAGCAGTGACAATGGGCTATCGTAACCTCCACAACAAAGATAGATCTTACCAGCCTGTTGAGTGAAAGAAGCCAGGCCAAAGTAGAAAAGAACATGTGATCCCATTAAGTCCGAGTAAGCAAAACCAGTCTGTGGTTTTAGAACTCATGACAGTGATTACCCCTGGTAGGGAGTGACTGAGAGAGTGCAGAGGAAGACTTTTGGGTGCTCATTATGTGCTGTTTCCTGAGATAGTTACTTTTGCTTTCTTCTTGCACATAAATTATTTTGTTTCATTGATACTGAATAACATACATTTGTTACATATGTGTGATTGCTTTGTGAAATGCATTTAGGATGTGTGAAGTTTTCTGTATGCATGTTATTCTCTATTGAATACATTTATTTAAAGACAAAGTTGAAAAGGGTAACTTTAGGTCTCAGAACTGAACAGAGCTAACTCTCCTGAACATTTGTTCCAGCCTATATATGTTTGTATCTGTGAAATCAAGACCCAGAAAAAAGGTACTGTGTGTTCAAAGCCTTTGGCCAACTACTGAGCTATGGAATTAATATGGTGCCCAGTTCAGTTTAGTTGCTCAGTCGTGTCCGACTCGTTGCGACCCCATGAATCGCAGCATGCCAGGCCTCCCTGTCCATCACCAACTGCCGGAGTTTACTCAAACTCATGTCCATCGAGTTGGTGATGCCATCCAGCCATCTCATCTTCTGTCGTCCCCTTCTTCTCCTGCCCCCAGTCCCTCCCAGCATCAGGGTCTTTTCCAGTGAGTCAACTCTTCGCATGAGCTGGCCAAAGCATTGGAGTTTCAGCTTCAGAATCAGTCCTTCCAATGAATACCCAGGACTGATCTCCTTTAGGATGGAATGGTTGGATCGCCTTGTAGTCCAAGGGACTCTCAAGAGTCTTCTCCAACACCACAGTTCAAAAGCATCAATTCTTTGGCGCTCACCTTTCTTCACAGTCCAACTCTTACATCCATACATGACCACTGGAAAAACCATAGTCTTGACTAGACGGACCTTTGTTGGCAATGTAATGCCTCTGCTTTTTAATATGCTATCTAGGTTGGTCATAACTTTCCTTCCAAAGGAGTAAGCGTCTTTTAATTTCATGGCTGAAATCACCATCTGCAGTGATTTTGAAGCCCCAAAAAATAAAGTCTGAAACTGTTTCCACTGTTTCCCCATCTAATTTGCCCAAGGTATACCGTATTAGGGTCCAAGGAGACCTAGCCATTGTTCCTGTCTGTGTATCATCATAGCTACATGATAGATTTGGTATATCCACATGAAAACTGAGGCATCCTTAAGAGAAATAACCTCTCAGACAAAAATCCACAGGACAAAACAATCAAAATACTTTTGTGTTGCTTTTTGTTGTTTACTTTCAATTGTCTCCTGTCCTCCCATTGTAGCTAATGATCATGCTGGGGAGAAACAGAGATTTCATGGGCACTTCCCAGCACATGACTTGGACTCAAGACACTTTTTAAGGAGTGGCTCCTATGGCCCAGTGTTTAAGGAACTGGGAGATTGTCAGTGGAAATTCTGGACCATCTTTTAAGGTAGACACGTGACTCTTCCTCCCATTGTGACTGACCCAACCACTGACACATTCTCCTTGGCTTTTAGATAAGAGTCTTACTACAGAAAAATTTGACTGAAACAATATGTGAAGTAATGGATTTAACTAGGTCTGTGAGGGATTATGACTTCCCTGGTGGCTCAGATGGTAAAGCATCTGCCTACAATGTGGGAGACCCAGGTTCGATCCCTGGGTTGGGAAGATCCTCTGGAGAAGGAAATGGCAACCCACTCAAGTACTCTTGCCTGGAAAATCCCATGGACAGAGGAGCGTTGTAGGCTACAGTCCATGGGATCACAAAGAGTCAGACATGACTGAGCGACTTCACTTATCTTTATGAGGGGTTAAGGGCTTCCCAATAGCTCAGCTGGTAAAGAATCCGCCTGTAATGCAGGAGACCCTGGTTTGATTCCTGGGTCGGGAAGATCCCCTGGAGAAGGGAATGACTACCCACTCCAGTATTCTGACCTGGAGAATTACATGGACTGTATAGCCCATGGCATCACAGAGAGTCAGACCCAACTGAGCAATTTTCACTTTCACTTTCATGAGGGATTAGTTGAAGTCTCTCTTCTCCTTTCTACCAGTAAGTTTAATATAGAGGCTCTGGAAACACTGGGCTATTTCTGTGTGGTTTGTATAATGAAAGGATTGCAAGAATGCATATGCTCTTGTTTTCATAGTCAGTAATACTTGTGACTGGGCGCTGGGTCCATGTCAAAAATCTCCCAGGTTTGGAAAGATCTCTTTCATAGACTATTTATCATAGGTCCTAAAAGGTCCTAGGAGTTAGAAAGCCTTTGGGTTTTAGAAACCACTGTGAGACTTCTTTGGGCTTGAGTTGTGGTCTCGTCTTGAATATTTGATGCTGAAACTCTTTTGAGCTTGCAGGTGTATTATTGTCAGATGTGTACTGGTAAATCTTCTCCTGTGAGCTCTTATGATTAATAAAGATTTGGCTTGGGTCTTTTTAGATTTACTGGAGAGAAGAATGTTTCTTAGCTCTTTTCTTCCTACTCATCATTTAAAATAAAATGAAATAACCAATATTTAGTTAAAGATGTTATATGAGGTAAAATGTATACAAAGTTAATAGTGAAGTATTCATATAAGAAATAAGATGCCAAGTCAAGCCCTATTCTGAATGGAGGTGGCTGAGCTTGGCTAACCACAATAAAAATTGTCTTTTAGCAATCAAGCACTGGGCCTTATTCAGCACATTTCTCACAGTAACTCTGTGCGCTAAGTCTTGTCTGACTCTGTGTGACCCCATGGACTGTAGGCCACCAGGCTCCTCTGTCCATGGGATTTCCCAGGCAAGAATACTGGAGTGGGTTGCCGTTTTCTTCTCCACATAACAACCCTCCTAGGTATTAACTGTTGTTCAGTCATTAAATCGTATCCGACCAGTTATTCATAGGCATGTACTATTCTTATCTCCATTGTACAAATGAGGAAATTGATGCTCAAGATCAAAATCATAATTAAGGGAGCTAGTATAAAACCGAGGTCTGTCTGGCCCCATAGTTCATCTTGCATCCATATGTATTCCACAGCACGGACTCAGAGCATTATGTTTCTTCCTGGGAGTGACCTTTCTAAGAGCTGAGTAGATCTTCTCTTTTGGATACAGAACAGGAGCATTTTTCATTATTTACCATATTGAGGGAAATGCTGCCATTGTTCTTGGGTAGAGGTCATTCAACTCACCCTCTAATTCAGCCACAACCAAACCTGGAGCACCATTCCCTAGGACTCTGGCTTCACTGAAGACAGAACAGTAAGGCAGGTATTGGTCAAGACTTTGGAATAGACAGATTTTGGTTCAGATGACATCTGTCTTTCTAAGCCTCAGTTTATTCATCCATAATATTGGAATAATGATAGTACTTACTGGAGGAGGGCATGGCAACCCACTCCAGTATTCTTATCTGGAGAATTCCATGGACAGAGGAGCCTGGTGGGCTACAGACCATAGTGTCTCACAGAGTCAGACATGACTGTAGCAACTTAGCGCACACACATCCTCAACATAACAGACTTATTGGGAAAGCTAATTAACATTTATGTAAAATACTTGGCATAGTGCCTGGCTCATAATAAATCTGACAAAACTAGAGATATGGTTCTTTATAATCAGCAACAACAGCAGGAGAGCCTCATGCACACACCTACACTCACAGTCACACATGTGCAATTAATTGTGAGGCCAGACTCTATGGATGCAACAATGGAGACCAGATTCTCTTGTCCCTCTGGAATGAATTCCGTGGGCATGGACCTTGGCATCAAGAAGACATTTGAATAATTTCCTGAATGACATTGGATTCAACATGTAGAGGGCTCTGCAATCCCTTCCAACATTCATGGTAAAGCCATGTCCTGGCTTTCACTAAAGAACTCCACTATGTTCTACCCTACCACCATTCACACACATTCCACAGAAGGACAAGACTTGGCTCATTTTTTTATCAGATTTGCAAAAGAAAATTATTCCACTGTATGTTGGCATATTTGCAAGCTAAATGTGACACAGTGTGGAGAGTTTAACTCAGATGATGAAGGAATTAAAAGAAATTCCCACATCTAAAACAGATGTACAGGCAGGATCCATACGTGGTAGTCAATTCATGAATTAAGAAAGTAAGTGAAAGGATAAGTGCACATTTCAAGATCTAAGTCTTTGTTCAATATTTTAAACACATGGTTGGTTTCAAAGTCCCTTTAACCACTGAGTTGGAAAGCAAACCACTCAGAAGTAGCTGGCACCTTGGAGGAAAGGATTAGAATTCCTTGTGTCCTTGATATGTTAAAGAAGTGATCAGAAACAATCAGACTGGATTCAGTTCAGTGGAACAGGAGAAAAACAAACTCTTGTGAGCAGAAGGTGGTGGAGACCTGGCTTTGTATGGATCCAATCAAGACAACCCACTCCAAGTGAGTCATTGCTGAAAGTCGGGGGCACTTCTGGGCAGCATTAATGAGAAGCTGGAGGCTGTGCAGATCTCAGGAGGCATCTCTCCCTACCGCGTCATTGCCACAGGCAGAGCACTCTTCATGCTATGGGAGATTCACAGAGTAGGAGAGAGTTGAGGAATGCAGGGCATTAGGAGGTCAGGAAGAGAAGAAAAACAGTCAATGCAAAGACTATGGAAAACAGCCTGTGCCCATGGAAACAAGAAGAAATAGACTCAAAATTATTGCACAGGGATTGAGGTTAGCTAAAAGAAGAAACTGAGAAAAGGTGGGAGAAGAAACCTTGAAACTTTACAAGTTTTTAATCATCTCTTTTTTAGAATAAGTTGCAGTGAGATGTGGTGAGATGACAAAGGATGATGCTGGTTAATTTTGAAACCCTTTTCTGTCATCTGAACACTCAAAGGTTAAGCATAAATATTAAGAAAGTCTTCTGATCTGGACTTACTTTAAGATTCTCTATGTGTATCTTTAAAAATCTCACTTCCAGATGCATCTTCTAGTCATTCTGTTTGGGTCAAATGTTTGTCTGTTTAATTTATGTGAAGAAGGCCTAGCTTAAATGACACCTCTTCCAGGAAGTCTTTCCTGAAGCTGAAAGAAACCTTTACCCTTTCTGAAACCTTCATACCATTGTATTATGGTTCCCTCCCTTGTGATGCTTTCTCACATAAAATCTTTGGTTACGTGCTAACTAATGTATGATGAAAGCCTAAATGAGCAACTCTTTCTTGGCAATTGTGGAAACTAACTTTGGCAGCACCCTCCTCCCAGCCTGCACGCAAAGGGCTAACTCCTGACAAATATCAACAGACTAAGGGATGTTTCCCAGTTGGCTTCACGTAGTTGGTGATTGAAGCACAACTTAAAAAAAATCAAGGAAAACGTCACCTGTGTGATTGTGATTTGTACAGACTTACTGTATTTGAGTAGAACCTACAAAACCTAGAAAAACTTGGGAGGGAAAGAGAATAGTAAAAGTTAAAACATAAAAAGTGAAGAAGACTCCAAGGCGCCGTGTTGGAAGAGGGACTTGAAACACTGAACAGACCAGGGAAGGCTTTTTTACCGCCAGGCATAGTTCATGAGTTCCTGGGAAGTATTTCGAAGTCCCACAGAGCCTTGTTGTTGATATGATTGTTTGGGCCCTATGACTTCACCAGGTAGCGTTCATTACGTAGTTAGATAAGTTTTTGACGAATATGAAGAAACTTGACAAGCTCTACAGAAAGTCTCTTGAAACTTTTTGTTTTTTTCTGAAAAGACGGAAAACAGTGAACTTCTGTGGCAGATCTCAAATCGCAGTTCTCTTTCAGTCTTCATTTTGTTCCCCTGTGGAGATAGAAAAATCACAAAGATGGGGGGAGACAAATGAGTTATTGAAACAGAAACAGTAAACACCCATGAGCCCAGAAACACTGAATTTTGCCTCTTTTACATAACCTATGAAAAAATTACTCCTAAAAGACCATGATCTGTTTCAGCCTATGCAAAATGAATATTATTTACTATAACAAATAGTTTTCCCCTCTAGAACAAAATCATCCTAATTTAACATAATATCTTAATCTCATGTAATTAATTTTTTAAAAACTTAAAGACATAGAGTGTGGTAATCTGTAGTGATTGGAGTTGAAAGGCAGAGATGTCATGGGAGCCAGTATCATTTTGGATATTTGACAGCTAACCCTAGTTTCTTAGTTACTGTTTTATCTTTTTAATGGCCACCTCTGGCTTTCAATGTTAGAACCCCATCTTGGGAATGTGTGTTTGGTTGTAGAGGCAAACTATGATGCTTTGTCAATACCCAAGACAGATGACTATTCTCCTATGTTCTCAAGGATGGGCCTTCTCCAACCTCAGTAATTCTAAGTGGTAGCCACATCGAGAGAGTGCCATCAGTATTACTTGGAAGTTAACTTGTAGATAATCATGATATTTTTAAAGGTCATCAGCAGAAAAGTTTTTCCTTAGGGCTGTCATTCTAGGGGAAAGAGAATGAGTCAGTTTAGTATTCATTGTGATAAGTGGACTGTTGGTATGAGAAAATCAGCATTTGTTTATAAAATATTTTTTAAAATAATAATTAATCATTGCTAAGGTATTTATTGGGCTTCCCTGTTAACTTAGATAGTAAAGAATCTGCCTGCAATGTAAGAGACCCGGGTTCAATCCCTGGTTTGGGAATATCCCCTGGAGAAGGAAATAGCAACCTGCTCCAGTATTCTTGCCTGGAGAATCCCATGGACAGAGGAGCCTGGTGGGCTACAATTCATGGGGTCACAAAGAGTTGGATATGACTAAAGCAACTTAGCACACATACATGCAAAATATTTATTGGTATTACAGATATTTGTTCCTTTTTATCCACGGCGAAACTGAGGCTCAGGCTGGTTACTTAACCATGGAGTGGCCAAGTTGGCACTTGAGCCCAGGCAATTAGCCTTCCAAACCCAAACTCCGTGCTGCTGATCATGCTTCCTCATGTGAAGTGCAGATATTTGTAAAAGTGTGTGCAAATCCTTCTTTTCATGCTTTGGTGAGTATTCGCTGCATCATTCTAGGTTCTTTTGGGTGAGAATCATTTGATGGCAAGAGTGAAAAGAGCGCCACTCTGTGTAGGACACCTCAGTGACTCACCTGTAGAAAAGTGTTGTAATAGAGACGGTGGCAGAGCGTAGTCCTTAGCAGGAGGCCATCACTGTGCACTGTTACACCTACCCCACCCCTACCAGGCAGTAGTTACCAAAGGACCATTAATGATCCTGCTTAGTCATTGGTTGGCACCACAGTGGGCCCTGCCCACAAGCAACTGCTGGTCAATGAGTGATTGTTAGTAGGGGTGGAGTGAAGTTCCTCAGGTGGAGAGTAAGGTAAAAGGAATTATCCTGTCCTTCTCCCAGGGGCCCTCCAGCTCACCTCGCCTCCAGGGGAGCTGGGGGACCAGGGAACAGGCTGGAGGCTGTGTCCTGCAGGGCTCCAGAGCCCTCATCAAGGCCATCCTATATGACCATGTCTCCCATCCCCACCTCTGTAACCTAACTGCTACAGCAGTGTGCATAGGACACAGTCTAGGGGACCTGGCCCCTGCCATTTGGGTGTCCTGAAGATCCTGAGGACAGTTGGGCCCTGGGTGCCTGCCTCCCTTAGCAATGACATCTGGACAGGTCTAGGGGCCTGGCCCTGAGGGAGCCGCCATCTGAGATCTGCCTCTTCAGCCAGGACCTGGACCTCAGAGTGTGAAAGCTGTGCCTGGGGACCTTGCCTTTCTTGCCAGGATGGTGAGTGACATTTTTTTGGTGGAGCTTTACAGAAACATTGTTACCTGACCTCAAGAACACAGGGTATAACACCAAGCAGTTTGCAACAACTAACCATGCCCCTCCCTTACCTTTCCTACAAAAGGGCTTTGCTGAAAGTTTTCGGGGAGTTTGGGATTTTTAAGGTGTGAGCTACCCATCTCCCTGCATGGCACTCAATAAACCTTTCTCTGTTCCAAACTCCAGTGGTTTGGTATTGCTAGGCCTCATTGTGTATCAGACACATGGACTTGGCATTTTGTGGTCTCCGCTGTGGCTGGCCACACCAGCTGTTTCTGACTTTAGAGTCCAAGGTGTAAATTATAACTCTGCCATTTGCTATTTGGTGAACCTCATTTTACTTATTTTGTAAAATGGAGATAGTCCTACCTCATTGGGTGGAGTGCCAATTAAATGAGAAAACACAAAGAAGCTATTTAACCTATTGTTCAAGAAATGGTAGTATTTATTGTGGTTGATATTGTTGTCATAATGTCATGAATATGTGACATTTTACCTGTTGTGGCCTTAAGCATACTACCCAATTAGCATATAGAATGTTCTATTTATTATGTTTATTGAGTACCCTCTGTGTACAAAACAGTGTAAAAATATCTGCAGAAAGACTGGAAGTCTAGAAGAGAGCTTGTGAACTAGCTGGGAGGACAGACTTCATCAATGAAATGGAGCCTTGTTTGTATTTTGCCATTAAATGTTCCTAATGCATAGCAGATAAATAAACAGTTGTTTTTTTTTATATAAACATACTTAATAAACAGTTGTTTCAGTGATTGGATTGTAAGTCCAGGAGGTGAAAAGTATGTTTTATACATTCCTTCAGTATTTCCAGTGGCAATAACGGGCAGTGTGCCAGTCAAATACTCATTGGATGTCTCTTAGTTACAGAAGCAAAAAATAATAATGGGGGTGATGAATGTTATTTAAGATGTCATTGGGTATTTCCAAGTAGATGGGTAACTTGGTCTGATTTGTATCTGGAAAGGATGCTTCAGGCTGTCTTGTGGAGGGAGGAGAGGACCTTGGAGAGAGAGTGGTAGCAAAGGAGCCTCTGTGCCGTCAGGAGGCCTTTCCTGATGCGCCCTACTCGTGACAGTGCCTCTCACTCCCCAGTCTATTTCCCCTCATGGCTTTTTGTTTGCTTGCTTATTTATGCTGCTATGTTCCCAGCACTTAGAATAGTTCCTGGAACATAGGAGGGACTCAGTATTTATTGAATAAATAGATAAAAGTGGTACAGTCAGTAAGGAGCTTATTGGGGTTGTGAGAAGTGACATGGTAGACATCTTCTCAGTGGAAATGGAGAGAAGAATACTGATTTGGTATGAATAAATGGAGTGAACCTGGTGGATAAGAGAAGTCAGGGATCACCTAGTCTGATGGTCTGATTAAATGACGAAAAGATGGCGCCTGTTTCTGAAATGCAAAAGGATGAAGTGGGAAAGGGTAAGGGTGAGGGGAGCTGAGGATAAACAGAAAAAGCCATGGGCCTGAACAACCCAAGGCACCCAGGAAAATGCTGGAACTACCCCTTAGGTAAATCACCTGTGGTCTTTTTTAGCAGCAGGGGTGTATGTCTGACACAGGTAGACCTTCCCTGGTGTAATGTCTCTCCTGGAGAGGTAAGAGCGAAAGGAATTCAGTTGAGGTGTGAGAAAGCCTTAAAATACAAGAGTGTCTCAGAATACACAGTGGGAACCAATATGAGGTGCCCCTCCCTGAAAGTCCAGTCAGATCTATAGGGGAGCCTGAGGGAAGAGATCAGTGAGAAATGAGGTGTCCTCTCAGATCCCTTCTTTTGACAGCTCAGCCATTCCTGTTTTACGTGGAAGCACCATGGAATGAAGGAAGGTCCTCACAAGTTGCTTTTCCAATATGGTCCTTAGTCCTTTGTAGGCCTCTTCCTTGTTTTTTTAACATAAGGACCATTTCTCCTCTTAGACTTTCTGAGAGAAGAAAAGGGACCAAGGAAACAAGGCTTGACAAAAAGGTTTTTTAAAAATTAAATTATATGAACTTGAAAATTCGTAGATAACTAAATGGTTCTTCCCCCATTTGGAGAAGTCAGGAAATGTTTTCTAACTACCTATGCTGATAGGAAGGGCTATGGTTTTAGGGATGTGTAGAGTCTTATTTTCTTCCCAGTGCTTCTCCTTCCAAGAATTCAAGTGTTATGTTCATTCTCGCGTGAAGGACTCTGGAAGAGGTCTCAGGGGCAGGTCTGAACTTGAACCATAGTGGTAAATATGGGTGTCCTCTGCAAAATGTCACAGCCCTGGACATCTCTTTCTGGGCTTTTTTGTATCTACCTCAGCATTATTGTGAATGTTCACAAAGTACTCAGCTCAGCAAAAGCAAGCTTTCTTGTCCAAGGTCTTTGGCAAGAACCCAAAACAACAGCTATGCCCGAGTGTCCAAATATATTTGGGGGACATACCACAAGCGGAGGTCCTGGAATTCACTGATGATTTCCTTTAGAGTCTTTTGTTGCCATTCTCCATATAGAAAATTTCAGTAAATAGTGATGTGGAAAGATTTTTTTCTCATGAGCTCTTCCTGGCATATAGTTTACTGACACATAATGCAGAACTACAGAACAAGATGCTCTAAACCCAGTGAGGGGAGATATTTGCCATAAAACTTGTGACCAGGAACATGGAAGATTTGGCTGTATTTGAATTCAGGATTTACCACCTACTAGATTTGTGGCCGGGGTAAAATGGGAATATTTGTAGTATGTCTAAGCTAACAGTAAAGTATTGTGAGTAGGAAATGAAATAATGCATGTAAGACACTCATCTTCACATAGTAACCAGCCCGTTGCACATGCAGTGAGTGAAAGTAACTCAGTTGTGTCTGACTCTTTGCAACCCCATGGACTATACAGTCCATGGAATTCTCCAGGGCAGAATACTGGAGTGGGTAGACTTTCCCTTCTCCAGGGGATCTTTCCAACCCAGGAATCAAACCAGGGTCTCCTGCACTGCAGGCAGATTCTTTACCAACTGAGCTATCAGGGAAGCACATGCAGTAAATAGTAGTTATGATTCATATATTCTTTTATATTTTGTTATTTATATTCATTTATCGTATGGCTTTAATTCTAAGTTACATATTAAAAAGCAGAGACATTACTTTGCCAACAAAGGTCCGTCTAGTCAAGGCTATGGTTTTTCCAGTGGTCATGTATGGATGTGAGAGTTGGACTGTGAAGAAACTGAGCACCGAATTGATGCTTTTGAACTGCCGTGTTGGAGAAGACTCTTGAGAGTCCCTTGGACTGCAAGGAGATCCAACCAGTCCATCCTGAAGGAGATAAGTCCTGGGTGTTCATTGGAGGGACTGATGTTGAAGCTAAAACTCCAATACTGTGGCCACCTCATGCGAAGAGTTGACTCATTGGAGAAGACCCTAATGCTGGGAGGGACTGGGGGCAGGAGGAGAAGGGGACGACAGAGGATGAGTTGGCTGGATGGCATAACTGACTCAATGGACATGAGTTTGAGTAAACTCCGGGAGTTGGTGATGGACAGGGAGGCCTGGCATGCTGCAATTCATGGGGTCGCAAAGAGTTAGACATGACTGAGTGACTGAACTGAATTCTAAGTTGCAGATTTTTTTCTATTTTGATTCTTTTCAAACTGGAACTTGTAATTGATTTATGCTTATTCTGTTTTATATAACTATTGGGTGTTAAAAATAGAAACTTTTCCCACTGTCTTTTTGAACTGGCAGTGAAAGTTTTAGGAGGACTTAGTGCATTTTTTTAACCTGTCACCTTCCTGAATTATTTTGAGTAGCGTTTTAGTTGATTCTTACGTTTTCTGAGTAGATGATCATATGATCCATAAATAATCATGATTTGGCTTCTCCTTTACAATAGCTGTGTTTTAATATCCTCTTTTTGTCTTACTACTTACTTGGAATATCTGGAACACTACTAAATACTAGTGACTAGAGTGGATATCCTTGTCTTGTACCTGGTTTTCTTGGGAATGCTGCCAGTAGTTCACCATTATTATGTTCAACTTTCAGATGAGATCATCCTTATTAAAGAGGTACACTCTTTATTTTTACTTTCCTATAAATTTACAACAGGAATTTTTCAATTTTTACCAAATGCCTCCTAAGCATTTTTCTAAATAGTGGCTCTCCAGATTGTACAAAGGAATTCCCAAAGAGCATTAAAAAAAAAAAAAAATTAGGACTTGCTCCAGATACGCTGCAGGATAATTTGCTGTGTTAAAAATCAGGCCCATGATGGTGATGTGTACCAAGCATTAAGTACACATCATGTACTTAATGATGTGTACTGATTAAGAAGGTTTGACTTAGGTGATCACATACATATTTAGGTCTCTTAACTTACTGATGTGATGATTTATATTATAGAACTCTGAATTTTAAACCATCCTACTTTCCCTGAATAAATCTTACTTGGCCCTGTTTATATTATTCTTTTAATGTGTTACTGGGTTTTCTTTGCAAGTATTATGACTTACAGTTTTTATATCATATTCATAAGTGGAATTAGCCTATAGTTTATTCTTTTATATATATAAGCCATGGTGGTTTTGAAAATTAAATTGTGAAGTGTCTGTATTTCCAAAATTCTTTAAACAGAGAAAATTGATCTGTTCTTGAAAGTATGAAAGTACCCTGTTAAGGGACCCAAACCTAGGGCCATTTTGGGACAACATATTCCATTTATTTCATGATTACTTAGATATTATCTTCCTTCTTCCAATGAATTTTATTATTTTTGTTTTCCTAAAGTAGTTTCCATTTCATCCAGATAGATCTCTGTTGTCCTTATTCTGATCTCTTCTTTGTCTGTTACATTCTCTTGGTTTTCAATCCTTCTGTAATTACTTGAATTCTCCTGCCATCCTTTTTTCCTTGATTAGATATACCAAGAAAGAGGGGTTTTGTTGTTTTACTTTTTGTTTTCCTGGTATTTTTTGTGTGAACATCCTTTCATCGATAGGTCAGTTGCACTTCTCTTATATCATTTCTGCTGGGCTAATGGATCTTTCTCTTATTATTGTGTCTTCTATTATGTGTCCTTCTCCTCCTCAGCCTCTTCATCCCTTTTTTCCTCCTCCTCACCACACCATTCTGAATGGGTGGAGGGTGGAAGGGATGCCAAAAGTAGAATCTTAAAAAGAGCCATGATTACCCAAATCAAATTTCTAGAGAACCTGGTTTTCTCCACAGTTAATCATTATTGGTAGCCCTCCTAGGATTTAAGGAACACCTGCACGTATATTGATATACATATATTCATGCCCACATGTATTTGTTTAGTTATGCATAAGCATATGCATATACACCTGTGGGTTCTAGTGTAACAAATCTCTTTATTAAAAAATTTAAGATATATTTTTCCACATGGATATTTGGATTTAATCATTGGAAAAGGGTCACACTGACCATCAATGAAGGCTAGTAATCTTACTTAATCAGAAGTGAAACATTATCAAGGAAATTTCCTATGCCCTGAAAGTTTTGTTTCTTTTAAGAAACATGAAGAACCTTCATGAGCATGATTTTTAAAATGATTGCCTCATATAGGAAATAGAGAATCATGTCACATTTCACCATGATAAACAGTACACTAAATGGGTACATTATAAAATTCACATGTGGAAGAGAACCACACAAGTATAAAAAGTAAAATTTATATACAGGATTAAGGGTAGAAGTGCATGTTACAGCATGTTTGCCTGATAGTGTGTAATTGCTGAGCATTATTTGTCGGTTAGGGGGATCAGCTAAAGCCCAGTGTATAAAAATTCATGCCAGTAGGAAATTTACTATAAATCAAAGTCTAGATTACTCCATAACATTACGTCTTCGAGTTGTAAATTAACTTGCACAAATTTGGTTTTCTGGATAATGAGCAACATTTCCAGTGGAGCTGGAAGCCTTCCATAAATAAGTTCAGATGAGAACAAAGCCTCACTTCCCCGTCTTCTGTCCTGCTAGGGCCTCTGCATGCCTGCTTTTATTGCCAGACTTCCACCCAGAGGTGGCCTGGGGGTGTGTCCTGGGGTGTGGGCAAAGAACACCCATCTCTAGCCCTGTCTATAGCTCACCATGTGAAATTTCATTTTTGCTGTAACAAAGCCATAACTGTTTCCTGCTCTCGCTGGGCACAGTTCTGCCTTTAAGCAGGATGTTGCCCACCATCTGGTGATGCGCGGGTCTTCAGATGGCATAGTGAAGCCCCATGCCCCTGGCCCTGGGACACTGACACCACGTGTGAAGCCTGGGGTGCCAGGTGCTTCTGCAAGCAGAGCCGTTTGTCCTCAGGGAGACGTGACATGTCACTTCCGGAGAGCTTCAGCTTATAATCTCTAGAATGCTCTGAAGCCAGTATCCAGAGTCATGTCAGCTAGCCACAGCTTGCCCTTTGTGCTGCTTTTTGTGTCCTTCTAGGATGCACATCAGAGACTTCTGCCATTTCTGTGTGTAGGGATTTTCCCTCTGCTCCTAGGTTCCTCTGGTTTTGAAAATCTGCAGTTGATGTCCCTTGTGACTCTCTGGAATCCTAGTGAATCTCATCCTCATAGTCCCGCCGTATCTTCTCAGTGACTTCTCTGTTCCATCCCTGTTTCACTTGCATCTGTTTTACCCTTAGTCACATTCTGTGTCTGAAGAATTAAATCACCATTTATGTTCTTATTCCTTAGTCTCTTCCATGAGAACCTCTCCAATTGCCAAGTTTATCCTCTCTCTCTGGGACATTACAGGCCTGTATTGGAGTTTTCTAGGGCTTAGGGCAAGAAGACAAATGTAGGCCCAGTTTAGCTCATATATTCTTCTTTGTAATTTCAGTTTACTTGATCAGTTGCTAAACTTTCAATGACGACAACAGGAATGGCAGCAATTTAAGAAACAGTAAAGGAAAAAAAAAATTGCATGTGGCTGTTTTGATATGCAGGGCCTCAGAGCACGGGCCCAGGCCAGGGGGCCCTCTCGCCCAGTCTCAGGATGGAAGGAGTCTTAGTCCTAGCTCAGTGAGGCTGCACTAGGGGACCACCACCAAGCTGTCTTTCTAATCCTTGTTCTCCTGCGACTCACAGGCTCATTGTCCTTCTTTCCTTTAAAGTTGATAGGGAAGTGGATTATGCAGATTATGTTGACAACACTGACTTCTCCTGAACAAACTTCACACAGAACAAATCACATTTTATCTGGAAACTGGCAGAGATTGACAGAGAAGAGCAGGGTTAAGCTAGTAACTTGTCTGCTACTGTGAATATCAGAAGGTTGGGAAGGGAAAGGATTTTTCTGGTCAAGCTTGGGGTGAGCACTCTTACTATCTTTTCTCTCTGTCTTATCCCCTAGCACATGTTCATGGTATCTTCTGTCTGTCTGTCTGTCTCTCTCACACACACATACACACAGGCCCTTATTCATCAGGGAGAAGCAAGGAGGAAGGAAGAAAATAGTAAATTAAAGTCAGAGAAGTTCTTTCCCCTGAAGTTTGGTAGATTGGAAGCTGGGTGATGAGATCAAAGGCAGAGTGACACATGTGGGCACTTCTGAGGCATGCCAGTCTCCTGCTTTACCTGTTAAACGCTCCCTCCACCCCCTCTGCCCAGAGCTCTGACTCTGTTAAAATGCCTACTGAATTACAGTGTGTTCTCTAGTTGGATCAGGGAGTGAGAATTAGTGTTGGTGTACGCAGTGGCCTATAACAATCTAAAATCCAATGAGGCAGGAACCAAACCGGGCTTGTGCTTTGTGTCTAAAACTTGTCAAACACGCCATTCTCTTAGCCACGTCAAAATAAATATTAGTAATTAGTTAATATTAATGGATATTTCGATGAAGGTCTTTCTTTTTAAATGGAAAATAAAGCAAATTGACTGGAAGAGAATATTATGTTCCCCCTGGCTGGGCCAGACCATGCAGTTTACCTGGTGGCAGCCACCCAGGCCCAAGGCTCACGGCAGAGGATGTGGGGTGGGTGAGGGGCTCCACAGGCCTGGCCTTGTAAAAGCAAACCTGCAGAGGGAGGACTAGTGTCTGCGCGTGTGAACCAAGTCTGCAGGAACCACTGGAGCGGGGCAGGGAGGACCAAACCCACCAAGAGGAGAGCGGAGAAAGAGGGTACCGCCACATCGTTAGATTGACAAAAGACCTCTGAGTCTGGGAATCCCTGAGCGCTTTGTCATCCTGCTTCAGGCCACAGCTCAGGGAATTTAACTTCCCCAGTGTCTAAATACATCCTCCATTCTGAACTCGGGCTGTGGAATTCATCTTAACTTGAAAGAAGAACAAATGTTGACATCATGCCTCTGTGCATGAGATCTCCTGGGCGTTCGTCCCAGCCCGCTAGGTGGTTCCTGGACTACTGGGAACATTGCGGTTCTGCCTCATTGTCTCCTCTTTCCCCAAAGTAAGGACTGTGTTTCACCCAGCCTGGTTCGAGACTGAACATATCACATTAAAACTGTGTGTTAAGTGAGGGTGCGCCATGTCTCAAAGGCTGTAGGGCTAATTACTGCCTTGAACTTATGCAGAGCAGCCAAAAGGATGTTTTTTTAAAAAAGATTATGATTATGGGACTTCTGGTTAGAATCCTTTGGGCATCAGGCAGAAGTAGCAGCCCAAATTTGGGAGAGAGAAGAATAAAATGACAAGAATCTCAAATTGGATAAATATATATACAAAGGCAGCCTCCTTTCCCTCTGTAATCTCTCTTCCCTTTCAGTATATTCTGGGTGTTTAGTGAACCAAAAAATACACTTAAAGCTTTTCCCACTGCACTTTCAATAAGCCCAGGATACTGTAACCAAAATTGCCTATCCCAGGAACACCTGTCAGCAGTTTGATTTTTTTTTTTTTTTTCTTTTTCATTTTAACTGAAACTGAAGCACCAAGCCACCATCTTTGTTCATCAGGTGACTATTGATTGGGACATGCTTCCTGCCTATAAGCACTATTATAGGTACTGAAAATACAATGAACAAAACCCAACTTTCATGGAGCTGATGTTCTAGAGGGAGAAAAACAGTCAACAGGATGAGTAAGATAAATATTAGGTTGACCTGTATCACATTATCAATTTCATAGGTCCAAAAGTTGGTAATTCCATGTTTCAATTTAGCATATGATATTTTGATGATGGTAAGCACTAAGGAGAAAAATACTTAAAGGAGAAAAGGACATATATGTATGGCAGAAACCAACCCAATATTGTAAAGCAATTATTCTTCAATTAAAAATAAATAAACTTAAAAAATGAAAAGCAAAAATGTGGGGTATGTGAAATGTTGAGGTTAGGGACTTTCAGTTAAAGAATGAGATGGTTGGATGGCATCACCAACTCAGTGGACATGAATTTGAGCAAACTCCGGGAGATAGTGAAGGACAGGGAAGCCTGGTGTGCTGCAGTCCATGGCGTTGCAAAGAGTCAGACATGACTGAGCGACTGAACAGCAAAACAAGATAAGGAAAGCCCTCACAGAGAAGGTAAGGTTGGGGCAAAGGTTGAAGAGAATAAGGGAGCCAGCCAGATGCGCATCTGGGAGGAAGACCATTCCAGGCAGAGGGAAGAGCAAATGCAAAGGCCCTGAGGTGAGGTCAGCAAAGAGGCCTGTGAGGCAGGAATAGAGTAAGTGGGTGAAGGAGAGTGGAAATGGTTTTAGAAGAGTAATTAGGAGTCGAGTCAGGCAAGGCTGGTTCCATTGGGATGCCTTCGGCTTGACCCTGAGTAAGATGAGAGGCCTGTGAGATGTTTCTGAGCAGAGCAATGACTTGCTGCAATGTAACATTTCAGCAGGATCCCTGGCTGCTATGTTGAGCAAAGGCTACAGGGCTAAGGGCAGAAGCAGGGGCACCAGCAAAGAGACCACCACAAAGATCCACGCAGCAGACAGCGGTGAGTCAGATGCAGGGGTGACAGCCAAGCGGTTGTGGTGTCCACCTGTGAATCTGTGTTGAAGATAGAGCCACTTGGAAATGCTGAAGGGTCAGATGGTGGGGTATGAGAGAGTGGTAGGTAGGGAGCATGTTTTGGTCAGAGCAATGGAAAAACAGAGTTTCCCTGAGCTAAAATGAGGATGACTATAGCAGGAGCTGGTTACAGGTTAAGAGACTCTCTCCTCCTTGGCAGATTTTAATCATTCCAGGACGCCAGGCTCAGTTCTGATGAGTGAAAATGCAGAGCAAAGATAAAGGAAGGGAAATAACCTTAAGTAGCCTTTTTCAATAATGAAAATAAATGGCAATTCGAAGAATATTGACTTTTGGTTGTGCACTGGGGGCACCATGTTGAACTTGGGGCATGCATTTTCTTATCTAATATGCACGACAACCCCTCTCATGGGTGGGAAAGCCCTTAGTGGTGAGGCTCAGAGACTTTCTGAGTTCCTCCCGGGTTGCTGACAGCTTATTTCACCGCTCCAGAGTAAATGGCTGTTTGTGAGGCTCTCCACACTAGGTAAGAGTGGAAGACAGACACAATTGAGAATTCTGAAAAATGGTAGCTAGCCAGTGCCCCAGAACTCCTAGCCCAGGCTGGGCTGACTCTTAGCCCCCAACCTGTCCCTGAATAAATGTTGAATGATGCCACCTCATCAACAGTGATGGTAAGCTCTTAGGTATAGAAGGGCAGACTTCTTAAATGGCAGGAGGATAGATCATATGTATATAGAGAGCCGATATTAATTCAGCATATACTTACTGTGTGCCCAGCCCTGGGCAGGGCTCCAAGGGGGATAGCAGTGAACAATGCAGACAGGCTCACTGTGGCCTCGAGCTGAGCCTGGTGTGTCATGGACGGATATTAGAGTTTCAGAGACAAAGGAACTTTCCAACCCGTGTAGTCCAACACTCCCATTTTATAGCCCGGGAAGCTATGGTCCTTCTTCTGCCCCAGCTCTGTAGTCCATCCTCACGGCAAGCAGAGGACTGATCTTACTGCACAAGTTAGATCATGTCTGCTTCCTGCACTGCGTCTTTACATGCATATCACGATATTTGTGTATTTAAATAAAATTAAAGCATAAAAATACAGTAAAATCCCAGCCCCTTACTAGGATGCACAGCCTGTCTTTGTCCATTGCCTACCTCCCCAAACCCATCTGCTTTCATCTTCCTCTCACCTCTAAGCTCCAATCCCTCTGGCTTGGTCGTTAAAGCTCATTCTTGTTTCAGAGCTTTTACACTTCTTATTCTCCCTGCTGGGTATGCTCTTCCCTCTAATGTGCCCATGGGTGACCCCATATCCTTCATCCTCTGGAAATCAGTTCAGGTGTCTCCTTCACGGAGGTAAGCCTCACTGCAGACTACCCCCTCTAACTGTCACTTTTCTTTATCTGAAGTTTTATGTATTTGTATCAGTTCAATTCAGTTCAGTTGTCAGTCGTGTCTGGCTCTTTCTGACCCCAGGGACTGCAGCATGCCAGGCCTCCCTGTCCATCACCAACTCCCAGAATTTACTCAAACTCATGCCCATTGAGACGGTGATGCCATCCAACCATCTCAGCCTCTGTCATCCCCTTCTCCTCTCACCTTCAATCTACCCAGCATCAGGGTCTTTCCAAATGAGTCAGCTCTTCGCATCAGGTGGCCAAAGTATTAGAGTTTCAGCTTCAGTGTCAGTCCTTCCAATGAATATTCAGGACTGATTTCCTTCAGGATGGACTGGTTGGATCTCCTTGTTGTCCAAGGGACTCTCAAGAGTCTTCTCCAACACCACAGTTCAAAAGCATCAATTCTTTGGTGCTCAGCTTTCTTTATAGTCCAAGTCTCACATTCATACATGACTACTGGAAAAACCATAGGTGTGACTAGGTGGACTTTTATTGGCAAAGTAATGTTTCTGCTTTTTAATATGCTGTCTAGGTTGGTCATGTATTTGTATACTTGTTTATTATTATTCTCTTCTCTAGACTTTGAATTTCAGGAAGGTAAAATCTAGTCCATTGTGTTCACCATGTATCCCCAGAACCAAGCACAGTGCCTGTTACACAATTAATAATCACCAGTTAGTTGTTGAAGGAATGAATGAATGAATGTGTGAAGAAGCTGGCTATGAATACTCAGATAGTGCTTTGTTTTAGGTCTGGTGTCCTGATTTACAAATCAGCCTTCTTCACATCCTGCTACATCTGGTACATAGTAGGTACTGAAATATTTGTTGAAGGGATTCTGAGGGTGTTCATAGCTTGAGTGTCAGAGGATGCTGCATTTTCATGTCTATAACAGATGTCACTGATTACTCAAAGGAATACTCTCTTATTCAATCTCAAAACCCTTTTAAACCTTAGTAAAAGATGATGCTGTGAAAGTGCTACACTCAATATGCCAGCAAATTTGGAAAACTCAGCAGTGGCCACAGGACTTGAAAAGGTCAGTTTTCATTCCAATCCCAAAGAAAGGCAATGCCAAAGAATGCTCAAGCTACCACACAATTGCACTCATCTCACACACTAGCAAGGTAGTGCTCAAAATTCTCCAAACCAGGCTTCAATAGTACATGAACTGTGAAATTCCAGATATTCAAGCTGGATTTAGAAAAGGCAGAGGAACCAGAGATCAAAATGCCAGCATCCGCTGGGTCATCAAAAAAGCAAGAGAGTTCCAGAAAAACATCTGTTTCTGTTTTATTGATTATGCCAAAGCCTTTGACTCTGTGGATCACAATAAACTGTGGAAAATTCTGAAAGAGATGGCAATACCAGACCACCTGACCTGCCTCTTGAGAAATCTGTATGCAGGTCAAAAAGCAAGTTAGAACTGAACACAGAACAACAGACTGGTTCTAAATAGGAAAAGGAGTACATCAAGGCTGTATATTGTCACCGTGCTTATTTAACTTAAATGCAGAGTACATCATGAGAAATGCTGGGCTGGATGAAGCACAGGATGAAATCAAGATCACTGGGAGAAATATCAATAACCTCAGATATGCAGAAGATACCACCCTTAAGGCAGGAAGTGAAGAAGAACTAAAGAGCCTCTTGAGGAGAGTGAAAAAGTTGACTTAAAGCTTAACATCCAGAAAACTAATATCATGGCATCCAGTCCCATCACTTCATGGCAAATAGATGGAGAAACAGTGGAAAGAGTGGCAGACTTTATTTTCTTGGGCTCCAAAATCACTGCAGATGGTGACTGCAGCCATGAAATTAAAAGACGCTTGCTCCTTGGAAGAAATGTTATGACCAACCTAGACAGCATATTAAAAAGCAGAGACATTACTTTGCCAACAAAGGTCTGTCTAGTCAAGGCTATGGTTTTTCCAGTAGTCATGTATGGATGTGAGAGTTATGAAGAAAGCTGAGCACTGAAGAATTGATGCTTTTGAACTGTGGTATTGGAGAAGACTCTTGAGATTCCCTTGGACTGCAAGGAGATCCAACCAGTCCATCCTCAAGGAAATCAGTCCTGGGTGTTCATTGGAAGGACTGATGTTGAAGCTGAAACTCCAATACTTTGGCCACCTGATACGAAGAGCTGACTCATTTGAAAAGACCCTGATGCTGGGAAAGATTGAAAGTGAGGGGAAAAGGGGAGGACAGAGGATAAGATGGTTGGATGGCATCACCGACTCAATGGACATGAGTTTGAGTAAATTCTGGGAATTGGTAATGGACAGGGAAGCCTGGTGTGCTGCAGTCCATGGGGTCACAAAGAGTCAGATATGACTGAACAACTGAACTGAACTGAACTCTTGGAGGGCTTTACTCATAGATCAGAGCAGGTCTGTTTGCCATCCCTGCTTTAGGCTGAGTCTTCATGCATCTGGACATGTCTGATTAGGCAGGTTCCCTGGAGGTCTGACGCATGAAGGACTCTGTGTTAAAGACCTGGGAGTTCAAGCATCACAAGGAAAGCTGGACTGAGAGAGGGGGCGTGACTTTGAGTGGAGCTGGATGTCTGTCAAACAGGGAGTTTTCTGTTTTACTTCCCTCGCACTTGTACCTGAAAGCATCGAGCCTCCAATTAGGACAGCCAGTGAAAATTGAATAGGCTGCCTTGCTGAAGCCTCTGGGTCTTTGACAGCTCTTGGACCCAGCCACTTTGGAGCTGGCAGATATGTTAGCAATGGAAGAAGGCGCCAATGACTTGGAATCTGGCAGTCCTGGCAAAAAACCAAAGCCCTCTGAGCAGTTTATATTTTCTAAGTGCTGTGTGCTAATTGATTGTGCCACTGGAGCAGCATACCTTTTATCTGTGTAACTAATTAACACTTCCCCACTTGTTATTCCTCCTTCTATCCATTAAGTCATAGTAACTCCATTAATGAATCAGGACCCTTGCAAACTTATACTCATCATTTTACCCCCAACTTCCAGCACAGGGCCTGGTACACAGTAGGTGCTCAATAAATAAGTGCTGCCTGAAAGAATGAGGGAACAAATGAAACCCTTCTAATCCCCAGGATGATATGACCTGGGGGACAGAGGTGACAGGAAGACTGTGATAGGAAGAGGAGGCCATGATGTAGGAGATCAGGCAGGTGACAGCCCCCACCCCCCGATGACTCCTGTTCCAGGAAGTGGAGATGGGAAGGCAAAAAGGAATATAGTGTGCTTTTTGGCAGTTCTTTCTCCTCAGATACTGGGTTTTCCGTGAAGGTGAGTCTGGGTTATAGTTCTGGAGTTTTCTACATTACCAATTCCCAGCATGCCTGTTGTCTCCGAGAGGACCATCTACCATCCCCAGCCTGCGCCAGCAGGGAGGTGGGGCCGGACGGTGAGCACCGCCCTCCCAGGCACGCTTCCTGTGGGCGCTCAGCCCAGCTCCCAAGCTCAGCTCGTCACCCTCCCCTCCCCTTGTGCCTGGGATGAGCCCTCCCTACACATCCGCTTGGAATGCCAACCCTGCTCAGCCTCTTTAGGTTGTTTCCAGACCTAGACAGGGAGAGCTCTCATACTGTTGTTTCCATTAAAAGCATCCGCCTAAACATCCCTCCATCCATTGCTCTTTTATTTTGTTTGGGTCTTTGTTCCCTTTCCTGGTAGAGCCAGGAGGCATGTTCTAACCTTCTAGTGGGGCAGATGCCCCTTCTCCAAATCTACAGTTTCCTGTTACCAGCCCTGAGAGATAGCAGTGATTTTGTTGAACTACTGGGATTTAGTGCTGCTGCACGTGGTCTGTACTCTGAAATCTTCCTGTCTTCCCAGCAGGCCTCAGAGGTCGATTCTCACAGTTCCCTTGCTGTTCCAGGATACAGGGCCTGGCATACCCTCGGCGGGGTTCCCAGGCCCTTAGCAGATTCCTCCCCCAATTTGGAGACTAGCCTGGAGCCAACTCATTCAAAAACTACCTCCAATCCTACTCTCACACTTATTCTGCTAAAAACTGCTTTTTTCCCCAAGATTAATGAAAAGTAAAACAGAGACATTGGGTTCACTTAATAATTTTATTCATCAAAATGAACTAAAACCAAACTCACCTAAGCAGCAAGTAATAGCAGCCCTATGGATACAGGCAAGATTTCCTCAGGCTTTCCATCTAGTCTGCCACCTCCTTTTAAAGCAGGCTTTGCAGTGTTTTGCATTAATACACTGTCTGCATGATGTAATAGCTCCAGTGACAGCTACTCCCTAAACCTCGGGGGGAAAAATCTCAAGTAACAATCCTCTCCCTAATGCACATTCTCTCTGTTGAAGATGCCTCTGCCAATTTAGATTGTCTAAAAATGTTCATTTTGAGTCATTAGGGCAGAAAGCCATAACAATAGTTGCACATGCTACATCATCTAGTGGAATACAATAGCTCTCTTAAACCCTGGGAAAGATTGATTGCTGCATTTATCTCTAGATTAAATATGAATTTGGGGGCCCTTTAGGATCAGTCTTTGCAGAACCATTACACCAGTTTGAACAAGTACCAATGCCTGGAGATGGATGGGCAACTTAATCTGCCAAGAAAAGTAGATTTCAGATTGTTCTTATGTCTCGGGAGGAAAAAAAAAGTCTCCTTTATTCAAGTAGGTAATGCTGGTAATTGCATGTATTTTGCATAATTTGATTTATGAGAATACTACAGTCACGTATGTGCCCTGGTCTGAGTTCTCTATCTGAGGAATTTCAACTTCATTCAGTGTCAAAAAAAAAAAAAAATGGAGGGGGAAAGAGATTATGTAGACTTGTCGGAAGACTTGATTATGACTTACTTTTATGATCATCGGAAGAACCAGTAGTACATTGACAACTTCTAAGAAGCTATCTTGAGTTGGATTAAAACTCGTCTCCTAAGAAATTGTTCTAATAGGTAATTCTTGAAATTGACAGTTTGGCACAGAATTGAAGGGCTCTAGAATTTGGCAGCTGTATTCTAAGCCTTCGTGTTGCCAAATAGAAGAAAAAGCCCCACCATAAACAGGGCTGGCTGACTTGTGTTTCATTGTTCATAGTCACATTCAGCTACACACAGTGGAGAAGTGCTTCCCTCGTTTAAGAGGCAAGAGCAAGGAAGCCCCCATCTTTATTCTTAGACCTCGAGATTTTATTGGGTGTTATTTGGTCTGCAGATTAATCCTTGGAAGATAGGTGGATACACACAACTGAGGATTCCCATTCAGTGATTGCCAGAATGTCTTAGAATACCTAGGAAACTATCAGAAAATCTTAGTGGAGAATCTGTTAATTCTTTTAACAGATTTATATGACCTAAGCAGAATGTTGCTTTTGCCCCGTCTAGGAAAGGAAAGTTTGACAAATAAAATTATAGCAGGACCAGTACTGTAAGGCATCTTATTCATTCATGTGGTCATTCAGCCAACACTTGTGGGTTTAGCATCTACCAGACTCTGAGCTAGGTACTTGAAACAGAAGAACACAGGCCCTGTATATACAGTCCTGTTGAAAAGAAGTTATTAAAAAGTAAACACAATGCAAATGTCACAGTAGATGCAGCAGTTAGTTCTCTTTCAGGGAGTAGTGGAAATAAGGAGGAAGTGGTCTGTGTTCACCTGGAAGTTCAAATAGCCTTAAAAGGAAAAGAAATTGCTGTAAACAGAGCTAGTAATTACAAATGTGCTTAATAATCTGTCATGATAGTTGCAAAGACATAATTTCAGTCAAAACTGTCTGTTTTTCAGAGAGGTAAACCATTTTTGGAGACCATTACAAGCCTTCAAAATAAGAATTGCACTATTTTATTCTGAACTAAAGATGATAAGGAAAACAGTGAAAGTAATTCTGAGAATGTTGGTATTTGACAACTTGTTTTAGGGACTTTAAAAAAGATTAAAAGTGATAGGTGTGCATATGTGAATTAGTGAGTGCACTAAAATAATGTTCATAGAACTGTATCCAACATTTTTTTTTTAAAAAGAGAAAGGCTTAGAATACCTATAATATTAATCTTTATTTTATCATTTTATCAAGAGTTATATAGGAAAAGTCTTTTATTTTTTAGAAACACATACTGATCAGTTTATTTAGGGAATATCAATGAAGTATCTTGATATCTAACTCATCTAAAAATATTTCAAAAATAAAAGACGAGAAAATGTGGCATATCTGTTTAGTCTTGGTGGTAGGCTTCTGAGTGTTAATTATACTCTTCTCCTTTCCATTTCTGGATGTTTGGAAAATATCCATAATTGAAAGTCAGGAAGTCTGTACCTATATATTTTCTGAATTCTTCTATATGCCAGACAATTGTGCTTGATACTGGACAGCCATCATTTTAAAATTTCACAATAAGCCTACAAGGACAGTAAGATGATCCTCCCTTAAAGATGGCAGAACTGAAGCCCAGGATCACCCAGTTGGTAAGAGGTGAAATCTATCCCTAAATCTTGGTGTGTTATTGCCAGACACACCCCACATATCTTCATCATGAGTGCAGTGTCCCGCCTAGAGCAGAATTCTCCCCACAGTCTGTCAGGAGAGCCATTCTTCCACTTCTTGGAGAATTCAGTGAATGGAGAGCATTCCATCAATGCTTAAGTTGAGCCACATTCCACCTCAGGAAAATTAATACCCACCTTCTAAGGAGTTTAAATCCTTTGCAGTCTCATCAGCATTCCTGGAAGATGGTTAATCCTACTGACTCCCCACTCTTTAGCTACATTGGACTTCTTATTGTTGTTCCTTTTACAGACTGCCTCAAACCTCTTTCTTCTGGCCAAATGCTGGTGATTCCTGAAGTCCTTGATAATGCCATTTCCTCAACAGTCCCTTCCCTGATGCTATATTGAACTATGCATTTACATCTATCTTCCCAGCTAGGCTGTAACCTACATGTGGCCAAGGTTCTTGCTGACCTGCTTACTAAGTGTTCAGTAGAGAATTATTCCATTGAACTGAACTCCAGCTCTGTCATCTCAAGCTACATGAAAAAATTCAGGTCCCTGGGAACCTGTATGAAATAAATGGGATCTCTCCCCCACACAGTATGCCTTTAAATGCCAAACTGCTCTTCACTATTTCTTTCATAGCCTTTTCTTTGAATTAACATCCCAGTTTGATTATATATTTTCTGCCTCACTTATCATTTAGGTGAACTACCTAAGTGCATGTCATCTGTCATTAAGACCAACTACAGTGCCTTTTCAGGCCCCTTAGTCAATTTCTTCTACTAACCTTGGCCAAGAATTGCTTGACTCACCTAGCTTACAGTATTGAGTATCTATACTGCTGTTCAAGCAAATGGATTCTCATAACCTGGGAGGAAGATCCTTGAAGGTGAGGACAGGGTCTCATTGGTATATCTGTTACAGTTAATCTAATGTTGGAACATGTTTGTCAAATATTGGTTTTCAGTGACCGCATTCTCCCATGCATTGCAGTGTGTTAATAAGAAACATTTCCTGGGTGATGTAGCAGATGGGAAGACCTGGGAATTGAACCTGGACAGTGGCAAAGGCTTTATACTCTTTATATAAATGAGAAAAAAAAAAAGTCCCATTCTCCCATTCTCAGTGTTTAGATTAGTCCATCTTTTTATGAAATCTAATTATTTTTCCTAGTGTAAGCTTACTTTTGAGCTTCAGTGTGGGTCAGCAGACTATTTCCCATGGGCCAAATCCTACCATCATCTGTCATCTGCTTTTGTAAGTAAAACTTTGTTGTAACGCCACAGGATTTTATATATTGTCATGGCTGCTTTCACATCACAAGAGTAGAGTCACAAAGTTGTAACAGAGAACCTGTGGCCTACGAGCAGGATTCCCAGATAAAATACAAGAAGCTTCAGTTCAGAACTTGGGCAAAGAATGAATAAATATTTAGTGTAACATGTCCCCAGATATTGCATGGGACATACTTATACTAAAAATAAAAGTATTCACTGTTGATCTAAAATTCAAATTTAACTGGACTCTTTGTATTTTTATTTGCTGAATCTGGCAACCCTACCTGTAAAGCCTAAAATATTTACTGTCTGGTCCTTTATAGAAAAAAGCTTTCTGACACTTGAGCTGTATTAATAGCAGTGATGATGATGGTAGGAATAACAGGGTTCAGAACAACGCTAATAATGATAGCAGCAATACCTTTTTTATTTGCATTCTCAGTGTCAGTGTATTATCTCAATTAACCCTCAAAGCATCTACCTTAATGTTGGCAGAGGCTCTGGACAGCCTTATGTGATACATAAGGCTGTATCACCTGTCTCCTCATTTGGCATATTCTGACCCACCTGGGGCCCACCTACTTTTTTTGGAAGAGGGTTTGTGGCTTATCATTATTCTTTCCCACAGATTTGCATCACACCCTTCAGGCTCTCCTACTCCAGAAACAAATCAAGGCATCCCTGGACCCACTACCATTTGCTGTATTTTACTCTTTGGTTGACTGACTCCATATACTTAATTACTTGTGTCAAATAATTGTAGTGTTATTTCTGGATTATTTTACCTGAGAGCTGTTTCTACACGTCACATTGTCATGCACTGAATCACCTGCGTGCAGACCAACAGAGACACTCTGTGGGGAGCCAGATTCAATATGAACCAACATTCAACAGGGATGTCCTCCAGCCCCTCTTGCCAAGTTCATCTGCAGTTCTGATCCAGTCCTCTGGTGGTGAAGCCATGTCGTGATTGTGCATCGTTGTTCATTCATTATCTTTCCCAAAAAAATTGTGGAAAAAACTTTAGTAATATGTTGGATAGCAGCTAGATTTGGTAACTCAAGTTTTGTTACTCTGTTTCAAGTGTTTCTGAGCTAAGTAAAAAAGTTAAAAAGAAAGAAAAAAAAAGTAAAGAAAGTAAACATTTCTGCTCCTATCTACAGCAAATATCAAAGAGCTGATCCATGTATCTTTTATTTGAAACACTGGGTTGGGGGTCTCCAATGTGCCCCTAATCAATTTTTTACAACCTAACTGAGATATTTGCTTACATTACAGACAGTAGACTATTACCTTTAAGGAAGAAGGTGATTGGGAGATAAAAGAGCTTCAGAATGTGTTTCTGAAGAATTCAGTCTGCTCCTTGACTTCGGGCAGTGGGAAGCACATTAATTTACCTCTGATATCACAGGCTCTCTGATGTCAATGTGTTAGTCAGTGCTGTGAATTTGCCTTTTTCAGCCATTGGAAAAGGATGAGAGACCGAAACCTACAGTCTGTTTTCATGTGATAACCTTGACACTGGACTACTGTTTGGTAGGGGGTTTATGTCAGGGAGGGCTGCTGACACTGTCAGTAAAAAGGTTAAGCCCAATAACAAAGTTTGTATTTAAAAAGTCACAGTGCTGGAATTTACTAACTTTTTAAGAACCTTCAACCAAAATGCTAAAACTCCAGAAGTACAAAGATGAACTTGTTAAAGAAAACACAGTTTCACTGCTCTTTTTCCTTTGTGTAAAAATATTCTTCATGTGACTCTAAGTGCACTGATCTTCAAAATCAACTGTAAAACTTGAAAGTGTCAGTCATTCAGATAATTGGAAACATAAATTTAGGGATGTGCAGCTGTAAAATTAACTATTAGATTCATTTAGAAGATTAGATTCACTAAAGGTAAAATCTTCTATTTTCCAAAACTCCATGACTATATTGCAAGAGAAGAAAAACCAATCTTCATCATGCATTTAGTCGGTTTTAATGTTACATTTTTGTTGTTGTTGTTTAGTCTTTTGTCCTTGAGTATTGAAAATAGAAACTACCATGTTTATCATACTTATTTTGACCTTAACCTTTTCTTTTTTTTTTTTAAATGAAAGAGACTTAAAATGTCCCAGCTGGTCAGACTTCCAGTGAGGGGGAGGAGGCAATGGTGAAGCTTTACAAATGTCGGAAAGATGGAGTAAGACTCAAGTGGTTTACGTGAACTGTGGAAGTACTCATCTCTTTGTATGTGTGAAAAATGTAGAAAGCTGTTTCTTAAGATTATAATGTGATTGAAATTTGCAAAATGACAAGAAGACATGGCACAACAATACCAACTCAGAGATGTTTATTTCCTTTAGGATACTGCTTACAATTTAATTTACGCTCTGTTGGATTGGCACAAAAGGAGGAATTCCACAGATAGGTAAACTGGAGGAGACTGAAATGTCGTAAAACAGAGTTCCTTTTGAGGTTTGGCTTAATTATTAGGGAGTAAAATTTTATTGCAAATTGAAATTCCACTGCAAAGAACTAAAAATATAAAGAATTAGAGTGTATAATCTGAAAAGAAAAAGGAAAAACCATCTTATTTGGTGGAATTTGGTGGTTAGCCTTCATCTTAGCAAGCTAAGAGTTTTAAATTTCCAAAATGGATTCTTTTTTAATATGCTTAAACCTTACTTGTTGGTAGAGACCTTACTGAATAATACCCTTGATCCATCCACGTTCATTGATATAAGCTTCCCTGATGGCTCAGTTGGTAAAGAGGCTGCCTGCAATGTGAGAGACCTAGGTTTGATTCCTGGGTGGGGAAGATCCCCTGGGGAAGGAAATGGCAACCCACTCCAGTATTCTTGTCTGGAGAATTCCATGGACAGAGGAGCCTGGTGGGCTGCAGCCCATGGGATCACAAAGAGTTGGACACGACTGAGTGGCTAACACTTTCATTTATATAAACCCACTGTAACCTTCTTGGAAATGTTAATATAGCTTGAACTTTTTGCAAGGGAGTTGATTTGGCTTTTAATATACACTAAGAAGAGTGGAAAGATCTCATATCTACAATTTCTTACATTAAATAGCTGAATTTCTTTTGGCTACAGATATGACCCACCTTGTCTGAATGCTAGCCCTCAGTGTGCAGACTAGCAGTATACTAGGAGACAAGGAGATCTAACTCAGAAAATTATATAATGGGGGCAAGGATCATAAATTCTAAAGATTTCTAAAGGGCAGATAGAGGCCATGGGGGTCTCTGAAGGACAGCAGAAAGGCTTTCTCCTCATTAGCTGGCCTCTCAATTTTTATGGTACCAATCAAAGAAGTGGTTCTGAGAATGACAGATTTCTAGGAAAAACACAAGATGAGAAGATCCTAGGAGGAGGCTTCTCTGGTCTTCCTGGGTGTAAGTGGAGGGTCTGTGATGTGCTTAGGTTGGAATTGAGGGAACAAATTCACATGATTTGGCCTAATTCATTTCAGAGTGCACAGAGGAGCCTGGTAGGCTGCAGTCCATGGGGTCGTGAAGAGTCAGACATGACTGAGTGACTTTACTTGCATTTTTCACTTTCGTGCATTGGAGGAGGAAATGGCAACCCACTCCAGTGTTCTTGCCTGGAGAATCCCGGGGACAGGGGAGCCTGGTGGGCTGCCTTCTGTGGGGTCGCACAGAGTCAGACACGACTGAAGTGACTTAGCAGCAGTAGACTATCTCAGACATTGATTTCTGACTGTTAAACTTTCAGAAGTAGATAATTTAGTGTGATACTTGTGTTCTCTCTTTTTTTTTTTTTTTCCTTTTTCATGATAAAACAAGGTATGGAACTGTGTTTCTTCATGAACTTAGAACAATCCATGTTTGTTTTGGAGAGAATAGCAGATAACTGGGATCACCTAGCACAGTATAGGGAATTTCTTGGAAATATTGGATAGACAAGAACTTAGAAAAGAGTTAATATTTCAGCCACTCATGTAGTGATCAAATGTAATTCTCGATGAGAAAGTGGTCTCTACTGCTATTTGAATGCAGAAAAGAAAAACCCAAAGAAATAATTGTGTGTATGTACATATAATATTTATTGTTACTTGATATATTTGTCTTTTGCTAAAGAGAAATATTACCTGAACCTAGAGTACAATTGACTTTTAAAGATATCATACTGTTTGAGAACATTTAGTTTGAAATTAACTGAAAATTGACTACATTTTAAAAATTGTATATAAAATATCTATACTTATATTTATTAAATTTTAAGCTATTTGATAAGTAGGTTGTGTTTACCTAAGTACTAAATATGTTAGAATGTTCAAAATGAACAATATGTATAAATTTATAATTTTTCTTTCTGCTACTATATTCACTTACTCAGTGCTTACCTTGTGCCAGGCACTCCTTTATATATACTTCCCATATTGGTCCTGTGAGATAATTATTTGACTCTTTTCATAGATGGAGAAAGTAAGGCATTTCATTACTAGGTTGAAAATGATATTGTCATTTTTGTGGACTGAGCATACCTGGGCACTGCAAACTTCATATAGATATCCCAATATAATATTATATGCATCTTATACTGACTTTATATGCATAATTATAATTTTCATGAATTTGAATGTAACACTGGTCAAATCATATTGCTGGTATGAACTACCTTTTCATAAAGGCTGAGATAGAGAGACTTTAGGGTAGAAGGCAGGTTATCTGCTACCAGTGAGATTTCTTTAAAAACTTGAATTTGCTTACTGCTCAGTAGCATCAGAGTGCTCTTTTGTAGACCATACGTCTTCCAGAACAATTTCTATACTATAGAACTGTTAAAATTGGGAAAAGTGTCACAAAATAAGTAGAGGCCATCCTAGGTTAGAAATGGCAATAACTCACCATGCTCTATAACATTAATTTCGTTTGATGTTTTTTTCTGATTGCCAAGACTCACTTTAGTTTTAAGGGAATCATTTTTAGTTCTGTGTACAGCACTTTCACCAAAAGTAAATTGAATTTGGTATGTCCATATATTAACAAAGTGGGTTTCAATCTAAAATCTGAAAAGGTAGAAGCATGTTATATTAACATGAATTTGGGCATGCATTTTTTCTTTCTTCTTTGTATCTTATTATTTTTGAAAAAATCAGAGTTAAAAGTAGGTACATTTGCTTTGAGGGAGGGAACTCAAATGGTTTTCTTGGCCTTGGAAGGGGAGGGATGAAGTGAGGTGATAGGTGAGAATAATTCAGAGGCAAAGGGACTGACTACCCTTTCTTTCTAAACTGGGTGATCTTCCAGGCATTTTAATGGCTTGGGGACAAACAGTTGCTGGTGCCACTTTGTTTTCAAGCAGATTTGATTTTTCATGGCTTGGGCCAGTGTTTGGAAATAATTCATCAGAAGAAGTTGTCAGGATGAACAATAGACACCTTAAAGTCAAACAGCCTTTGACATGTCATAGCTCTGGTGCTCTGAGACTTTTAATTCTGAAATTTTAGGAAGATAAGCTAACCGGAAAAACAGTGATCCACAGCCTCAAAAATACTTACTGTCAAGTCCAATTTCCCATTTCTTGCATCCCATTGGGCACGTATGGGAAGCTACATTGCACCTTTTAAAGTGAGAGTGACTTTGAATATTTTGATGTCAAATGGCATAAACCAAATCCACCAATGTTATAGTCACCTAAGATCACATTAGCATCAAAAAGCCTCTTGGTGTGCAGGCTTTAATAACCACCAGTGCCTACTATTATGTTGGTGCAGAAACACTTAAAGATGATAAAAGTTTGTTTAAAAGTATGAAGCTAATGAAAATTATGTCAAGGTGGCTTTTTAGGTTAGCGATTGTGTTTCAATTTGTAAATGTTATAACTGTTTAAAAAAATTTTTTTTCTCTAGCAAGCTGCAAACTTTTAAAGACATTAAGCCTGCCAAATTATAGCCACTTATTTCTGCCTGACGTATTTTTCAGCTTAGAACCACAGAGGGACTGCCAAGCCTGTTCCTTTTCATTACCTGTTCTGTGTCTGGCCCAGAGTTTAGATTTTCGAAAATGGAAAAAAGCTGTTTGCAAAATCACAAGGCTCTTGAGCTCTTAGTTTCTTCTTAGTATCAACGTTTATTTATTTAGGTTTGGGCTGGGTTTCAAAAGATTGAAATTGGAAACAGAGAAGGTGACTCTGAACACCATTTATCTGTATATAAGCGAACGTTCGATGTACGTTTAATTTAAAAAATTGCTGTTTCCTACAAGAGGGAGCTATTTTTCACATTGTTACAACATTTTTAGAGGTCACTAGGTGGTCATGTCACCAGCAGGGAGTTTTTGTTTGGCAGGCGGCATTGGCAGTTAGTTACAGATGCCTCCCATGATTCAGTGTTCAAAGGGGGCTGCTTTGCAAGTAACAAATACTTACAACCTGAGAACTGAAGTATAAAAAGTAGTGACAGGGGAAAATGTTTGGAAATGTAAAACAGCATCTTTAGTGGCCAAATTGGGGTGTCCGGGGAGTTGAAGATTACACGTCTACTTTATACTTGGGTTTAGCGTTTACAGAAGCAATAATGTCTTAACTACCGCAGTTGGCCATCACCTAGCTTCTAGTTAGCGAAATTCTTAATTTGTGATTTGTTGGTGACTGTAATTTGGAATAACATTCAGATTCCTGACAATACCCTTTTTTTCTTTTTCTGACAATAATCTTTATCAATCTCATCTCCTTCATTTGCCATCCTGGTGGTTACTCAACCTGAGCCTCTCAGTCATTCCTCATTGTGAATGTTGGTAATTTAAGTAAGATTAAGTGGCGGCTAAAAGCACCAATTACTGGGGCTTCTTCTAGGCTTCCATATTTACAGACAAACCAGTATTTCACATTTGGGATAAGAGAATTATAAGACGTCTTTAGGTGGAAATAAATAAATGAAGTGCAGATGGATCTCCGAGGAAATGGTTGAGAAAAAAAAAGATTAATAGCCAATTGCTAGAACTCTGAACATTTTATTCATAATTAGTTTTTTAAAAGCTTTAAAATGGAGATATATTTTCGTGTTCACATCAGGACAATTGCTATGTCTCCTTCATCCTCCCTTTTTTAAACTAAAAATAAGTTAAAGAATGCAGCTATCACTTAAGAATGCAATGCAATTATTGTACTATATTATTACAACTTCTTGGTTATAGATACTTTATTATTTTTTAAGCTACAAGTTAATTCAATTTGAGCAAAGAATTGTCACAGCTCACTAGAGTTGTTTAGTATAAAAAAGCCTAAGAATTTCAGACTTCTTTAACAGGACAAAGAAAAACATTCAGCACCTGTGTCTATTTGAAATCAAAGAGAAACTATGAATAAATTGACAGGGCTTCCTTTATTTAACTATAGCAGCCCATTGATATTTTCTCTTAAGATTTTGTAGTGTGTGTGTGTGTTTTGTTTTTTTATTTTTTTTTAATCCTTTACACAAGAATGGGCAACTGTCACGATTTTACAGTGTTTTTTTTCTTTCAAATGAATTAAATTTGTGTTCTTAATAACACTTTGCTACTTTTTTTAATCCTTTGCAGAAAGCTTCTTGGCTCTGAAGATCCATTGAAATACTGAGTTTGGATATTCAAGAGTCCTGCTAAGTGATTGCAAAAGGAAGCCAACATCTAGAGTGGAAATGTTGTCTTGGCTGCACTCAGTCTTATAATGCAGTTCTTTTTGCACTTATCAGAAAAATTCCTTTCCACTCTCCAATTTACATTTGCTTAAATGAGTGGAAGTGGAACTGTGATACCATGATAAACACTAGGAACGTATTCAATCTCTAGATACCAATACAGAAAACTGAAGATATTGTTACTCAACATTCCTCTTTAATTTTTTAAATAGATGTCTCTTCTGGGCTCTAACAGCTGGGAATACTCATATTACTCCCTTGGCAATTGGTGATTTGAATGTATTTATCTTGTAGCTAATATTAATAGTAAATTAACAAGCTAACCTAATAATTATTACAATAATAACTACAACTTGCATTCATAATAGTAATAACTGCTTGTAACCAAGTGAATGAACTGAATGGTTTACCTATTTTATTCATATAATACCCTGTGATGCTATTATTATTTTCATCTTATAGATGAAGAAACTGAGATTCACCCAGAATTAACTTCCACACAAATTCCCCCAGATGATAATTGTGCAGAACTTAGATTTGAATCCAGATCTATGGAATCCCATTCATTCACTCAAATATTCATTGACTCTGCTGTAGATTTAAATAATTGATCATTTTTAAAGATTCTTTAGAAACAGCATTTTCTTTCCTGTCAGTGGGTTATGGTCACTTCTCTAAATAAATCATTAGAGAAAGAAAAAGGTCTTGTTTCCTTCAGATATTCATTTTCCTTTCATGGACTTAGGTTTATTCCAGTTGAAATTCCCATCAGCCATTTGGACTGATGACTACACCAGCTTAACGGGTTTGGCTTAATTGATAGAAGCAATGCCTAACTCACAATGAGTCCATGACAGATATTTCTTGAAGTGAATTGATCTACATCATTGCTGTTTAGGCTTTAGGGAACACAGCTATGTGAGTAGGGATATTGCTCACAGTTTTGTGAGATTTTGCAGTCTATCAGATGTTTTCCTGTTGGTTATCTCATTTGAACCTCAGTGACCTTGGGAGTAGGTAACAGTGTTTTCATTTTACAGGCCCCACAGCTAAGATGCGTAATGGTAAGTGACCTGTCCAAGACACACATCTGAAATCATGTCACTCTTTCCATTAGACCCCTGCTTTCTGTTTTCCATGCCTGCCTCCCAGTAGCACTAGTGGTGGAGGTTGGTTGAAGGTCCAGACTTATCTCCCCTTTCTTACTGGGGTTGTGGCATCAGGGCCCATTCAATAACATCCACATTATATGCACTGACTGCTAAGTCCTAAAGTACTGTTTTCACTCCTTTGGGGAGTTCCAGCACTGTAGACTTTGAATCTCTTTGTGAATTTGTAGCAGCTTTTGAATTTGTCCTTGATCCCTTGGGCATACTGGGTAATGAAAGGAATGAACTGCCAAGCACTCACTGGGAGCTGTCCTGGGCTGGTCTTGCCGATAGCAGCACTGTGACTGATGGAAGATCCTTACTGAGATGCAGCCAAGTCCTCACAAGATTCAGAATAATTGCATTGTCTCGTTTCTCTGTGTCAAGGGTATCACAACCTTGAACAGTAGTTACACATTGTCTGTTTAACTTTGAGGACTTACCAAATTATAGACTGCCCAGGTTCAAATCTGCACTTCACCATTTATTAGCTATGTCAACTCAGGCAAAGTAATTCATCCCAATCTGAGTTAATATATGTAAAGCAGTTAGAATAGTAGTATAGTGTAGTGTCATAGTAGTATAGTTTAGAATATAGTTTAGTATGCTTTAGAATAGTGTAGCGTTCAGCACACAAAAAAAGTGCTGATGAGCATCAGTAAATATTAGAAAATGTCCCCAGGTGTGGAATCTATGGCATGTCCTTTTGTGTGTCTATCAGCTTGGCAAGGTGGTTCTGTGATCTTGAAATAAGGCAGTGGTGTGCTGCTAAGCCATGTCAGTGGGGAAGATACCCTGGTTGGTAATATTTGCCAATTTCCATGGTATAAATACTCTTGCCATGGCCAAGATAGAGACTGACCATGGAGTTGGAAAGAGATGCACATAATTGACTCCTGCTAGCCAGTAACAGCCAGTTCCAGCCACACCACTGAAATAGACCCTTCAGGCTATAAGATCAATAGAGTGATTGCCAACTGGCAATTGCTCCCAAATCATAGCTATTCCTGTTTATGTGACCCAGTTATTTAGGGTGAGTTCCCAGTGCTAGGGATCCCGGGTTGTAGCTTATTGATCTGAGTTGGGCTAATCTATTTCCTTTCCAAGAAGGTCAAAATTCACTGTCTTTTTTCTATTAAGCCTAAAGATTGTAGCATAGTTATTATATAAGGATTCTAAGAAAGATTTGGGGATTCTTGCTATGAGGGTCCTGGAATGATTCTCTCATTGACCTTCCTAAAACTATCTTTTTTCTTTGTTCCATCCAAGCATCCCTCTAATACATCCTCTCTTTGCTATGTTAGCCAGAATCAGTTTCTGCTGCTTATAGTCCAAAGAAATCAACTAAAACAGGTGTAGTCACGTCACTCATCCTTTGTTAGAACTCTTTCTCTGGGAATTGCTTAAGATGGCCCTCTGGTACCAGTACCAGTACCTTCAGAGATGAGAACGAGGAAACCTGTGCTATTGTTTGACATCTGTGACTTAGCTAGAGCTCTTCCTGTTATTGAATTGGTATCAGCCTCACCTACCGATGACTTCAATCCTTAGGTCCTGATTCATATCTTAGGACTACCCTGGTACAATCCTTATCTGTCGTCACTTTAGGAGATAGTTGAAGGAATACTACCATGTTCCTAAGTCTTCTGAGACATTGATTATTTCTACATCCATTGGTTCGATACAGATATATGTTGCATTAGAAATCCAACAAAATGGACAAAGGGAGGAGAAGCAGGTTCGCACTGGATCCTCTGGCCACCTGTGAATGTGGTTTTCTTAAAGACTAATGTTAACCAACTCAATTTCTCTTTCCTTCTATGATAATTGAGGGTCTCCAAAAAAACATGGACTTTATGCCTGAGAAGGCTTATTTGTGAAATAAAAATTAATATCTACATATCCTATGGATACCATATCTGAAACAGACATCCTTCTTTTTAAAGGGGTGGTCACTTAGTAAGAACAATATAAGTTCCACATGACATTTATTAGTTTATAAGATGGCCTGCTTGGAAACCTCAGCAATATTTAGGGAAATGTCAAGCATTTTTTAAAAAGAAAGACAAGCCCCCATCTATGTAGAGCAGTGGATGGGGCCAAGTAATGCCCCAGATAGTCTTCATGCACACCCTCATTATAATAATATTTAGCAATCAAATGAATGCTTTCTAGACTTTGGATGTTATGAACCAATAATATGAAAAAAAAATTTTTTTAAACAATATAAAGCTTGATAACCTAATTAAACTATTAAATGAGACTCTTCACATGTTAACTACAGTCATCATCATTGGATAAAAGGACATTTTTACATCAGAAAGTAGGAAGGACATTACCTAATTTTAGTATAAAAGGCTGCCATTACTTACAAAGCGTTGGCAATAGTACTGCCACAGTATTGGTTTGTATCCTCATATGTGTATGTGAATGAGTGTGCAGGGACTTACATGTGCATGTTCGTAAGTATGTGCATGCAACCATACGTGTATGAAAACTTCAGCATGAGCCAGTACCAGTCTTGGGGTTGGCACTTAGGAATTGTTTAGTTTGGCCACACTTTTCCTTGATGGTACCCTAACATTCCTGGAAGTTGTACAGCTGGAAATAAGCATAAACAAGCAAGAGAGAAATAATTTTAAATGGCTTCTCAGGTGGCACTAGTGGTAAAGAACCCACCTGCCACTGCAGGAGATGTAAGAGACACGGGTTCAATCCCTGGGTTGGGAAGGTCCTCTGGAGAAGGGAATGGCAACCCACTTCAGTATTCTTGCCTGCAGAATCCCATGGACAGAGGAGCTCGCAGGCTACAGTCCATAGGGTCACACAGAGTCAGACACAACTGAAGTGACTTAGCATGTAGCACACACGTCCTCTTAACATTTCCTCAAAGGCTGATCACCACCTGGAAGTCTCTCTTTCCCTCCAGAGCCCTTCCAGTGGAGCTCTTCTTCACACCCAGCTGTCACCCCTGCCCTCTCTGTGAGTTTACCTCCATCATCCCAGACCAAAGGGATGTTCCTTCCTTCCTACTATCAAGCCTTTTAGCCAGACACCTTTGCGCAATCTTCTTAACTCAGTTTACGCAATCATAGACTCAGTTTACTTAACTTTAAGATAGGAATAATAATTAATAACTTTCTCCCTGAAGGATAATTTGAGAGGGCAAAATGAAATAATGTGCTTCACTTATGCCTTGTATATCATACAGCAAACAAAGTGGTTTATTAATGATTAATTTGTCTATTAATGATCTTTTATCCTAACAATGGAGTCATTCATTAATCAGCAATTATTTATCTTTTGTGACTTAAGTTTTCATACGCTTTCTTCACCAGAGGAGTTTGCAAGCCTTATCTCTTGCCCAGCACTTAGCATAATTTTTTTTTTTTTTTTTTTTGCTCTATGGTGAGTTCTTTTCAGGTACAGATGGGGATTAAGACACTGGTTGACAACATTAGATGCTCACTTATGCCACTACCCATGAGTGTGTTGCCATCCTCAGAGGTGTTCTTTTTATCACTGCTCCCATCAATGAGACTTTGGAAACCCCATTAAGAGTTCTGCAGCCCCATTCCTCTTTGAACTTAAGCCTTATGTCCTGTGCCTTGAAGTTCAAATCTAAAAGAAGGCGCTCCATTGCTGTTCAGTGGCGCTGGGCAGCCTCAAGGCTGTCCTGGGAGATAGATGATCTGATCTCAAAGCAATCGGTCAACAGGTCAGAAACTCTGGGAGTGGTAATCAGTGTCAGGTTGGGGTCTGGTCACCAGGATGTTTCTCACTAAGTGGTTTTCCAGGTCTGAAAGAACTGAGCTCTGTCACCTTTCTAGGCTTCTAATCTCCCCCCTCCCCCTCTGATTTGTGTAGCAGTCTCTCTCTTGTGGACTGGATTAATTGCCTCTGGTGGTTAGTCTGGGGTCCATGTGGCATTAAGAATTGGGTATTGTGGAGAGGGAAATGCCTCAGCCTTTTAAATCTTTGAGAGTAGAAAGTGATAAAGAATGAAAATGGGTACCTATTATAAATAAGCAAAAAAGGAACCAGTAAAGCTGCTTTCATTATGAAAGAAAACTGTTAGGTAGAATTACATAGAACTGCTGATACTTAACTGTTTCTGATCTACAAAAAGCACTTCATATCGTTCAGCCTAATAGCTATACACATAGGGTTTTGTGTTTCTATTTATTCATTTGTTTTTGAACTTCTGGATCATAGCTGGATTGCATTGGACTCTGAGAATGAAGAGGACAGGATGGGAGGGAGCTTTTGAATCAGTTATCCAGTATCTGGTATACACGGGTGGAGATGCCTTGTGGATTCTCAGGCCTGGATTCACGGATATCTTCTCTGCATGGTATTGCTGATGGTCTGGTATTTGTTCCTAATGGAAATAGAAGGGTATTTCCTTATGTTTTGTGACATCATTGCAGGGTCATCTCATCTCATGACTGTGTATGGAGAGTCTCCAGGGTCTGCTATTTGGTAAGCTCCAAGGAAGCAGGGGGTCGTGTCTGTTTGTTTGTCCTTCCATCTCTTATACCTGGTATGCAATGGGCACTTGTGTTGAAGGGATTGAAGAACTGAGCTCTGATCATCTGTTTGGTTTAGTTTTTCTAGTGTGGCCAGTAAACAGCCACCCCAGAAGAACACGTTCATCTCAGTTGCTTCTGGTTGGACTTTGTAATTTTATGTCAGAAATGTTCCTGCCTCTAGTGATGACTCCTCTCAGAGTAGAAATTTCACCTCCATGAGCCACAGGGCCACCCATACTGTAAATCTGAGACTGCTTTCTATACCATGGTGTCTTGGGCTGGTTCCCCCGCGACTCTTTCCAGATGTGGAGTGCTTTCAGGTAGTTTACCAGACTCTCATTCTGCATCCGCTGTCTGGCTTCATGCTCCTTCTCCCTCTGAGAGGGAGCCCTCTAGCAGTGTCCCGCATGTTGCATTCATGAATCCAGAAATTTTAGGAAACTAACACATGGCTTCTCATTAGTTTTTGTACTCACTAGCATATTTTTACAGCTCTTTGTTCTGCATGTTTTTTAAATCAGTTGCTTAGTAATGTTATATTTTAGGTGTGTGTGTGTGTATTTGTACACACACACACACAAACTTTGCTTCTTTAATTTGGACTCTGAAATGAATTTATGGTCTTTGAATCTGCTCTTGCATCTGCATCTCTTTTTCATCTATAGGTTATGGTACATGGGTGAAGCCTTGTCAAGAAAATGGCCCTGTGCATTTGCTTTCTCTCCCATTGACATAGTGAGCAAGTGGTTAGTGAGTGTCCTTTTGAAAGGTTGTGTGTTTTCATGGTGGCATTTTAGCAATTTCTTTCCAGCATAGAACTGTGATCAATTTGGTCTCACTTCTTTCCCTCACAGTGTCGAAGTGTGTATTTTTAATTTCTGTCATTTGGAATTTTAAGTTATTTCCAGAAAAACATATCCTCTTGGTTTTTAGGTACAAAGCCAGGTTGAATTTACAATCTATTTTATTCTATATAATCTCTTAGCAAATCTATGACAAGAACAGAAGAACTGGGACTTTCATTCCTTTGTAGGTAACTATGTGTCAGTTAAGTTACATCTTGAAATAGGCATCTAAAACATACCTATCACCTCTTAATTGACTTCTCAGCAGGTTTAATCCCATATGGAATGATTATTTGATAATTTGATAAGTGATAATTTGATTGTAAGCTTTCATCAAGGAATTAAAAATGTAAAAGCAGAAAGGGGATTAGAGTGTGGAATGCCTTAACTCCCTCTGCATTGTGGGCTCTCCTGTGGCTAAAGTTCTTTTTTTTTTTTTTTTTTAAATAAGTACCCTTTGTGATACCTCTTTAGAATATAGATTGCAAAGGTACAACTACCTTGGGGGCAGGGGGGGGGGCGGGGGGGCGGAGTTGGGGGGAGTGGAAAAGGGCAGAATTTATTACAGTGGCCACGAGATGGCAGACCTTAAACCCAGACTTCTCAAAGAGATTTACGTGCCCAATCTCATCCTTGAGCATGCTTTAAAAATCATCAGCTTTCCAAAGGAAGACTCCTATTGATTATCCTAAATCATTTTTCAGTTTTGTGGCAGGCAAGCAAGGGAGAGCAGGTTCAAGTTGATGGGAATCTGTTTAGCACGCCCTCTTTGTCATATATCATCTTCCTGCCCCTCCTAGAAACCTGCTTTTCACCTGGTCAGTACCGTCATGCGCAGCACACCATGAACACCCCACTCTGTGTTTCCTCCTCCAGTGTGGGAGCACGACTGCCTCTTTCCTGCCCCTGAATGGGAAGTCTCTCAAAGAAGCTGCTTCCAACAAACCCAGTTGTTTGTATTTCTCCCTACTAAGATCTGCCACGCAGAGCCTTAATTCAATTTTCTTCAAATGTTGCATTAACGAAATTCTGGAATGTGCCCCCTTCTGCTCATATCCCTCTTAGAGCAATGACATGAAAATCTGCTTTGTTTTTCATTATAATATAGCCTCTGGGACTATTCTATTCCATGTAAACATAAACAAAAGAAGGTTTGATTTAACACAAAAATTTCAAATTAAGAAGGGAAATATTTATTTCAAGATACAGGAGTGCAGTTTGCTGTTCTGTGCAGGGCTTACTAACAAATCTTAGTAACCTTAAATATAAAGGGAAAATTAAAATATACTCACATAATATACACATGCATATATACATCTTACCAATAAGAAAAAAAAAATGGTTGGATACTCTGGGGGCCAAGCCTTGAAGTCAACCAAAAAGTTAATGTGATGAAGCAAGTCTCTTGACAGTAACTGATCATCCATGGACAATACGTTTAGTTTAGGTAGATGCTGGCAAAGCGTTGGCTCACAGTGAAGTCCAGATGTGTTTAGTTTTCTTATTATCAATCATCAATAACCCAGGGAGTCTGGTTGGGTGTATTTTATATAGAAAACCACTTTGGCAGAGTTAAATGCTCTACAAAGGAGCCTTCTCATCATTGAATGCAAATAACAAGAATGAATGAGCATCATAGAACATTATACTGACACAGGATAGTCTGCTGGGTCACAGAGTCCTTTCATTTCACTTGCCCTTACTGTCTTCCAAATTTACCAAGTTTTTTTCGTTTGTTTGTGTTTCCTTTTTTTTAATGGAAGATTTTTTGTTTTGTTTTGAAGTTGTTTGACTTTGGTTAGATTTTGTTCTTGACCTTGCCTTTTAAAAAGTCACTTTTCAGAACAACATTTCCATTTTTCACACTGCAGGAATCACGTCTTGCCCACCTTTGTGTGGCCTTTCCTGTCAGTTCGGACAGGATGATACTGCACAGTCAGACCAGGCTGGTCTGGGATGCAACTCTTCTATGATGGGGATATTCTTCTCCACATTTAAACTCTATTTTCTCCTTTAAGTTTGTTTGCAAAACAATTATCAGCTCATGAAAGTCAAATAGGCAACTTAACAGAAACCAATTTCAGAGGCTTCTCTGTGAGTCTGTCTTGAAAATAAGAGACTGGCATATTTAGATATGTTTCCTATGAAGAGGAACCTGGTAGAAATTAATTTAAAACTCTGAGTCATTACATTTTGTGGTGTCCATCTTAATAAGTGATTGCTTAATAAGTAATAATAAGTGATTACTTATCATTTGTTTATTATTTATTTATTTATTTATAATAAGAAATTACTTATTGCTTAGTAAGTAATAATAAGTGATTGCTAACATTTGTGTGGTCCTGTCAGACACTGGACAAAATCTCTACTTGCATTATCATGTTTAACTCTTACAACAATCAGAGAGTTACTGTTATCTTTCCTTAGTTCATTATGAGCAAATAGAAGTTTCAGAGTCAAAGTAACTTGCCCATGGGTATAAAAACAAAGATATTGCTGAGATTCAAACCCAGGTACATTCAGTTCCAAAACGTAGACACTAAGTATCTTCTCTTCTTAAGAATTTGAGTAATACTATATTTGTATTGGTGAGTTTTCAAAAATCACACCAGACTAAGGTGTGAATACTTCAAAAGAAGTATTTACTTTTTTTTCTTTTTCCTCTCTCCCTCTCTCTGTCTCTGTCTCTGTGGATCGGGCACACAATAGTCAATGATGCTTCACACATGTCCTTTGCCAGAACCTGGACAGTGGTCCCTCCCATGCCTTATTGTCTTTTTATCAATCTCCAAAGGTCTAGGGATGGAGAAACTGAATGAGGATGGAGGCAGTACCTCTTCTGGCACTGATCGTTGTCTGGCCTCAGGCCTTTTCCACATGGGAAAATCAGCTGGACTCAGACTCACCTGTATCCCTTTGCGGAAGGACGCCGAGAGGTACAGGCATCTTTGCATCCTGAAGCATGGGATGCTGGACTGGTTGCACTGGGAGGAGCTCAAGGATGATCCAGCTGCCTCCCTGGGTTGTGCCCTGAGAGGGTAGTCGGGTAGACACCAGTGCACAAAGTGCAGTGAAGAACTTCCACAGGACTCGTAGCCCCTGTGTTAGGAAATTCCAGTCATGTGCTATTAAATTTCAAAGACAAAATTCTCTGTAATTGGAGTAAACGATTTCTTGAGGTCAGTTTTAGGTGGGTGACGGAGAGCAAACCACATTAAGGAGTCTGGGCTGCCAAAGCTTCGCCTTTACAAATCTGGTCTGTTCTTTGTCCTTGGTGAAACTCACATTGTTCAAATATATCTCACCCTGTGGGCCCACCTCATGCAAGCTGCTTCGTTTTCTGCGTGGGCCTTCTCTATACACAATACATCATTCTACTGGTGGGTAGTGTTGATATTAATTGTTACCAAAAGACTTTTCTTTCTCACTATGCTGTTTGAAAATACAGCTTTTAAAATTTTGGCAAATGAGCATCTATCTGCAGGGTTCATTGGAGCAAACCTTACTCTCACACCAGGGGTAAGAGAGAGGCTGTTTTGAACAGGATCTTTCGTCACCGTCTGTCTTAAGTCACCTCCTACTGAACTTATGGTTGAAGATTCAGGGTCATAAGGGAAAGAAAACAGTAATTAACTGGGAAAAGTTGATTGAGCGGTATTTTTCCCCACAGTATGATTAGAACATGACTGTGGGCTAAGCACCATACATAATATAGGTTTTCCCTTGAAATTATCCAAACATTCCTTAATGGAATGCATTTTTTTAAGCATCTGCTTTTGTAATTGAATGTGTTCCTAAAGATGGGCCAGCTAACTAAAATAAGAGCCCACAGGAAAAACTGTGTTAATGCTTCTTCCCACAATCTAATTTATAACAGTTCCTAATTGGCCTGCCTCATTTACAACTCCTAAAATTAATTTTCAATCCTCTTTCAGAGCTCAAGTCATCATTAAAAGAACGACAGCAACAGGGAGTGAAATAGAAATGTTTATAAAGCTCCCTTTTAAATTGACTGTGATAAGTGACGTAGGAATGTATTACCATCTGAGGCTTGTAGACCTCTCTTTGTGAAGGCTAGCCATAGGCAACTCTGGAAAGAAGGCATTTATCTTGGCAGGAGATGCCCTTCAGTCCTCTTTTGTTTTATTCCCATTGAGGATTTTTTCCAGGGTGGCTAAAACCATTTTTTTGGTGTTTTATTAGCTGTATCTTGACTACCTCCTACAAACTGAATGACAGCTTAGGGTTATTACATGTGTTCTTGCACATATTTTTATCCATTGTTAACCCTGACTAAATGCATGCAGGGGCACAGAATTCCCCTCTCTTTTCCTTCATTGTTGCCCATATTTGTTAAAGAAATTATTCCCCTTGACGTTTGTTTAGGCTGCACTTTGATAAAATGCTGTCTATGGTCCACTTTCTTAGCTTGGCATTCAGCAGACTCTTATAGATTTATTTCTCTTTGCATTATCTTATCTTCCTTTCTAGCATATTTGGGCTTCCTTTTCATATTTTAAGTTACATTTTGGGGCATAGACAGATCACCTTAGTAATTGTATACCGAAGCATTGCAGTGTTCTAAAGATAATTTTGCAAGCCTTTGGCATATACTTAACCCCACTAACTGTCTAAAGACGAGTATATATGTTCCTTTTCATGCTGTCGGTGAGTAAGCAAAAAGGAGGGACTGAGTGCTGAAAGTGACTTCAGGCTCAGAGAAACTTTCTTCCCGTTGATGGGACAGTGACGTTTTCTGAAGCACTGTAAATCTGGCTTTGAATTTAGAAGGTGGCTCACTTGATGGAAAAGTTAATGAGGGATTTTCTTTGTATTTCTGATTTATAGCCACATGTATACTCTTTATACTTGAGCCTTAAAAAAAAGAAAAAGACATAGATGTAAAGGATATATCAAAACTGCAAATACTTCAATTTTCTCAGCTTTTAAAAGGTTGAGCCCCCCAAAAGGGGGACATTTAAGCTTCCTAGTTTATGTCACCATCTGGTATTTTCTAAAAACAGTGAAGTATTTATCATTGAGTGCTTTAAGTTTAGATATATCAGCACACTGGCCTATGAGAATTATCAAAACTTAGAATCCAATATAGGGCTAGCAGATGAAGTTATTCTTTGAAAAAACTTATATTTAGTATCCCTTACCCTCAAATAAAACAAAACAAAACAAAAAGCAAAAAACCCTGACTTTGAAACTATGGTTAATGAAAATCTGTAACCATGCAGAGTTAACTCATAATGGTATAATCTATTAGTTAAGATGTATCAGATTTATAAAATGTTATTTTAAACTCATGAAGACTTTTGCTTTAAAAAAAACAAATGTAATGGCTCTGTCAGCCTAGAATTAAGAATTTGCTTTGCCTGACATCCCTGTAAGGGTATATCTAGGAAATGGCTAGATATAACCTTAACATATTCAGAACATCTCTCCAAATATCCTAAGTATGAAATGTTCATGTTTTTCTAGTTTTGTATAATTTAAAAAACCCTTTGCCAATTAATCTTTGATTTAAATAGACAAGAATTACTGAGTATAGATATCAATCAAGATATTTTAGGAAAAAATATCACTAGTTTAAGGCAAGTCTTTAAATGAGGGTTTCTGAATATGTATAATCATTGTTACATTAATTTTATTCAGACTTCTATCATTGCATAATACTAGTACTTATAAAAAGATTTCTTAGCCAAGAGGAAACAAAACAATACAATAAGGACAAGTATATGAAGAACAAAGTTGTTATTTTCTTTGGATATTAGTATTGATGAGTAGTTTTAATAAAACTTTTATTAAAATGTTTATTAAAATTAAACTTTTATAAAAATGATTTTAAATTTATTTTGAGGTTTACTAATTAAGAATTATTAGATTTGAGGCTCTATTTAGTGACAACATCTGTAGAGATTTGGGAATTAATATATTTTTTATTGAGAGAAAACTGGGAATTAGAAATTAATTTGCTGGGACTTTTGATGTATTATAAGAAGAGCAATACATGTTAAATACATGAAGAGCCCAAGTTATAGAACTGTAGGAGAAAAGGAGTTTAGAGGGGTCATTCTTTAGGTTGATGATAACTTTTCAGTCAGTTTAGTCACTCAGTCGTGTCTGACTCTTTGCAATCCCATGGACTTCAGCATGCCAGGCTTCCCTGTCCATCACCAACTTACAGAGCTTGCTCAAACTCATGTCCATTGAGTCAGTGATGCCATCCAACCATCTCATCCTCTGTCATCCCCTTCTCTTCCTGCCTTCAATCTTTGCCAGCATCAGGGTCTTTTCCAATGAGTCAGTTCTTTGCATCAGATAGCCAAAGTATTGGAACTTCAGCTTCAATATCAGTCCTTCCAAGGAATATTCAGGACTGATTTCCTTTAGGATGGACTGGTTGGATCTCCTTGCAGTCCAAGGAACTCTCAAGAGTGTTTTCCAACGACACAGTTCAAAAGCATCAATTCTTCAGCACTCAGCTTTCTTTATGGTCCAGCCCTCACATCCATACATGACTACTGAAAAAACCGTAACTTTGACTAGACACACCTTTGTCAGCAAACTAATGTCTCAGCTTTTTAATATGCTGTCTAGGTTGGTCATAGCTTTTCTTCCAAGGAGCAAACATCTTTTAATTTCATGGCTGCAGTCACCATCTGCAGTGATTTTGGAGCCCAAGAAAATAAAGTCTGACACTGTTCCCGTTGTTTCCCCATCTGTTTGCCATGAAGTGATGGGACCAGATGCCATGATCTTAGTTTTCTGAATGCTGAGTTTTAAGCCAGCTTTTTCACTCTCCTCTTTCACTTTCATCAAGAAGCTTTTTAGTTCCTCTGCTTTCTGTCATAAGGGTGGTGTCATCTGCGTATCTGAGGTTATTGATATTTCTCCCGGCAATCTTGTGCTTCGTCCATCCCAGCATTTTGTATGATGTACTCTGCATATAAGTTAAATGAGCAGGTTGACAATATACAACCTTGACGTACTCCTTTCCCAATTTAGAACCAGTCCATTGTTCCATGTCTAGTTCTAACTGTTGCTTCTTGACCTGCATACAGATTTTCAGGAGGCAGGTCAGGTGGTCTGATATTCCCAACTCTTGAAGAATTTTCTAGTTTGTTGTGATCAACATAGTCAAAGGTTTTGGTATAGTCAATAAAGCAGAAGTAGATGTTTTTCTGGAACTCTCTTTCTTTTTCTATACAATTAGTAAAGTTATGTCATTCTGAATTTTAACCTAGAAGAGGAAAATGAATTTAAAAGGGTCATGGAATACAGGAATGAAAGTGGACATCGAGAGACTAGTTAGGAGATTGTTGTAATTGTCCAAGTGGGAGATGATGAGACTGTACCAGATGTGTATGTGTGTGAAAATGTCTGTGTACACCTACCTGTGCATAAAGAATGAAAAGGACAGAAAGAACATATGTACCTTGATGGGAAAAATGAGCAAATTTTAGGAATGCCAAATATTTGAAGCATGTACCTGCAGTTTATTTTGTGACTGAAGTGCTTCATTTACAATTTTTAAGTGTTTATTCTTATGATATTTTGTGGGAGGGAAGTATAACATAGAAAGATATGAGTATAAGAAAAAGTAAAAACCAGCCTATCTATTTCACCACCGTTAGATAATGCCTGTTAGCATTTTTTAGAGTTTTCCCTCTCATTTCTTTCTATGAACATGTGTTTTGTTTGGGGGATATTGTGTATACATTTGCATGACAAGAGCTGTTAAGGGTCTGAACTTTTTCTTATTGACATGCTAACAGGCTTGCCTGCCTCTGTTTCAGGAATGCAGGCAGAGGACCAGAGACTTTTGGGTTAGAGGCATTGGCTTTATTGCTCAAGCGTCAGTGTATTTATGTCAAGACCCCGTTCCATTCCCCAAGTTCTTTGGAGGCAAGACACAGACGAATAGCTGTATATGTAATGGGTTGCATTGAAGGAGAGCAACCCTGAGTTCAGGGAACTTGAATCTTTTAGAAGACAGGGCAGTAAGATGTCTGTCCTTTGCTCTGCAAGGAAACACTGTTATACAAGGCAGTAGTATATTTAGCCTTTGATTGTAAGGGGGACACTGAGTGTATCTCTCAAGGCTATTCACTCTAAACAATCCTTGGAAACCTGTGAGAACAGAAGGTAGCACCTTTGCTCATAAAATATGCAGAAATATGAGGCTCATGGAGTCTCTCAACAAACATACATGTTCTCATATATCATTACATTTTTTTAAAAAAGCATTTTAAATGGCTGCATATAGCTATAAAAGGTGAATCTTTGGGATATAGCATAATGTACTAACAACTCCCAATTTTCCAAATAATGATCTTTTCAGTTGTTTCCATTTAAGAAGTTTCACTTAGAAATTTCTATTTGGAGCAGAGTGGCAAAAACTATTGCAGTCACCTTGGGTGTGTTGTAGCTAAATTGGAGTAGATAGCAGTTGCACTCTCCCTGATTTGAAGTCTATGCAGCCTCTTCACCTTGGCCTTATATATAATATGCAGTGGCTGTGAATGGCCAACATGTCTGTTGTCTCAAGATGTTATCCAGAAAGAGACAGGCTCTCTGAAGTTGACTATTAATGCTGTTATTTGTAGGCTAGCCTACACTGGTTTTCTTCTGGAGAGTGGAGATATTTCCCAACATTTCTGCTGCTCACATGTCTGATTGGGCCTCAGACAGAAGCTCCTACTCCCTGGCATGAGCAGGGCCCAGAAAAGTCTATACAAATCCCTGTAGTGAAAAGGAAAAGAAATCCGAGATCCAAATAATGACCATCTTGTCCAAACATCTGGAGAGGGCCTGGGTTGGTGATGGGGATTAAAGAAAGGCGAAACAGGACCATGACCAGGTTTCAGTCCTGGAGCTTGTGTGGAGAAAAGTACTCAATATGGAGGCTTTCCAAGGGCCGTAGGGTCTTCTAAATTATCTAGACTATTGCTGAAGTGACACAAATGGTTGAGACAAGGCCTCCTCAGAGGAAAGGGGGACTTAATGAAACATACCAGGAGGGCCATTTCCTAGTCATTAATAGTCTCAGAAAATTCTAGGTTAAAATTTGTGACAGATGTTGACAGAAAATTGGACTATAAAATGGGAGGAAGCAACTGTGATATTTTTCTAAGTGAACAGTGATCAGCAATTAATCAGCAGTCAAAGCACTGTAATTTTTTAACTGAGAGGAAGAGTTTTCCAGTGGTGTCTTAAAAGTTTTTAGGAAGTTTAAACTGAAATTATTTATTTATTGAACAAACATTTTTGACACCTGCTTTATGCTCTTCTAGAAGCTGGAGAATTGGTGGTGCACAGGCAAATGGGGTTCTAATTCATGGAGTGTCAAGTCTGGAAAACAAACAAATAGTAAATATCTTAAGATTGTTTCAAGCAGTGAATAGTTCTATGAAAACAAAAACAGTGTAACATGATAGACCAGTGGTTTGGGTACAAGGTAGAAGCTGAGAAGTCACCTCTAGGGAGAGTGACTGGAGAGGGCTTTTTTGAGCTGAAACATGAAAGGTGCTGTTTGTGGCAAAGATATTCCAGGCAGAGGGAATGGCGGAGGCAAAGCTTAAGAGGTGAGAACAAGTGTAATATTTTCAGGGACTGGAAAAGACACCAGGAACAATATGTGCAGGAAGCTAGTGACTGAGGAGGAAAAGAAAGAACAAGATGACCTCAGAGAGATGCTTGGGGCCAGTTGGTATAACGAGTTGCAGGCATCAGTAAAAGATCTGAATTTGAAGTTTAGTGGGTGATAGGATGGACTTTTCATTCAACAGAATGGTTGAGTCTGAATTTATATTGTTTTAAAGATTACTTTGGTCTCTGTACCAGGGTGGCAAGTGGTTAAGCTACACAAGTAGTTGCTGGTGGGTGGGATAAGTTTGTAACAGTAAGTTAATTGAGATAGGGGATGTATTTTGGTATAAAACCTAATGAAATTGTTGATGGATTGGCTCTGAGTGAACAGGGAAGAAAGGAAGTCAAGGATAACTTCTAATTGAGAGACTTGGGCTACTTAGTGGTTGGTGTTAAAATTACTGAGGTAAGGAAGACTGAGAAATGAGCGGTTCTTGGTAGAATGGCAGGGGAGCATTACTAATTTCATTGAAAATTGAAAGGAGACCCTAGTAAATATCTCTGCATGGCTTTTTCAAAAGAAAATCTTGCATGATAAAAATAATACTTGATATTGAATTTGCTGCCCAAATTTATTGACTTGTCTTGGGGTATCTAGAACCTTACCTGGCACATGGATGGATAGATGAATGGAAGGATTCAACAGATATTTGAATGACTGGATGGATAAATGGATAGATGTCTTAGGAATCTGCAGACTGACTCCCTCCATTTCTTGTATACAGCTGTGTCTGTGAAGTCATCAAAAGGTGTGTCTCAGAGGACACAGTGTGTGGGTCTCAGGGATTCTGATACAAACTACTTTGTTCATTCTTCTGAGAATCAAGGAAGCAGTTGTTAATCACTATCCATAATTCCTTCCCTTGAGACAACATGTCATGGCTCACTTCAACTATAAATGCTGATTTTTTTCACTTTATAAAAATCATCACAATATCTTTATTTTACCAGACAGGAAGCACTTCTTGCGGCAATCAGTGAGAAAGATGCGAACATTGCCTTGCTGGAACTGTCTGCCTCCAAAAAGAAAAAGACACAAGAAGAAGTCATGGCCCTCAAGCGGGAAAAAGATCGACTAGTGCATCAGTTAAAGCAGCAGGTGGGGCCTTTTGCATGACTGGTGTGTTTGGCTGGGTTGTGAGTTTGGAGTGCTTTCTCTGGGTTTAGTTACTCTTTGTTTTGCCATGTCCATCCTGCGTGCTCAAGCAGGTGAAACCAGGTAGGAGAAAAATAGTCCAAGTTGTCTCTGTAACATTTTACTGCTTTCCTGTTTTTGTGCATGTGCCTGGGCTTGTGTGGCTCTTAGCCAGTGCTGTTTTCCTTTCTTTTGTATTCACATCTTCTCCTCAGAAATACCTCTCAGCTGTCTTCCTTCCAGTGGACTTTGTATGACTTCTGACTAAATCCTAGAAAGTACTAATTAAATTCTAGGCACCTTCTTTCCCATAGAACTTGTTACCTTCTGTCTTGCTCACTTTCTGGGCCCAATAATGACTCCCATTATCTAGTTCTTTTGATTTCTTTTTCACCATACTTCCAACTTTGATTCTTCAATGATTTCTACCCAAACTTTCTGGCCAAGAACCATCTCCCAGCCCCTAGGCTTGGAGATAGCCAGGCTATGCTTGGAGACCCCTCTAGCCATTATTTAGTCAAATACTTTTTTAAATATTCATTTGCCATATTATCCTATTTTTCCCTCATCTAGGCCACTGTGTGTCTTTTGTGTGGCTTCCTGGAATCGGCTTAAATGGAAGTATTTATACCTAAAGCATATTGTAAAATCATCTCTGAAATCTTCAGACACGGTTTCTCCTCCATGTATATATAACCTGAGCGCTTTTGGAATCAACGGTTACAAATAGTCAGTTAGATTGCAGATTCATTATGAAACGCACTCAGCAGAGAATGGTTCAGTGGTCTGTGGTCTCACAAGGTGGCTGTCACAGCTTAGCTGGGGCCACCCGTGGCTCTGAAGCTCTCTGAATGCCTGAAAAGATAAGCTCCCTCCTGTCACAGTTGGGCCAACCCTTTCCCTCCCCAGGAAGGAAAAGGCATCCTTTGGCCCTGAACCAGAGTCTGATTTTCACGGGGCTGCCTTACTAAGGGAGCGAGTAAACAAGCACCGCCACGCCTGGGTACCCTCTGCTGCAGAGGGAGGGTCCCAGTCACTGGTGGGTGTTGGGGTCATTCCACAGAGCAGCATGCCATGCTAGTGCTGATCCCAGGAGTTAGGGGCCACTTACATCTGACCACTTTGTTTGGGGCTCTGCCCCTTCTATACTAGTTTTTCCACCCACTTGGCCACAGAAAGTCAAGTTGGGGCTCCTTCTTTACTTTCTCCTAGTTCCTTCCCTGTGCACCCTGCATCCTCCCCTCCTTCACATAACCATTGTAGCTTTCTCCCACAGGTTTATAGACCTAAGAAACAGCCCCTGACCTCGAACATACCACGCACTTGTGATGCTAGCTACAGCCCAGATATTACGGCCAAGTACCACGGGTCCAGCTACGATGCGTACATGATCCAAAGGTCTCAGGTCAGTCAGCTGCTGAGGAGACACTCGCCCCCACCATTGGGGTTGGGGGTGCATAAGAGCTACATCACATCTTGACCTTCAGCTCTTCTGATGATTTCCAGTATTCATTGGCCATAGAGTCTAGAACCATAGATGAGAGCATTATATCTTGATTTGTAGTGCAATTGCATTTATTATGTATTTGCCAATGGTTCTAGTATTGATGGTCACCTTATAGGTGCAGCTTTTCTGAAACAGGCTGCACTGCTGTAAAGACAAGATTGGCAGAGGGCTTACCATCAGGCTCCTTGAATTACATTTGTCTTTTTGTCTCTTAGATACTTTCCTCCCCAAATCTCTCCATACTCTTCCCAGTAAAGAATTTTTTTAAGGCTGTTTTTTGTTTTTTTCTTTCTCAGCATCATGAAAATGCACTCCTGGATTCCAGGAAGGATTGAGTGTAGCCCTTCAATCTGCTCCTGGTAAACTGTACAAAGCCTGCATTATTCACAACAGGCTTGGTTTTGGGTATCATGGGGCACGTTTGGGAAACCCCAGCCATGCACAGTTAGGCTCCTGCATGGGCTAAAAGCAGGGTCTGAAGGACTGTTGTGGAAAACGAAGCAGCAAAGGAGGAGGATGGGCTTCTTTCCCTGACTTAGGTTTGAAATTCTTCCCCACACCCTACTGGCCACAGAGCAAGAAAGAATGTCAATTTATGTATCCTTGTTGCAGATGATAATGAGTCTGAAAATAATAGTCATTGGCTTATAAAAGCATGCCGTTTTTATTGAGAGTCTACTTTGTGCCAGGAAGGGAATCCAGTGTCCCTGGGGGACTTACTCTGTCCCACGGTCCTCACAGCAGCCCTGTGATATGTCAAGATTACCTGCTTTTCCTGGGGTCCGTAACTGAGACTCAGAGTACAGAACAACCAGCCCAACATACAGAGCTTGTAAGTGATAGAGCTCAGGTTTTATATAGCCCGTCTGAGTCCACATATACCCCACCATGTTTAGGAGGCAATTCAGAGTTGCAAGCAGATGGATATTCCAGAAATTCTGAGGTCCTTTTATCTTTGTATACCTAAAGTAGATGCCAGAAACCCATTTGAGAATGGTCTCCAGCCAGCCATTCATAAAGAATAGTTCTGCCTAGAGCTCTTAGGCTTAGGATGTTTGATCACATAATGACTGCTAGTACTTTTAAACTCCCATCATGTGCCAGGTGTGGGTCAAAGGGCTTTATATACATTAACTCATCAACTCCCACCAAACAGGAAGAGCTGATGCTTTTACAGAGAAGGAGCCAGAGGTCCAGAGAGGTTCGGTGTGCCGCTCAGGCTTCATAGCTGGACACACCATGATGCTTGAACAGACATTTTTGCCACACAGCCTTAAGTGGATTTTGCATTTGGCATCCGGAGTTTCACTGCATACGTTAAATTTTGATTCCAGCACTTGTTAGTTGGGTGATCATGAGCAAAATACTGAACCTCCCTGAGCTTCAGTTTCCTCATCTGTAAATTGGGCTAATACATGATTCAGAGGGTTGTTTGTGAGGTATAATGTATATAAAGTGATTTGCACATGCCTGGTAGACAAATGTTCCAAACGTGTGAGCTCCCATTACAACCACTGCTACTACTAATAGATTTTATCACTACCAGCCCTCAGAGATAGTTTGATTTTTATTTCATCTTTGTTGTTTTTCACATACCTTGGAGTCACAGCTCATTGAGAACATACTGTTGAACCATGGGAGATAGAGCAGACAATTGTTGGCACTAAAGCCTTCCTGGTCCCCGTACCCCTAAAACCCAAGCACTTGGGGAGTGGTGAGCAGATGTGTTAGGAGTTGTAGACCCCAGTTCCCAACCTGCACTGAACAGGCCCTCAGCACTTACTAAATTTGTTTGCATCCCTCATAGATATCAGTCATAGAGGACGTCCCAGGGACAGTGAGTCCCAGGTTTCACTTGTCATCACCTGCATAATTGATCTGAGATACCCAGGCCAATGGGAGGGAAAGATCATGGGTCTGGGGATTTTGAGGCAGGTGGGCGCATGAGAGGTATTACCCTGTTCAGGCTGCCTTTTGAGCTCGTCCCATGTAGGACTCTGCCCATAGCAGTCTCAGTGACTGAACATGAGTAGCTCATTCAGCAATCCCCTAACTGTTTCACTTTGCCAAGCACATAGTGGGCACCAAATAAATATTGTTTTGTGTGAATAATTGTATGATTTCCACAAGCCAGGTCTATACCAAGTGTTTTCTGTACACATAGTTTACAAACATTATCTAACTTTTTCCTCATAAGCAACCAGCTACCCAATGCATTGCATACTCGTGTCCATCGAGTTAGTGATGCCATCCAACCATCTCGTCCCCTGTCATCCCCTTCTCCTCCTGCCTTCAATCTTTCCCAGGATCAGGGTCTTTTCCAAGGGGTCAGTTCTTCACATCAGGTGGCCAAAGTATTGGAGTTTCAGCTTCAGCATCAGTCCTTCCAATGAATATTCTAAAGGTACATCCCACGATATGCTCATCATGCTCTAGCTCTCACTGCTGAAAATTCTTCCCTGGCTTCCCTTGCTGGTGGGATAAAGACAAATTCAAAACAACATGCTATCTGCCTTGTACATGCAATTCCCTCTGCCTGGAACACATTTTCTTCTTTTCCTCACCTAGTTAACACCTACTGGTTCAATTCAGTCTCAGTCCAACATCACCTTTTCAAGGAGGCCTGATGGGACTTTCTCACCTGGGTCAAATCCCCAATTTGGCACTCTTGTAGCACATGTACATCATTTAATTGCACTGGAACAGATGCAGTTTTTGCATTTGTTTTGGTGATTACTTGGATAGAAACTATCTGTCCTGCTAGTTAATGAACTCTATGAGGACTGTGAATGTGACCTCATGACTTTTTTTTTTTTCCTGACCACTTGCAGTTACTAACATTTGCTGGTAGGCATTCAGCGAATGTTTGTTGACTGTATAAATGAATGAATGAGTGAATTGCCAGAGCAGCTTATTAAAAGAAGAGACTTCCTTGATCAATCATGACTTTAGACAAAACTGAGCCTCATAATTCTGCCTGTAATATTCCAGGAAGCCACTATCAGAGTTGGTAAAAAGACATGGAGACCTGTTTGCTGAAAGATGACCACAGAATTGGTGCTGTGTTCTTTCTTGCCATGTTGCAAGACACTTTGCAGAGATAACTTTTACCACACTTGAATTTTTGCAAGACTGTCTGTATTGAACCCTTCAGGTCCCTTCCAGTTTTGGAGGTTGTTTTTTTTTTTTTTTCTTTCTTTCTTAAATTAAATGCCACTGAGTTTCTAGATATGGCAGAGATGACTTGCCGTTATGAAAGGAGTCCCTCCATTTCTTTCTGGAAAATGTCTGAGCCTTTTATAAATTAATTTGCCCAGGAATACCTAAACTCCCATTAAACACCTTTCAAAAGAGCCAGAGAAGGTGATATGAAATGAGTTCAGAAATTCCAGCTATGTTTAACCACTAAAGAATCTTTATGACACTCTCTGAGTTTTGATACTTGAGTTGATTCTAGGCTGGACACCTTTATATAGGTGAGAGCAGTACAAATTAACTGTCTGTAACTTGTTGCTTACAGAAAGATATAAGGGATTAATCATAGTTTGGTAGTAGACATATAAGTCTATCTGACTTTTGTATTCTTCCCAATTCCATTTCTTTGCAAGTACACACCTCTGACAGTTACTCCACCTCTCTTAAAAAAAAAAATCTGCCTTCCAGATTTTTGCCATTTGGGGAGAGGGATTCAACTAGGAATTCATTAAGGTTTTTTATTTTTATTTTGTATTTTTGTTCTTCCTCTAAGGATGCTAGTTCTAAAAATACTATTAAAATTTACAATCTTTCCTTCTTTTGTGTCTTGGATCCAATCCCCCCAACTCTTTTCCTCCACCCTTGAAGAAAGAACTGACATCAAAATAATTAATTCTGAAATCATTGGATTTTCCTGCTGCTAAAGGGTTTTTGAAGAAAGCTTAAAACTAAGTCTTACCCCCTAAGCCTTATTCCCAAATGTTCCCTTGTGTGCTGAAGTAGTGAAATGCACATCCTTGATGAAAATGCCTTTTTTAAAATGAGGGCCAGATACTATTGTTCAGTTAAAATTAGAACCAGCTTATTTCTCGGAGCCAGTTAGAATATTTTGTGATCAGAGATAAATTGTACTTGGTTTTGTTTTCCCCTTCCTACTAGTTCTGGGCAATTCTTTTGGTTACCAGGAAACACAGTGGTCATTTGGGAGCAGGAAGGTACTAGAACCAGGAGACTAGTCCACTGATTCTCTATGTTGCCCTCCAGAGCTTGCAGAGAAGAGAAGTCCTGTATCCAGATTAACATTCTGGACACTGTGCAGGTCTACACAGTATAACCGATTTGGATAGGGCCTACCTCTCCTCTGTAGTGTCTGGGCCATCACAGGATTGTCTCCAAGAATTAGCCAGACAATTAGCCACTCCACGAGTGGGAGAAGGAAGATGCTGCCACAGAAAGTGTTCAGGAAAGCTGGGTCTAAGGATGAGATTCCAGCCAAAATTGGATCTTGCCACAGGTAGAAGTGTCCTATCAAGAAAAACAAGAAGCACCCGAGTGGAATGGTTCACCAGGCATTTCTTTCTCTCTCTGCTGGGGGCAGCATGTGGTTGTGCTTCCCATTTACACTTCCATTACATGGTATGCAGATGACTTTTAATTACGCTTTATGGTTTGGGAGGTGAGCACAACTGAACAGCAGTGAAGGCACTCCATGCAGTGGGGTTCCCATAGCCTCATGTTGTGGTTGGACAAGTGCCAGAAAGCTTGATGTGATCCCAACATTGTAATGCATCACAGACTTGCCCTAGATCAAATTGCTGAAATGCAAATGCATTGGTTTTTACTGTAGACTCACTTTGGGTTAAGCTGTTCATGTCCCACTGGTAGAATCTAGCCACATCCCTATTTATCGTTGACTTCAGTGCCAAGTGTCTTTACAGTTTGTTCTGGAGAACCCCTTTAAAAAAAAAAAAGAAATACTCATTCTCTCCTCAGCAGGCCAAGGGCAGGGCATTCTCACAGAGGTAAAACTTGAAGTTCTTGGCATTACTGAAAACACCTCACTCTTGGTGGCCCAGTGATTGGTTAGGACACTGGTCTGCTCTCAGCCTGGTGACATGTTTTTCTCTAGGCAGCTGGTGCCTCAACCCCAGTACTCAGGGAATGCATTTGGTTTGCTGGTTGCATCACAAACTAGCACTCAAAGACCATGGAGGCCATACATTTCTCTAATCTTTGCTAGAAATGCACCTTCCAAAACCGTGAGGCTGACTCTGATGGACCACTTTCTCAGTCTCACATTTGAAGGAAGCCATGTTTTAAAAACCATTTTAGTTCTCTTCCCTAAACATTCATGGAGGTACGGTGTGGAGCCCTACTGGGCTTTAGAAGGAGACGTTGATACTGACTTTGTCCTTGAGCCTTGGGTTTTTGTCATCTCTGTCACCTTTAAGGCAGATATTAGCTCATAAAACATGACAGAGCACATTGCTGGTTTTTTGTTTGTTTTTGGTGCAGAAGCATTACCAATGTTTAAAAATCTTTGCTTGCTTGAGGGAGCAGGAAATGACTTCACGCAGAAGTAGGAGTTCCTGTGAATTTTATGATGGCAATTCATAGCCTAGCTTTTGTGACAAATGCCTATCCACCAATGATACTTTATGTTTTCAGGTATCCAAGTATCAAGTATCCAACTATCTAGTCTCAGAAAAGCTTATTCTTTGCTTTTGGAATATACCTTTTAAGTAGAAAAACTTGAACAGACTGACTTTACCCCTTCACTCCCCCACTTTTAGAAATACAGAAAGGGAGAGATGGGTCTGACTTGTAAGTTTTAGAGTGATTTGCCAGCTTTCTTTCAGTAATTTGAAGCACCGCTGTAGTATCTAGCTGTTGGCAGAGTACATCAGAATAACAGGCTTAGCTGAAGGTGACCAAAACAGAGAATAACATACATGCCAAGAAGATCTCTCACGTGCTTTTTCTTTTTTTTTTTATTCAAATTTCACATCTGTGCTCTATTTTTAAACATTTATTCTTTAAGTGATAACGCATGTTTTACCAACCCTCTTATTGGATTAGACATGTTTGAAATCCCCTCAACTTTAACCTGTTCATTACTGCCTTCAAGAACATTCAGATCTCCCACCAAAGCAGAGAGTATATATGGGGAAATTTTCCAAGATGTCAGCCACTGGGGAGCCATTGTGTTTTGGGGAGGGAGGGATCCAGTGGTTGTGCTATATAGATTTGGGGGTGTCTTAGGCTGATGTTGCTTTAAGAGGAATCTAGTGTGGGTGTAATGTGTGCAGCATTTTTCTTCATTGTGATAGTTTTTTGTTGTTGTTCACATTTTAGAGTAGGAGGAGCTAACAGATTTTGAGCTCTTATTGTATACCTGAAACTAGGTTAGGAATTCTAAATATAGTATCTCATTTAATTCTCACAACAACTCTGAAAACCAGGTGTTATAAATTCCATTTTGGAGATAAGGAAACTATGGTCTAGGAACTGGGCAAAGATGCCACAGTTTGTGAGGGGTCTCATTCCAAGGCTTCTGTGGTCTTCCCAGCAGATGTCCCCAACTTGGTGTGATACCTCTTCAGTCATAGCCCCCGTGACCTGGGGCTGAAAAGGAGCATAAAATACAGGCTTTATTCTGTGACCCTGAGCACCACTCCCAGCACCTCCCGCTGCCCCAGCCAGCTCCCGCCTTGACCCTGGGGTCACATGTGCTGGCTGGAGAGAGGGACTTATCTCGTCCTGCATCATCAGGCTTACCCGGTGCTGAGGGAGAGGGGGCTGCAGGCTTGATCAAGTGTGTTGCGTTCTCTGCTTTCCCGCACAAATTGTTGACATTTGCCTCTTGGAGCCTTTGTGTTTCATGCTCAAGATTTCTGCTTGAAAGCCTTTTTCTCCGTTAGTTTTCTGGTTTCTTCTCTATCATTTAACATATAAAATCAGGCTTCTCCTGATCTCTCTTTGTCTCTCCCTTCTTTCCTTCCTCTCATCATATAATTAAAAGTCCTTTCAGGTTGTCTTCACCTTATCATCTCACATGAATTGAAAAAAGATCCGACTTCCTGCCCCTTGTGTCTTCCTGATGCTGAGTTTCAAAATGAAAGAAAAGTCCTTCCCCTGGCCCCCTTTTTGCTTCATACTACCCCTTGAATAACTGTGTTTAAATTAGACTGATTTTGTCATTGATCAGCATTGTTGCATGGACTGAGTTTACCATTTCCTGACTTCAGAATTTTTTTTTTTTGCTTTTTCAAGTAATAATTTAATAGGAAAAGGATTTTCACTTTCCTTTCCCCTGATTACAGAAAGACAGTCATTAAACTCAGCATTTAAAACTTCCAGTAGTTTCTCTTCACTCTTACTTAATTCCGTATTCTTTTGGGGAAATGTCACTTTCTTTTCTTTTATTCTCTGAAACATGCAGAGGTAAAAGTTCCAGAATCCCTCATATTTACTGTGTTTTTTTTTTTTTTAATGTAGCACTATATTATTAATAAGTAATCATAAGGATTTAATTTTGTTACTATCCCTATAATGTAAATGATACTTTTCAAAGTTTAAAACACATAAATAAATGTTTTATTGTAAAGATAATATATGCTCACTGTAGAAACTTAGAAAAATGTAAATAAAAAACTAAGATCACCCATAATCCTGCCACTCAGAAATAACTGTCATTAAGATTTATAGTTTCCTACATTCCATTGTCTACATGCATATTTGAACAAAGACATGACATACTACATAATAGAGGTTTTCTAGCTTTATAAATGTTTAATGTTGTGTGCATTTTCCCATGTCCTTAAAAGCCTTCAAACACATATATCTTGGTTCTATGATTTCCATCATTGCCATAATTAATTTTATCATTCTCCTATTGTTAGGATCTCAATCGTTTCTAGTTTTTCACTATTATAATCACACTTGGTGAATATTTCAATCCATGAATCTTTTTTTTTTTCCATGTTATTTTCCTTAAGATTAATGCCCCAAAGTTGAAATACTGAAGTCATGGGTATTCTAAAGATTTTTAAAAATTAAACAATAGCTCTCATCAGCAAAGTAGTTGACATTTAAAATTTTTTACATGATGTCAACTGTTTAAGTTTATCTCTAACATGCCAGTCATAGATTTGGGAAAGAATATTCTAGTACACTATTCTAATACAAGTGATAGATAAACTTAGAGAACAAGAGACAGAGGAAGACTTTTATGACTTTAGGGGAATAGTTATGAGGAAAAAAAATGGGCAGTTCATTCAACAACTCTTTATTGAGCATCAGCTATGTGCCAGATACTGTTTGGGGCACTGAGGATACCATAGAGAACAGCCCCAAAATCCCTGCCCTGGAGGAAGCTTGTATTCTAGTGGAGGGCACAAATAAGAAACAAAATAAAGACATTGAATCTATAGCATGTTAAATGGCAACAAATGCTATGAAGAAAAATGAAGATGATGTTCTGATGTTTGTTCTGATGTTCTGTGAGGTGTCTGGGGTGCTTTTGAATAGGGCATCCCCAGGATGCCTCCTTGAGAAAGGGCCAGGTGGGCAAAGACTTGCTGGAAGGTGGAGCACTGCTGGGGAGGGAGTGGTCAATGGGGACCAAGTGCAGCCTGGAGAGTTGGAATCTGTTCTTCTCAAGTCAGATCCCAAGTGCAGTTGCTGAGTTGACAAGGTGGGGGAGCCAGAACCCCACAACACCAGTGTTTAGATGAGATTCATTTTTTTAAAATGAGCATACAACAACCACAATCCTAATCCCTTATCTCTACCCTGATGTAGCCATTGGGAAATGCCCATTGGACACAGCCAGCAAATCTTTATTGAGATGATCTTTGCAACAGTTTGACAATGAAATCTTGCAAGGAAGTTACAGTTTCAGGTTGGACAGAGAGGTGATCCATTTCAGAAAACAATGATGATTGACTGGTCAACAGTGATGTCTCAGAAGGTCTCAGTCCAGAGTCATTCTTACGCCCCAGAAATATCTGATTAACTGATCATCTCGAAGCTGGTTTATTTTCTTTCTCTCATTGCCTAGCACTCCTGGAATCATAAACCCAGCTCAGAAGTCACCCAGAAACCCTACTATTATGGGCTGCCTTTGGTGTGCCAAAGCCTCTTTGGCTGCTAGGGTATGAAGCAGGCGTGTGGGTCACAAGGCAGGCAGGCAGAGTTTCTGTTGTCAGTCTTCTTGGGTGTGGGGGCCCAATATTCTCTAAGATGTCTGACTCTAGCAGCTGTCTAGAAAATATGATGTTGATTCTTTAATCTGTAAACAAAATGAGGGAACCCACCTTACCAGGAAAGTCCTGGCAGGTGATAGAAGGTGATCCTTCTGAGAATGGACTTGAGGGTCAGAGTTCCAGCCCTGCTTTGATCCCCAACACACTAAGAAACCTTAGGCAGCTCCTTTTGTTTCTCTCTCACAGGCTCAGCTTCCCCATCTGTGAGGTGAAGGGATGAAACGAACAGACGTCTTAGTTCTTTGCAGTTTTGAAAGTCAGAAACTATTCCAGCGCATTCATACCTAGAATACACTGAGTGCTTGATCTGCACCAGTGACTTGAAGATGCCCAAGCAAGTCACAGTATTTACTTTGATGGAGCCTGCAGCTGAGTAGAGGAGATATATTGTTCAGTAAGATATTGATGCAGCTATTATTTCTTGAAGAAATGATTTTCTAGGCACAGCATTACACTTTTGTTGTTTCATTACAATCCTCACAAAAGCTCAAAGAGGTGGTACCATCATGATCCTTGCTATGCGAATGGGGAAACCACGTCAGAGTTGGTGAGCGAATCTGCCTTTAGGGTAACACTTTGAACCCTTTGTTTTCCACTGTCATGCAGTTGCCATATTTCCCACCAGGGGATGTTTAAGAATTCAAGGTTTCAAGGATGACAGGGAAGAAGGAAGGCTCTGAATTTTGCTCATTTGACTTGTGTGATCCTGAGTCATCTTCATTACTAATTGTATGATGGTGAGGAGGTCAACTTGCTTTCCTGTGAAATGGGTATGTAGTTTGCTATCTAACTCACAGAGAAGCCTTATCACAAAGCATTTTCTCTGGGGTATGGTCTTTAAAAACCTTGAGGGCTGTACAAATGTGCAGGATGTTGATCTCAGTTCTGAGGTGCAAAGACAGGGCTATGTTTTTCTTCCCCACAGGGTAGCACTGTGCTTTGAGGAATGATGGTCTGAAACAGTCTCTGGTGACAATGCATTGACAGAGACCCACTCCGCATGACTTATTCCCTTGACCAAAGAAGAAAGAACTTGAGTGACAATGCTCATAAATAGGCCACTGTCTTTTGCTTTTCTGGGAGCCAGACCATGATTTATCCTTGCAGAAAAATAAATAGTGCAGAAGGTGCAAACATTGCCTTGAAAGAACCCAGTTCAGTGTGGATTCAGACATCTTCCTTCCAGGAAAATGTATCCAGACCTCCCAGCCCTGGTCTTGCTTGTCCAGGCTCCAGGGAGGTCTGCTGGGGCCAGGGTCTTCTGAGGCATCTTGAAATGTGGTCGGGCTTCCAGGGAGAGCCTCTGTATTTCTGAGCTTTCTAGTGATGCAATCCTTGGTGAGGCACAGAAACAAAAAGCTGATATTTTGGACGAGTAAGAGCCATCTCTGGGGGATTATATTTTATGAACCAAAGACAACAGTGTTACTGATTTATCTTAATAGCAGATACTATGAGCAAATGTCCCAGTTGCCTCTTTGTGCTTTTGGCAAGTATGGATGAGAAATGGAATGGAGTAGACCCCAGTCAGAGCTGGCTAGCCCGAAGTGCAGAAGTCTTAATCTTCCTCCCTCCAAATATGTAACTTAGAAATGTTTCCAATGTTTTTCAAGTTGCAGGTGGTCACCCAGCTCTGACAAGAGGCATGGCAGGTTCCATCACCAGGTTTTCTGCTTCCAAAACAATTATCTTGGGCTTGAAGGGAAAAAGATGCCTGAATCTTCCCTGGGTAGTTAGTTCTTTAAGCTCAGTTATCATGTTCTGGTTCTAAACATACTATTTATATGTAAAGAAACCTTCTTTTATCAAGTGACGAACCCTCCTGCTTGTTATAAACATGATTGGGATTCTCGGAGGACACTGCAGGACTAGTCTGCATATCCTCCTCTATCAGGGCTGGAACGAGACCATGCTGAACCCAGCGCCTTAGAAGTTGAAGTATAAATTATGTCAAAGTCATGTTCATTGTTGTAACATTTACTAATCCTTATTAGATATGGATAAATTCTCATGGCTTAATTTGGCATGTTGAGCCAGTTGTTCAGATTGTCTTTGGGGACTGGAAAGGAAATGCACAACTTTAGTGTAATTTTTCTTTTGTTTCTTTAGAATGGGACATAATTTTTTATTGTTAGCTGGTGGAAACTTTGGTGAATTGTGGCCAACTGTGGCTCACCCCCACAGGAAGAAAGCATCAGACTTTAGCTGAGAACATATTCTTTGAAACAAACCAGAATATTTGATTTTTGAAATATCTTCCCACTTTAAAAACATGCTGTCCAACAAATATTAATGTTCTGACCCAGACCTAGAGAACTGAGGAAGTAGAAAGCTACAGTTTCTCTCTGAGGAAAATTTTAGAGTGATGTGTGATGCTTTAGTTTAATAATAACTCCACTGAGCACGGAAATAGTCTATAAGGATGCAGGTACAGCCACAAGAGTTCACAGAGCATCCTTCTCACCCTTGGTTCTTAATTTATCCAGAGCGGAAGGAGCTAGGTGTTGGCTAAATATCAGGCATTTCACATTCCTTCACCAGGTCACCACATATACATGACCGTGGGCTCATTCTGTCACTTTTCTTCCATTTCTGGAATTTGGTCAAAAAATACACTTGATAAAAGTTCTCCCTTTTGACTACCAGTTTCATATTGAAAATCATTGTTGAATATTTTAAATTGCTTACATTGAAATCTACTGTCCTTTTCTTTTTCTTTTTTCTTTAGCATCTTACATAGTTTGGTGGTCAGTCAAGCATGCTCAGTAATCACATTTAGGGGACTCAAATCTTGTCAGTTATGTTTGACCAAGTTTGGGGGTTACTGAATCAGTTGGTGTTATAGCTGCAAGATTATTTAAGTGAGATTCTTATTCTGTTCATAATTACAGGTTTGTTTTAACAGATCTGTTCTGCAAAGTTTTATGAGCAGGAATTTTCTTGGGCAAATCCACCGTGATTCTCAGTGGGGTTAGGGTAGGCAGTTTTTGGCCTCTGGGGTAGTTTTTCAGATGAGTGGTCATTAAAAAGCCCAGTTCTGTCCTCCTAGCAACAACCATTTTTCAGCTTCTGCTGAGAGCAGGGTCCAAAATTACCCTATCTCCTTATGAAATTCTGTTGAAAAACGTTGGTCCCTGTGCACTGTGCTCAAAAGCCAAATTACTTTTGGAATGTTCTGTGGAACTCTGGGAATTCAGATAGGAATCAAGGAAACAGCACAACATCTTTTCTCCTGCTTTGCTTAATCTGTTGATTGATTTGTAGGCAATTATTCTCCTTACCTTGAACCCTCTGAAGTAGTCTTGGGTCTACCTTCTACTGCTTTTTATTCATTCCTTTATTTGTTTGTTTTTATAAGCATTTTGTCTTCTTTCCAAACTCAGAGAATACAAAGAAAAGTTCTGGGAAAGCAGAGGGCTCATTCTCCATTGAAAGCAGTATTCTTCTAATAATTTGCCAGGATGATAAGATGTTTCTCAGATCTTTTACATTGCTGAAATGTAAAATCAAAGAAAGGGTTTCTGAGACAAACCAAACAAAAACCACACACTTATTCAGGGAAATAGTCAGAATATGCTCGTGCTGGTTTTTATACTCAACACTGCCAAGATCTTTACAGCTTGTAAGCTTCCCAACCCTTCACAGAGGCATCCCTGGAGAAGTGAGAAAACTTGGAAAAGAGGAAGAAAGGATTCTTTCCCGATTATTCTTCAGCAGTAGCATACCGAGAACATACAGTGAAAAGTGTATTTTCGAAGTTATTCCCAGCTTGGAACTTCCACAAGTCTTAATGCTGTGTCCTGTAGTCTCATAGATAAGGAAGATCACAAATCAGAGTGGAAAATTAAAGGAATTTCTGGTTCTCTGTAATGTTTCTGGCTGTCTTAGGCTTAATTCTCAAAAGCAATTTATGTGTGTCTTAAAGTTTAAAATAGTTATATTAATTGCAGCAGCAGTTTCTAAACCCAGCTGTCTTTGACATGAACTTTTGAGATTCTTCCTCACCTTCACCAAATACCAACTGGAGGGCCAGCCCAGTGACCTACACATCAGAATCCCAGAGGGGCGACACCAAAAGCTGATGGGATCTAACTGACAGGTTAGCAGTTGGGACACACTGAGCTACTAAAGGAAATCAGCAACCCTCACCCCCTGAAGGTGGGAATCCTTGGGTCACCAAACACTTGCTCTCTGTATATATATAGATAACCTTACAAATTCGGGTACTGTAAGCATTAACTGAATGATAAGGTCTGGGATGGCTTTTGGCTGCAGTTGTGACCAGAGGAGGTGGAACGAGGGGCTGGTGCCGGAGTGAGGGTGGGAGTGGACACAAGCCGTCAGCACAGGGAACACAGTGATAAGCAAGACAGTTGGTCAGCAGGGTTTACTGAGCACAGAGAGAGTCTGAGCCTGGTTCCAGACATTCCAGGGCTGTAAAAAGGAATCAGGAGCCACAGGCTGAACTCAAGCACCTAGAGCACCTTTCTTGATATCCAGCCGCCCAGCCTGATGATGCCATTTGCACAGAATCGGGGAAGTCGAATAACTGCTGGTAGTTGAACAGCGATCAAGTGACTTAAATTTGACCATGTGACCCAAGCCGTCTAACTCCACTTCTAGTTTTCTTTACTCTGCAGGATACTTCCAGTTGTGGGAGCTGTATTAATGGGGTACTTTTGAGCCTGGCTGTGATGGAGGATAGAAGATCTGGTTTTATGGGGAGGAGTTGCTCCTGGCAAGGGAAGCACCAGGGTAGAGATGAATCCATGTGGACATGGGATTAGAGACAGAGCATCCTTGGGGAGAGTTCTCGGTAGGAAGCTGGTCACTTGCTCAGAAGGAAAGGGAGAGGCTGGCCCTGCCCAGCAAGTGAACTGTTTTTATCTGATGCACAGGATGGTAGGGAACTACTGTGTATTCTGCAGGGAGAGTAAAATATGAGAACTGTCAACACGAAGCAAGTTTGAAACCAGTGTTTTTTATTAATGATAAAATGGCTTCTGAGATGAGACTGCTGGGTCACTCTTGCCCATGAGATCTTGCCCTGTTTGTGATGAACCCTGGGCACCTCCCAGGCCATGGTCTTGTTGTCTGCACACTTAAGAGTCATTGGTCAGTAATGATTTGAGTCTTTCATCAATGCGTCCTCACCCTTACCATATTAAGGATAAAATAATAGCGTACTTCAATTATACAGCCTATGAGGCATGGAAATTTGGGTCTTTCCTCTGAAGTATAGATGTCAAATAGTGCCCTGTAAAGTTTCAGGACCTGAGAGAAGATCTTTGGGCTGTTAATCCTAATATTCCAGAACTAAGGACCTTATTTTATTACCAGTTTTCATCTCAAGTTTGTTTCTAAATTATCGTTATGGGGCATGATTCTTTTCATAATTTATTTCCCTAAATAGGAGGGAAAAGAAGAGAGGGAGGGGGATGGATGGAGAGGAGGGAGGAGAGAGAGAGAGAAGCAGCCTACCGTTTGATTTTGCGTGCTGTTTTTTGTTGTTGTTGATTGAGTAGAACCTGGCCTGAAATGTCCTCTGGCACATGCTATTTCTGAGCCGTAATTATGCTTTTTAACCCACTCCTTTATGTCTGGGTCCTTAATATCCAAGCTCCTATATAATTATCAAGTTCAGTGTTTGGGAATGAGACAAATATTTTTTGCGTGACTTTAGCCTATACATTACTGCAGTGCCGTGTTATTACAAGATAGTTCCTAAACTCCGAGCTGAACTATTAATTCTTTCAACTTGAAAAGACACAGCAAAGAGATCCTCCCAGTCTTTGGCCCATGATGTGAAACTCAGATGGACACGGACTTGATCCAGCTGAGGGCCCTAAGGCTCCTGGGGGAGGATTTGAACTTGGCCATAGTGTGTTGGTCCTGAGTCAGAGGGGGACTTGAGAGCCCTTCCTTTTCCATCCAGCTGCATTATGTAGCTGTGGCAGGGACATTCATTGCAATTGTGAAGGACATGCATTCTTAAGTATTTGACAGGGGCCAGGTTTGCTCACTGTCTCTCCAAGTTTGCTGTACTAGTTTGCTAGACTAGTGAGAGATTGGTTAAGAGTGATTGGAATTTTAGAGTATCGGGTTGAACAGAGGGGAGCTGTGGCCAACCGGCAGGGCTGTGTTAACTCCTGGACTGTTTTTTGAAGTTCTCCCAAATAGAAGCCAGCAGGAGTCTTAAGTTCTCCAAGGTCAGTCTCAGGAATTTCTTTGCCTGTACTAAAATTATTTCAGTACCATTCCCCTGTAATCTGAGAAACAACCTATATATCAGCATTTATGTGTGTATATGTAGCATAGAAAGCTTTCTTTTTCTTTTATTTATTATTTCCTGTCATTTATTAAACATTCAAATAATAATAGAAAGAAATAAAGGAGGATGTCACCTACCTGAAATCCAAGCATCTAGCAGTGTTTTGTGCTCATCTTTTTGCACTTTTCTCACAGACGCATGTATGTATGTGTATATCCATATACACGCACACATATATCAGCATGTTTTAGCACCTGCTTCACCATCCATTCAAATATATGTTATGATACTCTTTCCTTCTGATGAATATAAGCATATATGACTCTTGAATTGCTAATAAGTATTCTATTATATGCACAATGAATATTCAGTAATTTGTTGATACACAGGTATTTTGTTAATTGCTCCTGTGATCAACATCCCAGTGAATATCCTTTTACCCTTTCCATTCCTATATTTCTGTCCAACTTTCTTTTCAAAAGATTTTTGGACCCCAGGGTGTACATATTTTGAATTTTAAAACATAATGCCAAGTTGCCCTCAGGAAAGTTTATACCAGTTTACAATCTTTCCAGTAGTGTATGAAAGTATCTAAGGAATATAGAAATTAACTTTCCCTCTTCTTAAGCTTTTCTAAATTTTACCCACCTCTAAAACATTACCGCTAAATGCTGAAGAGAAAAATGTGTTTATGAACTACTGTAAGTTTGACATTGATCCACACCCAGATTCCAGAACAAATTATGCAGTCAGTAGTTTATGCAACTTGGAATAAAGTCGACAATCTCTAATTTTTATTTGTTCACTAAGATTAGGTATTGCTATACTCACATTATTTTTTTGGAAAGTTACTATAAAGGCAGGACTTTAGCTGATCATTCAGCATGACAAACTCAAGCATGTGTGTGAGTGTGTGTATTTTATTTACACATATATGTATGTATGTATGTGTATGTATATATGTGTGTGTGTATACATATATATTAGCTTCTGAAGTGGCTCAGTGATTAAAAAAACCTGCCTGCCAATGCAGGAGACACAGGAGCCATAGGTTCAATCCCTGGGTTGGGAAAATCTGAAGGAAGAAATGGCAACCTATTCCACTATTCTTTCCTGGAAAATCCTATGGACAGAGGAGTCTGGTGGGTTATAGTCCATGGGGTCGCAGAGTCAGACACATGATTGAGCAGCTGAGCGCACACACACACACACACACGTGCAAGGACACATGTGATGCCTTGGATTCAGACTCTGTTCAGGGCACTATTGTCTTAGAGGAGCTTCGGGTGTGTGTGAGTGTGTGTGTGCTCAGTCGCTCAGTTGCTTCTGACTCTTTGCAACCCCATAGACCATAGCTTGCCAGACTCCTCTGTCCTTGGAATTTTCCAGGCAAAATTACTAGACATGGTTTGCCATTTCCTCCTCCAGGGGCTCTTCCCAGCCCACAGATGGGACCCACATCTCTTGCATCTCCTGCATTGGCAGGGCAGATTCTTGTACCAGTGTGCCACTTGGGAAGCCCTCAATGAAAAGATGCTCAGCCTCAAATTATAATTAGGGAAATATGAAGGAGATAACAGTTTTTCATGTGTTAGATTTTTGAAGATTAAAGAGTTTGATGAGATTTCATGTTGGCACAATATAGGCAAAGAGGTACAGACTGGAAGTTGACCAAAATTTTTGAAGGGAAATTTGGTAATATCTTTCAAAGTTTAAAATATGTATACTACTTTATTCTAGGGATCTCTACTGAATCTCTCTTTTCTTTGTACATTATAAAAACATCTATTACATGTTTCAGCATCCATCCTTGTTGAGAACAAGCACATGAGGACAGGCAAAGGTGTTCCTTTGGAAAAAATATTCTTTGAAGCATTGTTGGAATAATGAAAAGCCAGAAATGACCCAAATGTTAACCACTCATTCAACAGTTATTTGCTGGTGCTCACTATGCGCCCAGCAATGCTTTAAGTGCTTGGGATAAAGCTTTGAACAAAATAAACAGAGATTTCTGCCCTCTGTTTTAGCACATCAGTAGAGGACTAGTAAAGAGAAGTACATGCATAGAATGGAATATGTAACCATTAAAAATGAGGTATTTCTACATGATCTTGACATGAAAAGATGGCCAAGACGTCTTGGGCATTTCATTTTTAAAGGGAGTGTACGTGTTTCCTTTCTTACATTATGCATAAAAGTTTCTTGAAAGACTGGCAAAAATCCTTAATAGTAGGGGTAGATATTAGGATAGGGGAAGGGAGAATTTTTTAAATAAACTCTTTTACACTATTTAATTTTTCATATCTAGATGTTTGATTCCTATAATAGAAAATTTATAGATGTTATAAAAAATAAATTAGAAAGCTAAAATAGTGGTTCTTCTAGAAAGTAGTTGTACTCTCAAAGAAGATGGAAAATTCCTTAACCTATCTGTAGGCACTGAGACCAAAATGATTAGGTGTTTGATGCTGTTCAGACTGCAAGATGGAAATTAATACCATAGTACTTTGGAATGCAAAACGAAAGACATGAGATGGGCCTGTGGTATTACTGGTCATGGACATGGTGGACTTGTCTACACATGCAAATCAAATGGGAAGGCAGCCAGGGGCAGGAAAAGGGCCTTGGCCCAGCAGTCAAGAATTCTGGGGCTTTCTCTGGGTTTGTGATTGACTAATGTTCAACCTCCTGGAGCCTCATTCTCCTCTTCTGTAAAACAGTGAACTTGGAGTCACTGATTTAAGGTATGGCCTAGCACTAACATTACATGAATCAGGATTATTCTGGCAAGTGCTCATTCATCGGAAAGAGATGCAAGATAGCTGCTGGAATCGCAACTTTCCGGTTACAGACATCCACTCAGTGCTTTGAAGAAACATTAGTTATGTAATTTAATATCTGCTTTCGTTTAGATTCAAGCTGAAATGCTTTTGGATATTTTGTACTTAGGCTATTTCAACTCCAGGGTCATAGAAGATCAGGTTTTTTGGAGTCTACGTTAAACAGATGACTAAGAGAAATTGGTTTTCAAAATATATTCTTCGGATGAATTTAATTTGATGTGATGGAGAAAACAAACAAACACAACAAAAAACAACATGAGTCAACACCTTGGGCATTTCCAGATGAAACTGGAGTGCAATTTCATCCTTTCTTGAAACTGGCTTTCTTTAGATCCCCAAGCCCAAAAGCTGTATTTTGCCTCTCCTTTGGGGATAAAGTTTCACAGAAGAGGTGGTGGTTGTAGTTTAGTTTTCATTCTTGTATGCTGGGGGAATATCAGCCTGGAGCAGAGTGTGAGGGGACCTGTCAACGACATGCCTGTTATTCATGTGTCTCTGGGAGGCTCCATGGAGACCTTGTATCCAGAGAGGAAGATGCAACTCAGACTCTCCTTCTCTGTGGAACTAAATTGGTCCTAGTTAGGGTCAGTTCAGAGTACCCCATATAAAGCTAGTAAGCATACTGAAATCCAAACGCAAGGGAGACTGCACAGCAAGCAAGGCAAATGAGAAGATAAACTCCGGAGGGAATGTTTCATAGATTTGGTATTTGGGACACCATTGCCATTTCTGCCTTCCCATTTGTTTTTCAACTGATTGAAAAACTACTAATGAGCGTGTTTACATTTTCCCCAGTTGTCTTACCCAAGTGTGAGACCAGCTGGGGAGAGGGGTTTGTTCTCTGTCCAAAGCCCTAGCTGTCTCTCCCTCCGTCTTCTTCTCACTCTCCGGCTGCCAGACCCCCTCCGCCCTGCCAAACCTCTCCTCGCCTGCTCACCACCCCTCTCCCTGGGGTTCTCTCTGTGTTCAGCACCGGCCAGCAGCCCCACCACATGTTTTGCATTGCTCACACCCTCCCTTCTCTCCCTGCTTTGTTGTCATTTGTTTTGTTTTGAAAGGGGTGAGGTGCAGAGGAGGTCTTGGGTTTGTGCCCTTCCACTCAGCCTCAGCACTGAGATTCGGCCCAGATTGCATTTGCCCCCATTTCTGCAGTGAGCTCAAAAGACCCTGTAGGAGAAATGTCCTTCTGTCCTCTCACAGTTCTTCTGGATGCATTTTCTCTGTCTGGTCTGCTCCAAATTTCTAGTCTCTGACCTCTAAAACCCAACTCATTCTCAGTTGCTTTGCTCTTTCCTTCTGGTGAGGGTGTCTCAAGCTTCTCTCATTTTGAAAACCACCTTCATAAGGTTTTCCATGTTCTCTGACATAATTTCTGTGAATTCCCTGTTGGATAAGATTGCTACCACGCATGCGTGCTCAGTCACTTCAGTTGTGTCCGACTCTGCATGACCCTATGGACTGTAGCCCGCCAGGCTCCTCTGTCCATGGGATTCTCCAGGCAAGAATACTGGAGTGGATTGCCATGCCCTCCTTCAGGGGATCTTCCCGACTCAGGGATCAAATCTGCATCTATTATATCTCCTACATTGGTGGGCAGGTTCTTTACCACTAGCACCACCTAATTTATTCAAACACATTTTATAGCAAACCCTTAACTATGAAAAAGGCTTCCCTGGTAGCTCAGCTGGTGTTGAATCTGCCTGCAATACCAGAGTGAAAGTGAAAGTGAAAATCACTTAGTGGTGTCCGACTCTTTGTGACCCCATGGACTATACAGTTCATAGAATTCTCCAGGGTCTCCTGCATTGCAGGTGGATTTTTTACCAACTGACCTATCAGGGAAACCCTCGTTCAATTCCTGAGTCAGGAAGATAACCTAGAAAAGGGATAATAGGCTACCCACTTCAGTATTCTTGGACTTCCCTAGTGGCTCAGTCAGTAAAGAATCCACCTGCAACGTGGGAGACCGAGGTTCAATCCCTGGGTTGGGAAGATCCCCTGGAGGAAGGCTTGGCAACCCATTCCAGTATTCTTGCCTGGAGAATCCCCAGGGACCCAGGAGCCTGGAGGGCTGTGGTCCATGGGGTCACAAAGAGTTGGACACGACAGAGTGACTAAGCACACATAACTATGAAGAACCCCACATACTCCCTGTGGTTCATCTTGCATATCTCCAGGTTTGTGGGGGCACGTCTCCTCTCAGCCCTTTGTGTGGAAGGCTCTCCGTCCTCTCCTGAGGTGCTGCGGGGTTACTCAACCTTCACATTTTTCTCAGCGTGGTCGTTGAACTGTCAGTTTACAGTCTGTTGACTAGTTCTGTTTGGCCATACCGCAAGTTAGTTTCCAAAGTTCTTTACTTGAAGAGACGATTCTACCCAGGCCAGTGATAATGAATCTTTATTGGATGTATGAACTGAATGAAGACCTTGACCTCCCTTGTCAGCACAATTTTAGAGTCTGAGTTCTAATGCCTACAAACAGCTTTCTCGTTTTCTTTTTCCTCTTTTCTTTTTTTTTCCTTCCTTCTTTCCTCCCTTTCACCCTTCCTTGCTTTCTTCCCAGCCTCTCTTCTTTTTAGTTAAAAAATTGAAATTTGATTTTCAAGCTTACTTTCTAAAGAAACTCTAATAGGCCATACACAGAATATGTCATTAGTAGAAGTCTGGGTTTTTTTTTTTTTTTCCAGAGACTATTGACTCTCTGAGTTGAAACAGTTTAGACTCCACATAAAATATGCATTGTTTACCCAGGCTCTTCATGCTCTGCATACTGTTACAGTCCTTGAAGAGCTTGTCAGTGACAAGTAAGATAAATGAGTGAAGAGGACTTTACAAGTGTTTAAAAGCTAAGTATAGCATGTGCTGTCCACTACTTAATTAAACAGACCTGAGCTTAACTAAGTAACTTCGTGGTGGAAACTTCTAGGGCCTTCCCCTTTTCCCAGACCCCTACCATTTCCAGCAGTGCTCAGAATGTTAGAAATTTCTTGGTTGTCTTCAGTGGCTGACTTTTAGCCTAGGTTTGAAACCATCCTGTTGGTTAAAGCGTTAAAAATTAGTGCAGCCTGTGGATAATGATTTTTTAATTTCTGTTAGGACTTGGTCAGCAACATGGGGCTCGATCAAGATTTTTATAATGTGTCTGAGTTTCATCCTTTTCACAGAGAGCTTTAAAATAAAAAGTGAGCTCCTTCTCTCATCAGCTCTAATTGGGGTCACTGTCCAGAGAGTCAAGAGCCCATTTCCAGCTCAGTCTACTGAAGGGATCAGTCTCTCTGAATCTGAGCAGGATGGTAGAGTGGGTACTTAGGAAGCTGTGGAATCATACACCCAAATCTATCAGTTGTATGATCTTGGGTAAGTTTCTCTATCTTTCTCATAAACACTACCAGTGCCATTATGTATTTTACTTTCCTTCTTTACCCATACATTCCAAAGGTATTTTTCGCAAACTTATCCCACAATCTCAACTCACAATATTGTTGCAAAGAAGGCAAACAGAGCTATCATACTGAAAAGCCTCAGTTTCTTTATCTGTAAAGTGGGGATAATCACTGCCTCTATCAGGGATGATAATGAGGATTCCCTCTTGGTTTTTAGGGGCTTCATCCCCTGTGCTCGCCACCATTAAAGATTTTGAATATGCCTTTCTCCACCCCCAGCCTACATGAGAGAGCTTTGCTGGGACTGATGAGAAGAGATGGCAACAGCAAAGTGCTGTGGTTGGCATACAGGAAGAGCTAGGAAAGCCTGTTATTATTCTTGGTATTCACAGGAGGCTCTGTCTCGCAGTGCCAGTCTTCTTTCTGCTACTATTAAGGATCTTTATATCATTAGCAAAGTACATAGAACTTTGTCTCTGGCCCCATGGTCTGCATTGGCTGGTAGCAGAACAGAGGTGATAATGGTCTCAGCTATACTCTCTGTTCAGAACCCTTTTGGGAATTCAGGTTTATGCCATTTAGGAATTCAGGTTCCTAAAGTGGCAGCAGGATGCAGTTGATTAGAATAATCTCCCTCCCTTGCTTTTAGAAGACAAAAAGAAAAGAAAAACTACCCAAAAAAGTACAATAAGAAATAAGAAGAGTAGACTAGCATCTGTTCATGTGGCGTTTCATTCATGCGAAAGGCGTTCTTTCCTCTCTTGCCTCCACTAAGGGACTAGAACGCTGGTTATCAGTCACCTCACTCCCTCATAGACTGGGTTTTTTTTTCTAAGGGCATGAACTTTTGTCTGCCCTGTTCCCTGGCCAGACCTGCACGGGTGACCAGGGGAAGACCTCAGGCAAGGAGAAGTGCAGGGGCTTGAGGTGGGATGACAGCAGCACATCCAGGACTGACCATTCCGTCTGCACGTGACCTCCGGGGCGGGACGAGAGGATATGGGAGGGGCACTGACTTCCCTATAACAATTAAAAATAAAATAAAATAAGGGCACTCAATGACTAGGTACAAAAATAGCAGCCAAACTGTCCATGGTGACTACTAATTTTCTGTCTATAAATAAGAGCTGAGGGAAGCAGCTTCAGCAAGGCCGGGAGGAAGAGTCTCATGTGTCCTGTTTGGCTATGGATGGATGGCAGGACTGATGAGCTAAACAAGCAGGAGGAGATCAGACCAGTTTTCAAGGCAGGACTGATGCTGCAGCAGTAGTTTGTGTAGATATTTATAAATACGTAGATGTCCAGAGCCTAGCCCAGTTTCCCAAAGATGGCATGATTTGATGTGTGTGAGCATATGGCTATGACTCTTCTAAAATTCCTTCCAAAACCCCAAGTTGATAAGTTCTTCTGAGAAGTAAGATAGCGATTACCATCTCAAATATTTTTCCTACTCTCCTCACATCCAATAAAGGAAAGAAAAAAACAACACATGCACAGACGTCATGGTTTTTTAAAAATTTATTTTTAGTGTGTTTATTATTTAATTTTATTTCTTAATTTATTTTTTAATTGGTCATGTTGATGTACATACCATGTTTTGAGTTCCAGTTCCCCTCATTGGCCTGTTTTTCCTCTCATGATGATTAGAGGGTGAGTTTATCATTCTGGGTGAGAATCTCCCCAGTTCACTCTTCCTTGTAGCTGTGTCCACACCAACTCTCACATCTTAGCTCACAGGTCATCTGACCCATGGAGCCTTATCTGATATCTAGCCCTTAGCTAGAATGGATTTCTCCTGCCTCCAGATACTCAAGTAAACCAAGCCTTTCTCCTTGTTTTTCTTCTTATACTGTGTTACAGTCCATCCTGTAATTCCTCATATATTTATCTTTGCTTTGTTGCATGCATCTGGCCTGGGACCTTACCATTCATAAACAACTATAGGACTCTGGAGTCAGAAACCTGGTTTAAAGTCCTGCTTCTGTACTCACTAGCTAAGCAATCATGGGCTTGGTTTCCTTGTCTGTAAAAGATGGCTCATAAGAATAGCTATCTCAGAGGATGCAGTGAATGTGTTCTACCCAGACACTTAGCCTGACATGTAATTGTTCTAGTCTTGTGGTTGCAGGAGTTTGATGAGTGTTGAATGAATTTCTGTGCAGTGTCCACAGTAGAAGGCATTCCATCAGTGATTCTCACTTACTCCCATAAGGTTCCCTAATGCTAAATACTCCCCAGTAGCTTCTTCATCCCCCTCCTTCCTTCTGTCCTGCAAGAGTGACCCAAGCATTGGAACCCAGCCCCCACTCACTCACGATTCACTGCTCTGTGGGCCTGTGGATGTTCTGGAAATCCCGTCCCTTCTCACTGCTCAGTTGTTGTCTAGTTTCTTCATCTTTAACTCAGAGACAGGAACTATTGACCTTGTTCTGATTTCACAGAAAGAAGGCCTATTGAAGAGTTCTGGGCTATTTCGGATTTCCCTGGCAGGAAAGAGGCAGAAAAGAAAACCTGAGAGGAGAGAGTATAATTGCTAGTATGGTATTATCTCCAAATCCCATAGCAACAAATTTGTTATATATTTTTTTCTTATTTAAACCATATTCATGAAGGTTTTATTGTTAAGTTGATCCAGATGACTGATCAAAGCATAGTTTGTTATTGCCACCTTGCTAAAATATTTTTAAAGGCAGTTTTAATATTACACTTTTATAGCTACATATTGCTATTAAGCTATTGAGTCTATTACTAGTCAATCAAGGATTTTCATTTTGTTTCAAGAGCTCCTTGGATAAACTCTTCAGAAATGTCAAGAGTGGTGGGGTCTATGGCACCTTTTCACAGATGGTGTTCATCAAGGACTTTAGTTAATAGATACAGTTCCAGTTTTCCATGGTTGACTTTTGGTGCTAATGAAAGTATTCTAAAGATTCCTGCTCTTCCAAAGGCTAGAATATAGTAAGGAAATTAACCTCATGACACCCCCACTCTTTTTATTCTTAATGATGTAACTACCCAAAGACATGAAGTATTTCAGTAGGTCCATTTTATTCAAGAACAAAATATTTCTCAAACAAGAACAACTTGAGTTTTGTAACAGTTCCAGAACTATACGTTTATCCTGCTCTCTCACGTCCAAGAATAATAACAACCGAAAACAAAGGCATGATGGGGAAGGTTAAACTATCACATGAGAGTTACATATTCAACTGATTCATCATAGATGCTAATTCTGTATTTTTTCTTTTTATCTTTTCCAAATAGCCAGTATCCTTTCCGTTCATTCCTTCATACGCTTATCACATTTATTCAACATACTTTTACTTTTTATATATCAGACTGTGCTAGGTGATGAATCCAAGGGTAATTCGCACCTAGCACTTTCCCTCAAGAGAATTTCAACCTAGTGGCAGAGAAAGCCAAGAAAGAATGCAGTTATTTACCATTCATAGAGATAAGTGCTGTGATGGAAGTAGTAGAATTCTGGGGAAGGCAGTAGAAGGGCACTTAATCCCTTCCGAGGTGGACTTAAGGAAGGTGGTTCTGGAGGTGATGATGTCAAAGCTAAGACTAGAAGAACTAATGGGTATAACCGAGGTAGAAGAAGAGAATAAAAGGCATGACGGGGCAGAGGACAGCATGTCGCAGGGCCGGGGAGGGAAAGGTGGGATTCTGGGAGGTGAACAGCAGTTACCTCACAAGAGTTTCATAAGCTGGGCAGGAGATGGGGCTCTTTCCTGGGGACAGTGTGGAGTCTCTGGGAATCTGAAGCCAGACAGTAACAGAGGTCTGATGTCACTCTGACTACAGATCGTGTTCGACCGGAGGCAAGAGTGCAGCAGGAAAGCTGTTAGGAACCTATTGCCCCAGAGAAATAAGGTGGCGTCTGGAAGAGAGAGGAAGTAGAAAATGAAATCTGATTAGATTTGTCTCAGCAGTCATGACATAATATAATAAAACGAATATAACACAGCCAAAGGTGAACATGTCAGGTCAGCAGTTTGGTAAACTCTGAAAAGGAAATAAAAACGGGCTTTCGTGAATTACTAAATGAGGCCATAAGTTCCCAAGAGCAGTGCTGTGGAAAGCTGTCTCTCTCCAACTCTGTATTAGCTTTCCTGGGATTTCACTTTTGATTGTCCAGAAGATGTGCTGTCTAAGGCTTTGTGGTGGGCACCTTGTATATCTGATGGCTACAGAGATATGAACCATTACACATGGAGTCACCTAATGAACATGTTTGAAATTATTTAAGCAAGTATTATCCTTGTTCCAATCCTTAAAATTTTTCTGCAATTTTTCTTCCATCCACTTTAGGGAGTGTTATTCATAGCTTCCTATCCTTATAGACCATTCTTGGCATGTTAGGAAACCAATATAATTGAGTGGAGATAAGGATAGGTAGTGTAGATTGAAAAAAAAATTAAGAGCTCCATTTCTAATTTGATAATTAAGTGAGCAGAATCAGTCAAACATTTTTACGGAAGGGAAAACTAGAAGCCAGCCTGTAAGCAATCGGTCACAGTTTAGGGGATATGCTACAAGCTAGATAAATAAAAATGGTCTAAAGTATCAGGCTAAACTCTCATTTTTCATCTCCATTTCACACTCTTCTCTTGCAGCCCAGACTAATCAAAAGAAGCCTCTTCCGCTCGCAATTGCTGTGTGTACATTTCCCCCAGATCTGGTATTCACATGAACAACGTGGTTTATTTATATTTCAGCACCAAATTGGAAAGATGACATCATTCATTTACAGTCTTTATCCCATGACATGCCTATTCTCCAACACCTCATTTCAGCAGACACATTTAGGACCGCGTATAGCATCTTGTTTAGCTTGTACATTCTTTTATGGGATACAGTTCAAAGGTAGGGAACTTTAAGCTTGTCACTGGTAAGAAAATAATCTCATAAAATCACAGGAGCTTCCCCAAAGGATAAGGACATTATGATGTTTACAATAGCAAGGTTATTATTTGTTCATTTAGGCTTCATCACTCATTCTTGTGTGAGTCCCTTTCTTCTTGACCATAGCAGATCTTACAACTCCCTTCAGACTTTCAGAATTCTTTTAGAAGAAACAATTCCAGATTTATTAGATCGTGAGTTCAAAACTGCGGGCTCCTGACGATACTGGAATTTTAGGTGTGAACACGGCATTTCACAATCTCATGCACGAGTACAGGCCGGTAGGGGAATCTCAGCATTTGGTCGGCAACAGCTCTACTGAGCTGCTCTTTCTCACAACATATAACGTGTCCGTTGGGTCTTCTGACACTTTAAGTGGACACGTGAAGGCTGGAAATGCTATCAGCTGCCAGAGGTTGCCTGGGATTTTTTTTTTTTAGGTGGCTCTTTCCCTCTATTTTTATTGTCTTTATCCATATACGTGCTTTTTTTTTTTTTTTAAATGTCCACTCTGGGGCCTTTCAAATATTGTACACATTTTAAAAACTGGAGTGGGTAAGTCATGAGACATCCTCTGTCCTGCAGAATTGGAATGTGAAGTCATTTCACATTTATGAGAAAGCTATTTCTACCTATTCAGCTGTTTGCCTTTTTTTGCTAGCAACATGACAAAGAGAAAGGCCTCAAGGTTGAGAATTGGAAGGTCCAGAATATCTCCATTTTCTATGTCAAGATAGAGACTGAAAATCTATGCCTTGATTTTCCAGCTATAAATGAGGATAGTAATAATTCCCCCCAGGAAAGTTTTGAGGATAAATTAGATCATACATGAAGAACACTACAAGAATAGACTGCTAGGTTTAGAATTGTTATCCGAGTATTGTTTATGTTACATACTAAAATTCCAACTGTCTGGATGCTCTGCCAGACTCTGACTTTCAGCTCTCTTAAAGTGTTGTTGGCTCATTGTCATGAGCCACCAGTGGGGTTGTTATTGGCAACTCATGAGGTGTCCTCAATTCTTAGTGACCTTCCCTGGCTGAAGACAATTGGGTTGCTCACCTCTAGAATGACAGTGGCCCTCAAAATTATGGCCTCTTCTTTCTTTGAGTCAGTTGTTACAGCAACATGTATAATGTTATCTGTATCTACTTGGCCCTGTGTTAGATGCTGGAGAGAGATTGATGAAAGAAGCAGCCTCAAGTTTACTGACAAATGGACGGATGAATCTGTGGTTAGAGAAGTGTGGTAAGCAGGAGGTACATGTCACCTCGTCTCAAGGGTGGGGTCAGGAAAAGGCTGTGCATTAGCCTGACACAGAAACTAGAGGCAGGGAAAGGTGGCTGGGGCAGCTGTCACAGACAGAGGAAACAACATGTATTCAGAAGGAGAAGTGTCTTCCAGTAAACAATGACAGTAGTAATAGTAGCATGACTTTTATTTCAAGCCCATTATGTACCAGATCCTGGACTGACTTGAAATCTACTCTCTTCACAATACTTTTTCCTCACAACAACCCCAGGGGAGGGGTTCTATTACTCCCATTTGAAAGTTGAGGAAATTGGGGCATAGAAATAGTTAACTCTCAAAAGACCATGTAGCCAGTGAAGAGGTGGTTGAACCCAGATGGCCTCATCTCCAAGCCCACACTTGGAGTCTCTGCATTCCCCGGCTTTCTGAGCTGGATATTTTTATCTGCCTTTCTCTACGGACTTCAGGCAGTTTTGTGGATTCTGTGACTCTTGTTAGCTCAATTGATCATTGGTCTCTTTCTTGCCCTGCATAATAAAACCATATAGTTCTGTAGCCCTTGGAGTTTAACTCTGACACTTAGTTGCCTCGTGTGACAAACATAGCAAGGAGTAAAATTAGAGTGGTTAACTCTTCTCCATCAGCTTTGCTTTCTTTGCATTCATTTCCCTAAAGAACGGTATTCGTTAAAATGTCCACAGAGAGCCATTGCCCTAGAAGTCATCCTAGCGACAACCCAGCCCCATCAGTGTTTTTGCGGTTGGCAGCCTTTTAGTGGGTTTCTCTGCCTTGTCTTGCAGGACGACTGTTGTCTGTAGTTCTCTCCATCCAGGTCTTTCCCATCTTTTCATCCAGGGCTTCCTTCTCTTGCATGCTCTAGAGCGTAGGATGTGATGGTTGGCAGTAAGCTTACCATGAATCTGTGTGATCGCTTGATAACACAAAGCACTTTAGAATGTGTCCATTTATTGCCTTTTAAATCACGTGGGGGAAGTACGCTTATGTCTATGAATGCCTATCTGACAACATAGTGGATTCAGTGATGTGACAGAACCTCTGTCACCAAAGCAAATGGAATGGTGCATTCTTCGTTAGGTTTCCACTGAACTAAAAGTGAAAATCTCTGTCCCTAAAAGAAGGATGATGGGAGCCCTGCAGGTGTTGTGCTGATGCCCTGACCTCCTCTGGCCGGCCTTCTCGCCCCTGACGGAACCTCCCCTGGTTTGTCCCGTGCAGACCCAGAACAGGATGAAGCTGATGGCGGACAGCTATGAGGAGGACCACCACCACTTCCACCACCACCACCACCACCACCACCACCGCTCTCCCGGGAGGTCGCAGCACTCCAATCACAGGCCCTCTCCTGACCAGGTCAGTTTCACTGCTGCTTACCTCTAAGACCCCTTTTACCCTTTGGATATTTTAAGATAAAATAAATAACCCTCAAGAAATAATAAACAGCATAAAGTGATATGTTCTTTGAACTGAAACTAATAGCTTTGGTATTTATTTCCATCACTCAAGGAATCTAAATGTTTTCCTTTCTCCTTCCTCTTTAAGGTTTTGTCTGTTCTTGTTTATGTTATGCATTTTCTTTCCTCCTCTGCTTTCTTTTTCATAGATATGTAGTCTATTGCTGGCACAGTATCTAATGGTGGGTTACTTTGGAATGTTGTTTTCAGAGTTTTTAGGGAAAGCACTTTGTTTCCATGAGCTTGGCAATCAGAGAAGCTGTGAGTTTGCTGAGCACTGTCCTAGAAAATCCCTTAGTGATGCAAATTAAAAGGTGGGGTAAAACTACATGAAGAGATCAGTTTTGCTTGCATTTTAGCCAGTGAAGTCAAGGAGTCTGGTTTATTTGATTTGGACTCTATTTTCTCGCTTACCTAAGTAAAGAAGTGAAGAGATGGATTGACAAAAACACAGTTCTCCTGCAGTTTTCAGTGATACTCACCTTCACTCACCAAATGCAAAAACTGTTTACATGTTTATCATTAAAATTCTTGAAGGTAAATTTTATGGAAATTATGAAATTAAATGCAAATTAGCAGGATATCATAGTCAATATTAATAGTGTTTCCTCTTTTATCATACTGTGACCTTTTTAAAAAGTTGAGTAACTTATACAGTAAATTTCTAAGAGAGGTGGTTATAGATAATGGAATGAAATCATCTGAATGCCTTTGTTATATATTTCTAAATAGTGAGGCGTGAGATTATTTGAATTACCTGTGTGAGGAGGGGTTTCACTATTTATTAGAGGAAGGGGTGCTTATTGAACTCCTAAAATTTTTTCAGATAACGCTGCTTCCTTTTTACCTCATGTTGCTAGCATCCCGTAGGAGAAGTTGATTCCAAGTCTCCAAGAATTTTACTAGTAAGTGGTACAATTCCAGAGGGTGCTATTTATATAGTTCACAAGATAAGACATACCCGCTGGAGCTGTGTAGTAAGGTAGCTCCAATCAGAGCGATCCTCACCCCCAACTTGGCCCTGCCCTTGTCCTGGGAAACATTTGCCCTCAGAGACCTCAACCCTAGAAAGGGTGTTCACACAGGACATCTTAGTTTGTGAAGCTAAGTGCAGAAACGCACCGGTTTATGTCATTAACTCTCAAAAAGGGTTCTCAGTTTGGAGATCAGCAAAGTGAAAAGTGAGATTGATTTTATGTCATCATCTTGAATGTCTGGTTTTGGTTTGATTTGGTTTTATTTAGTCAGTTATCATCCCTCACAACCATCACCACTTTCCCACATTCACCTACACCAGTGTACCTGGCATCCTGCTAGTTCATTCTCATTCTTGATCCCTGCCCTTTGCTCCTTGACCTTCTGCCTTGGGGAATGAGTGTAAGGTTTTATTGGTACTAGAGACCACCCTGGACTGTCCCCCAGAGAAACAGGAACAGAGAACACTATAGCAATGGAAAAAAGGATTTGGACCCAAACTGGGGGAGTGGGTCACACAAGCATCTGCTGAGATAACAGTCTTGTTTCATCACTGAGACACACATGCTAACGTGTCGTGCTAGAAACACAGCACCAGTTCATCTGCCTTGTGAATGCTATATTTTTATTTTTTATAAAAGATAGCCTCCAGATACTTTTCTAGAGTGCTTTAATCTTTAAACTAGAGTACTTGCATGTTTGGTTGACTTCTGTTTGTCAACAGACACTAGCAGTTGTTATAAGACAGAGATCAAATTGCTCAGGTGTGGTGCCCTCCACAGAAGACTTAGCACTCCTTGAGAAATGTCTGGCTAACATACATGGTCAGGACCTCTTGTACGTTGCCAATTATTAGGAAGGTAGTGATGACCTTCCACTTTCACATTCTCCATCTCAGTAAGTACTGTAAGCAACCCATTAACATAGAGGCAGAGAGTGTCATCCTCTTCCTCAGAGGAAAAATCCACTGAGAGGAGAGAGCCCTCAAGAGCTGGGGGTCCTTTGCTTATTCATCCGAGGCTTGGAGCACCTATCCCATGATGGCCACTTTACTGGGCTTGGGTAAGGGAATCATGGGCAATAGCCTTATATTCAAGGAGCTTGCTCTCTGGTTTAGAGCAAAAATCTGATGTCTCATTCATTTCTGTTCGGGATAATGTCAGTCAGAACAAGACAGATAACAGGTAGTTTTAACTTAATTAGGGGGCCCATGACTTAGGAACTGCAGTGGGGTTCACTGTGAAAGTGAAATATCATTCATCAGAAGGGTAGCTTTTGTGACTTTAAATTGGAGTCAGCAAGACCGTAATACTCCCTTGGTGTATTTTTTCAGTCAGAGGAGGAGACTCAAGTTGGGAGCCCTTATAGGAGGAGGTTGAGTCCAGAGATGGAGCTGGCAAGACCTCCCTGGGCTGGTTAACCTTTCTGACCAGGTATTCCTGCTCTTGGACAATGATGCATCCCCCTGTATGGGATATGGAGATTCATATTCGCCAACTTATGTATCAGTTTGTGCATTGTTATAAATCTACGTCGATGACAGTCATTGAAAGGCTGGGAAGTCTTTCCCAGTTGATTACAAAAGCCACACATAATTGTATAAGCATATATACTAACATGTATGGAGTGGAGCTACTTCTTAGGAGATAGTGACAGCTTTATATCAGTATGTGGCAACATTAGAGGATGAGTATTGGATTGATTTGGGTGAGATTTGAAATAAGTGTTCATGATGTACCCCTATTATATGAACCGACTTAAAGGGGAAAGGTCTCTTTGAGGGATTCCTGATTCCCTTCCCAATCTTTTAGCCCTAACTTTCCTGTGGCCATGAGCGTTGACCACTTATACCTTGTAGAACAGGAGCTCCAAAGTGTTGACATTAACTTTTGAGATTTATTAAGAGATCAGAGCACATGAAAATGAAGAAGAAAAAAAAAATCAGCTACTTTGCTACTTTCCCAGAGAAACTCATTTTTTCCTTTGGAAACTCAATTTAAGTATTGCCAGGTACTTGCAGAGTTAGATTCTTTTTCCACTTCTTCTCTGACCCTCTCTCTTTTACTATGATTTTGCTTTCTCCTTGGGAGAAACTGAATCCAAGGGTTATGAGTCTAGACTAGCCTTTCCCAAAGTAGCTTTTGGAATATTAGTCCCATGAGGAAGGTCTGAAACAAAGAATCAATGGGCAAAGAATTTGGGGAAAGTGCTGCATATTATAACATAATCTTGGAGAGTCTTGGTGCAATTAAGAGATCAAAGGATCCATAAAGTCATATAAGAAAATAAGTTCTCCAGTTTTATTTAACCCAGCATTTCCGAGACTGAGTTGATGGTGGAATCTTTTTTCTTCTTCTTTTCAAGTAGCATCTGTGCTCTGAGGAATACTGTCCTCAGAGTATCCGGTGTAGAAAAAGACTACCCAGCTTAAAACATGGCTGATCCAGTGCCCATCAATGTTGTACATCAAACGATAGACTTTTGAGGCAAATTTTCCTTATGGTTTACATAGCAGAAAATAAGAGTGTTCACTTCTTGGGATACTTTTTTATTTCAAGACAATGGCATCTGAGAATGAGTTATACCCCCCAAAAATCAATTGATTGCAGTTAAGGGAACCATCAAAAAAATGAGGACCCAAGAAAGGGAGAATAGTCATACATACACATCTCTTCAGGGATTGAAAATGCATGTGATAAGGGGAAGGAAATATGGAGAATATGTAAGAGAATTCAGTGGGGTGTGTCAGGCCAACAAACTAGACCCCCACCCAAGAAAGGAGCAGTTAATAGTTCGTGACCTATGACTCCCCAGAATGACCTTAGTCATTGAATATGTTCAAGTACAACATTCAGAGAAGTCCCAGTAATGCGTTAGGAAGCCTTTCAAACCAAGAAGTGGGCACACAAGCAGACAAGAAGTATTTCCCATGATACAGGCTGCTGGTGAGCTCTGAGAAATGATTAAGACCAAAGACTAAGTTGTACCTGCTGGAGACCCATTAGTGATTTTATTTTTAGTAAAGTTACCAAGACCAATTTTAGAAAAGCTAAGTGGAAACTCAGCTTCTCCCAAATGCCCTCTGTACCTGCCATCATCACTATCTGTTATTTTTAAGTAGCATCTTTCCTTGCCTTATCCAGGATGCCAAGATTTTTTACTTATTTTCCCAGGCATTGTGTAACTTTTATAGTCATAGTTCATTAATCTCCTTCCAGTGGCTCCCAGGTATGGACCAACCCCATGGATAAGAAAAGCACGGCATCAGAGTGAGCACCACACTTCAGGTGACTCAAAACACCGTACTCGTTCAGGTTGCCCTTTGGCTTCTGGAATTCCCACTACTGTGCTTGGGTTGGATGTTGGGTCTTTAAAGACCTGGCTCTTACTTCTTTTTGGTGCAAAATGCACCTCCAGTTGTTAAAGCATCTGGCACTCTGATTCTAATTTGTGGGGACCTAACTGGCAAAAACCTAAACATTTTTTTTGTATTGGCACCCCAGAATATGTGGTCACTTTCAAAGCCCAGAACTTGTCTCTCCTCCCTCTGGCTCTTTCTTTGAATATAAATGCTCACTCACTCACAGGAGTTGGAAAGGTCAAGGAATTTTGACTACCTTGAAGACTTTCAGATCCCAATTAGAGTTTAAATTTCACATTTTGCTTATAGAAATCTTACTTGTAAAGGATGGCTACAGAGTCCAGGAGCATGGAGGCATAACACTTACTAAATTTATTATGGGAATTCTTGATTGAATTTATGTCATATTCATACTCTCGGTTACATATTCCAAAGCATAGTTGTACCTGTCTGACTCATAGTAGGCACTTGATAAATATCTGTTGAATGAGTTCTTCTGTAGCATCTTTGGGAAATAAGAAGGGCAGATGGGACTGTCCCTATTACACAGATAAGGACACTGGTGCTCAGAGAGGCTGATATCTATTCAGAATCACATATCTGCAAATCAACAGGCCCCAGAGAAGGGTCTGTATCTCTGAATGCTGTACCCGGGGCAAACCTCCTTGGATGTCAGTATGGATCTATTTATGCAACCATGTGTATTAAATATGGTTTAATTATAGTATCAACTTCCTCTAAATGCAAATGTGTATTTTCAGTTTCCTGTCCAGTTGTAGTAAATTTTATCTCATTTTGGTTTAGTTTTCAAATTTGAATTAGAATCTCATCCCATTGGTTCTCTTTCCATTTGCTCCAGTTTTCATCAACATTATTTCCGTTCTTCTGTTTGTGATATGCAGTTCATTTTCCCCCACCCCCGCTGCCCTTTACTTTCCTCCATACCTGCTGTCACTGTGCCAGTGAAAACGTGGCTTCTTAGAGCTCTCCCACTGCCCTTGAGGCACCAGAGTGAGGCTCTCAAGGAGTAGAGAGCCTGGCACAGAGAGGGAGGGAAATCGCTCTGGGTTACAGGGGGCCCTGGGCAGTGGATCACCAGGATCCACATTCCTTTGCTCGCTCACCCGTGAGCCTGTGTACACACAAGGCCTGGGACCAGTCAGGCCCCCAGAGCAGAGTAGAGGGTGCTTTCCTTGGCTCGAGGCTGCCATCAGACCAGCCAGGGCTCTTGGAGGACTTTCATATAGTGACCTTGTTGTGGCAGAAGCTGGGTTAGCTGTTGTACATTCTCCACTTCAGGGTGTCCACTCTCCTAATCTATTCCTAGAAAATTGATCACCCTAATCCTAAATGTTACTGACTCCACTTGGCAATTTCCAGAATCTACCTGTAGATGTAAATAGTGGCTTTGGGTCCCTTCTCTGCTGCTCCTGTTTGCTCTGTGGTCCCAGCATGTGTTGGCTCTCAGCTGAAACATGAGTTTGTACCACTGGACACATTTCAGAGCACTGAATGTCCACTTCAATTTTCTGTTGAAAATTCCCATTGATTTTGCTTGAGACACGTGTTATTTTCCCATAAGCTGCCAAATACCTTGTTCACTAGAGAACCCAGACATACACTTGGCTTTCTTTTCAAATTAGTGGTCATGGGGTCGATATACAGATTATATTTTAAGATACAACAAAATTATCCCAGTGATCCTACCCATGCGACTGCACCTATGCTCTGCTTCAGAGAGGCTGCAGCACTCGCTACCTTGGTTTTGACATTTCTGGTCTCGAAACATGTCCCCTCCACCCTCTTCTTACAGGCGAAAGAGCCATAAGGTAGAGTTAGATCCAAAAACGAAAACAAGCTTCTTGCGCTCTCACCCTCCCACCTCTGTCCGTACTGCACACACCCGAGCTTCCACATTGAATTAGTCCTGTGTCCTGAAGAGCATTCCCATAGGAGGGGATAGTCCAGCCAGCAGATCCTTACTGAGATGTGGCTGGAGAAAGGTAACAACATTTCCAAGCCGAATGAGTTTATTGGTCCTGGATCTGTCTTGTAACCATCCCCACCCTACTGCTTTTCTCCTCTTCTTCCACCTCCCGAGGGCTTGGGTTTTATGATTGGGTAACAGGGCTTCGTAGAGTCTCACTGTCCACCCAGAGAAGGAAGCAGTCACAGCAGCCCCTCCCCGGGCCCTGTTACTTCTCAGAGACCCGACTCCAGGCCTCTGGATTCCCCACTCGCCCTCTCTGTGAAATGCCGGACGGGCTTCTGTGATTGATGCCCTGCTTTCCTTGCACTTTCACCAACAGATTAGCCAAAGTGCAGCCCTTTGAATTCTAACAAACAGACGAGGGGTTTAACTTGCTCTATTGCCCCCAGAAGATGGATTCTGTGTATAGAGTTGTTATTCCTAGCTTTTGCTTAGGGAGGGAAAAAAAAAAGAATTTATTTTATGTTTTGAGGTTAAATGAATGTGGGATAAATGTATACATAGTGTCCTGTGTGTATATATGTATGTATAGCTATATGTCAGACGAACTGAGGACTTTTCCACATATGGAAGAATTTCTCAAGATCATGTTTAACTAGAAATTTCTCTCCCTAACTTCCCCTGTGTGTGTGTTTGAATGTTCATTATATATACATATATGTGCGTGTGTGTGTAAATACATTTTCATGTTTCCTACATAGAAGAAAAATTAACTCCCACATATCAGAATTTGCTAAAGTATAGTTTCAGGACAACCATAAAGAAATTTGTTCCCCATGGTGGTAACCTAATAAGAAAAGTTACATGTCGTAGGCTTTTAATATCAGTTTCCCATCCAAGTTAGTATGTCTGAAGCTTGACTAAACAAGAGGCGATAGAGGTTCTTTGCATTGCAAATCTAATTTCATGGCCCGCTTCTTGGAAGGAGGCTTTGGGTTTTGGCTTCAAGTAGGGATGAAGCCTTCAAATTCAAAACCCATGAAGAAACGTCTCATTGGGCTGATGTTTACTGAATGGGAGAAGGGTCCAAAGATTTCAACTGTTCCTGCTCTTGGGCCAGTCCTCTCCACATCGGAGTCAGAGAAATCCTGGAATGCATTTTGAACTATATCTTATGATCCACTTGCCTCTTTTCTTTTTGTAAACAGTTAATTTTCACAAGTCAAAATATAATTGACCTTTACCATTGTATTAATTTTAGATACACAACATATGGTTTGGTATATGGATATATTATGAAATGATTACCAGAATAAGTTTAGTTAACATCCTTCACCACACATTGTTACAATTTTTTTTTTCTTGTGCTTACTTGCCCCTTTTCAGATGCTTCTTTTATCGCAAGTGGATTGGAAGATGCTGTGTTCAAAACTCAACAGATTTTTTTTTTGCAAGTAAATGAAGTAGAAAGATAGCTAGATGTCATTTTTTTTAATCCCTCAAAGAATACCCCAAATCCCCAAAGCTACTAAAGCACAAGCCAGAAGGAATATGTGATTTCTCATCATTGGGAAATAAAGATGGTAGTTTATTTGTTTGCTTTTAAGAGCAGAAGCTCTGGAATGACCCTGTCATGGCTCTCTGTGAGGCCACAGGTAGGAAAGAAATGAGGACAAATGTCTGCACTGCTGTGGGAGGTATTTAACTGCTCCTTCCTCTACTAGCTGTTATGTGCTCACCCAACCATTTCAGTCATAGGAGAGGAAGGGAGGCGGGGTGACACAGCCCTTCGGAAAGCTGGCTGTGCAGATGAGCAAGTTATTGCCAAAGCTTTTTAATCTGGGTGTGATGTTAACTCCTTACACGTAAGCACGCAAGGGCACGATTTGATAAACCCTGCCAGGTAGGGTCTTCATGTCTGGGGAAAAAGACAGAGCTGCTTAATGCATCAGGATCCTCCTCTTAGAAAAGGATTTTTCCTTAAAGGCGATTTGAGCCTATTGAAGATTTCAGTCTTACTCTATTTTGGATAAAGTTGTTTTTCTCCCCTTTCACTGATTCCTCTTAGTTTTAAACCTTATGTGCAGTATTAGGGTTTCATTAAGAGATTTGTTGCAGCATCCTTTGAGTCAACAGGGGTTTTCAGAAACAGTCTACCCTCCCCAGCTTGTAGATGTAACTCATCTTGGCATCGCGGAAGGGTTGATTCCTTTTCAACTTGCTGCTTTAATCCTGTCACATTTGTCTAAGAGGCAGCTCTTTAGCTCCCCCATTGAAAGGGGGTGGCCAACTTTGAAAGGTCTGGAAGCAGGGAAATCCATTTTCTCTTGCTAAACACCATTGCCTTTCTTTTTTTCTTGAACTGATGTAATAAGGGTCCTGTCGGACTTCCATGCCCCAGGCACTTGCAGCACTCAGGAGATAAGGAACCACAGGAAAGAGAATTGAAAACATTCTTTAAACGTACATGCACGCATAGGGTCGAGGGGCTAGGGGATTTGGTTGTCCACTAGCCAGATTCTCCAAACTACTTTATTTGTGGAACAATAGCATTTGAAAAACTGTTTCAGCATCTGTATTTTAATGACAGGTGTAAACCATAGCTTTGAACAGCCCAGAGATGTTAAAATAACTAAGGATGATTTAACACACTGTCTGATCCTTTTTTACGTACATCCTTTTGCCTTTGGTCTTAGCACAATATCAAATAATTTGTTGTAATAGTGACAACTATGAAATGCCACCAACAAGAGCGGTGTGCCCAGTTATATTTGTATACATTTTTTTTTTTACAGCTTTAACAAGTGTTCAGTTTTTATTGAACATATTGAACTAGAACTTTAACAAAAGTTCTAGTGAAATAGTTCAGTTCAGTTGCTCAGTCGTGTCCAACTCTTTGTTATGCCATGGACTGCAGCACTCCAGGCTTCACTGTCCATCACCAAATTCTGGAGCTTGCTCAAATTCACATCCAAGAAGTCGGTTATGCCATCCAGCCATCTCGTCCTCTGTCATCCCCTCTCCTCCTGCCTTCAGTCTCTCCCAGAATCAGGGTCTTTTCCAATGACTCAATTTTTCACGTCAGGTGGCCAAAGTATTGGAGCTTCAGCATCAGTCCTTCCAACGAATATTCAGGGTAGATTTTCTTTAGGATTGACTGGTTTGATCTCCTTGCCATCCAGGGGACTCTCAAGAGTCTTCTCCAACACCACAGTTCAAAAGCATCTATTCTTCGGCGCAGTTATATTTGTATACATTTTTAAGGTCTACAAGTCAGGTTAATTTACGTTCTCCAGTTTAAGTCACACAGCAGTCCTGTGAAGTATCAGGGCCTTCTGATTCTTTTTTCTTTTTGAGGCACTTGAGGACATGAAGAGTCAAGGGGCTAGGAGATTTGGTTGCCCACTAGCCAGGAAACAGCAGGGTCAGAATCGTGTTAAAAAACACAATTTTCACTCTGTTTAACAAAACCAAGCGTTAATGACTGATGGATGAGGAAGTGAAAATAAAGCCTGTCTCCACCCCACCCCTTTTTTATGGCTATCTGGCAATGGCTCAGCTTTTAGCAGATGTTCACTTTGGGCTCCGAAAATATATTCTTGGCCAGTGTACAACCTTCCAGCATTTCTATCTTCTTCTGGGTATCTTGTATCTTTCAGCTGAGAGAGCTGGCATCATGCAGTAAAGATTGGTTTCTCAGAATTAACTTTTGCTCAAAGGAGATAGAAAGCTAGTTTTCATGTCACCCTATAATGATAGTTGGAAAAAAATGAAAAAGTGCCTAAAGATGCTGCAAGAGGATTTAAATGGCCCCCTGCCTCAGGGGTCCCGGTGTGGTAGACTTGCTGAGAACCAACCAGGCTGCACAGGCTTGCTTGCAGTCTCTGCCTCTCCCTTGAGAAACAAACCCGTGTATCTTTTAAAACATGGACATCACCCATCATGTTTCGCCTTAGCCAGGGCTGTTCAGCTTTCACCAAGTCAGGTTAGAAGAATAAATCAGAAGTGCAGCTAGTGTCATGAGAAGGGGGACAGAACCATTCTGGGAAGAAACAAGTAAACACAATCTTGGCAGCCCCTAAGGAACTCTGAAATCCAGGCTGCCTTCTCTCTCAGAGGAGTCAAGTCATTCAGAAAATCAGGGGCCAGTCCTTATAGGCTTTCTGGTTTGAAAAATGCATGTTAAATCCCCACATGTGCTGTGACAGAGTGTGAGGGGTATGGGGGCGCTGCCTTTTCCCTCAGGGACCTTGAAACTTGGCGGGGTGCTGAGGATAAGCTGTATAAGGGACATCTGCCATATGCGTGTGAGGTTGTCTTTCTTCCAAGAGCCAGAGAAACCCCACCTAAGTTATACCGTCCAGTCCCAACCAGGACCTTCAACAGCTTGGAAAGGGGCAACGCAGAGTCGTAAGGACTTCAGAGCTGAGCTGAGCAGGACCCTCAGGTGTTTCCGGGGGCCAAAATGACAGCTTCTTTCTGTGGCTTCAAAGTTCACATGTCAGGAGGGTGAATTTTTGTGGTCAGACGGACTGGAATTTGACCCCCGCTCCACAGCGCCTGGCCAGGTGTACTTCGGCTACCTACCTCATCTTTGTCCCTGAGCCTGCCTTCCCCTGTCTGCACAAAGACCCTCCCCAGCCCCGCGTCCTAGTGATTCTTAGTGAAGAAACACTGCAAGCCGTCCCATTCTCTCTAACCTGGAGCTGGTGCTAATTTCTGCTGGCTCATTTCTAGCCCAGGTCAGAAATTAATTAACATTTATAAACAGAGCACAGAACAGGTATCTGAATCTAGTAAGGACTTGGCTATTCTTTGGGAGAACTTGTTTGCAAATGGGTACCGCAGGCTGTGACAGATCAGATTATCTAAGAGTTTGCAGCCATTCTTGACCTTATCACATAAACAGAGACATCGACTTATGGGCTATGCACTCTAGGAGGCAGGAGAGGTGACAGACACGAATGTGAGGTTTCCAGAGGAAAGGTTTGGACTTGACCCAAAAAGAAAACATGTTAGTGCCCTGATAAGGCTTGATGCCCTTATCTCCAGGCTTACACCCTTTGCTTTCCTTTGTATACACTCTATTTCCCCAGATCTGGCCAAGCCTGAAGTTTGGAAATGCTGATGCTGCTTTGCTCAAACCCGGGCACAGGGCACATCATATACCCCACACTGTGGTCTTGCTTCTGTGACTTGCGTGGCCAAAGTTTGCAGAATGCTGGTGCTTGAAGTTTGCAGAAAGTATCAGAGGAGCCATGAACTTCTCGGAGGAGTTGGGGAGGATCTGGTGACTGCCCACACCACACCCTGTCAGCAACCAGGATGGTCACCCTGCTTGTCACACCAGGAGGCCATATTGAACTTCCTGGCAGAGACAAGTGGCTGAGTTCTAGCCAAGAGGCAGTAGGCTGATTTAAAAGTGATGCTTCCGTAATTTCATTCTCATCTTCAGTTAGGATGAGTGTGACAGTAAGGTCCTCATTAGGAACCTAGTCCTTTGATTTCAAGAAAAAAGCCAGCTATCAACTGAAAGAAAATTGCAGGGTTGTTTTTTTAAAAAAAAAAAACAAAAACCACAAAAAACTAGCTCTGTGATGGGCTGAGGCTTGCCTGCTGGCTATACCAAATACCTCAAAATAGAGACCAATTAAAGGTTTACACTGGTCTGTTTATCAGGTCATATCACAGAGTTCCTTCCCAGACCTCCATGGCTGGGCTAATAAATGTCCCCACAACAAGTCTCCCATCTTGTCAGTGATGACTCAGTCACTTTGCTCTTAGATCTTGTCATCAACATAGCCCCTTGAGCAGCCCATCCGGTGAGGGATTTTGTTTTATCTCAGTATTTAGAGAACCCCATTAGAGCCCAGCATCTGGAACTGCAGGATTTCCGACAAGTCTTCATATCATCTCTGGAGCAATAGATACATCCTAAGTTTATTTGATAGTTAAGCCTCCCCCCTCTTTAAAATGGGCTTTGTGGTCACTGTGCTCTGGGCTTCAGCCCACCTTGGATGTTCCATCCCCAGATGCTGTGGACAAAAGCAGACAGATGACAGATGGACTAGAGGCTTTTTTCTCATCCAGATATTTTGGCAACTCCTGGCATAGCAATCACTCACAGGGACACACAAGGGAGCAAACACCAGGCAGCCTCCAGAAAGCCGGCTGCAAAGTTGATTTGAAAACAGAAAAACAAGGGAAGGAAACGGACTCTCCCAGCCCTGATAGATGCATTTTAAAACTTCAAGAATTTAGGGATGAAGTTAGGGATCAAGTGACATTTATCTGGTTTTTATTTTTTTGGTCCCCAGATTTACATTTCTGAGCAGTAAGGTTGCCGAACAAATTAATATTTGCATACAAAGATGCAGGCGGTGCAGGAGTCAGACAGCTGCGAACGTTTGGAAATACTTGGGGCTCCGTCTCTGATTAGCTCCTGCATTTTTGTTTTTTTATTCCCCAAGCGGACACTCACTCTGACCCAGATCACTTGGTGATTAGGGTCAATTCATGTTTAAGCTTTGAAGATTAGAGAGACCAGAAATGGCCACCTCTTCCCTTTCTATTTTCTTTTAACTACTTTAAACTTCAGAAACTAGGAACTTGAAAGATATGCATAATATTCTGAGCACACTGAAGGAATTTATCCACATTTCTGCCATGTTAAACGTTAGCAAAGTTTATATTGGACTGTCATATTTCTTTACTTTATTCACCAGCATACAAGACGTCGATCTCAACATCTGGCTTTTAATAACCCTCGACATCTGGGAGCTCCTTTTTATTCCTATGGTGGACGAGGCACAGTAGTGATACTGGCAGTGTGTATTTTCGAGCTACAACTCCTGTCTGCTTCAATCATAATTAATTACCACTTTTTAATATATTTAATTTGCTAAAAGTAATTTGCATTAGACCACACTTCACTGTTAGGAAAATAGTTATAGATTTTGGTGGCAGTGGCTTTCTTTCCTCCTTCCTTCTTCTTTTTCAAAATTTAAAACATCTTTGGATTTGAAGCAAACTGAATGTCTACATGCTGTTGGTTTTAAATGCAAAATTCAATAAACTGCTCAGCAAAGGGAATGATTTTACAGCCATTCAGAAGCAGTCAGCAGGGACTGTAGGCTGCATTTTGAGGAAAAGAGCCTATTTTTTTGTGTGTGACTTTGGCAAATCATAGCATCTCTTTGAGTTTTCCTGCAGCAGTGACTTTGGGAGTCAGGAACCTTCTAATGAAAGCTAGGATCTCCATCCAGAGAAATATACTTACACACATACCCACACCATTCTGCATTGAACTGCAAGAAATTGCTAGACCCTTTCAGACCCATTTGTGGATGCTTGAGGGGCCCCTGCTATACTTTCCTTCTTTATTAGCATAAAAAAGGACATAAACTTTTCTTTTCTCCAGGAACTGAGAGAAAATTGAATGAATGTAAAAATCCATATTTCTCAAATTAGGTAGGGAAAAGGGAGGTTCATTGCCAGGAGCAATTACTAGACTGTATAGTGGTAAATAGACACAGGTAAATTTTACATGAGGAGGAGACCCAGGTAAGATGATCAGCTGAACTTATTTGGGGCCAGAATATTACTAGCCAAACTGTCAGTGCAAATTCATACTGAGTTGTCCAATTTAAACTGTGTGCAAATCACTTGATTGACTCAGATCACTTGATTGGGACATTGTTAATTCTTTGGGCTGCACTCTGGTGAACTCCCTTTGTCAGAATAATATTTTTAAATATACAAAATAAAATTCACAAAAATACAAAAGAAATCATATGAAAACTCATTTCCAAGACCATAGATCCAAATTCTTAAGCAGATAAAATCACCTTAGCCTTGTTGGCAAGATTAAGTCAAACTGTATGAAGTTGCTGTTTTTCTAGACCCAAAATGGTCAACGGTGGGCATTTTCATATAATTTAACCTGATACTACAACAACTTAAGCAATATGGATACATATTGTGAGAAAATGCTTCAAGTTATTATTTTTCCTCTTCCTGGTTTTCAAAACACAGAATTCAATCATGGGAAAACCTGGTTTTGTCAGGGTTTTGTTAATAGACACAGCTCCCAAATTACGTGTGAGACCAGGATATGAACCACTCAGTTTTCTACACTTTGTTTCTATCCTTGCAGTGAGCAGTGAGAATTCTTGTTCAAAACACAACCTTATGATGGCGGATATACTTCTGTCTGCATAGATTCAATTGCCATGCCCATCCACCTCTTCACTAAGTGAGGAAAATGGCCCGAACCATTCTGGAAACGTTTTCAACAAGAATTCAGACCAAATAAGTTCCCATTTATCCACAGTTGAGCACAATTTTAAGTTAAACAAAACTTCCTTTCTACAAGCATTTTACTGAATTGAGAGTTTACTCTCTTTGCTTTGAAACTTATTTGATTGCAAATGTGTAATCATTCCATGCGAATGTATAATCATTCCATGGCAGGCACATCCTCTTTTACGCTGAGAGTAAAATAGAACCTGACAAATCCAGAAGATCACAGCATGTTTGAGCCTTTGTGAAATTACCAATGTGAATTATCGCATGCTACAGAAGTTCGTTCCACCCAAGTTGGTGGGGTTTTGTTTTTTTTTTTTTAATTCTTCTTCAGCCTTTATTGATACTTCAAGCTTAAGAGAAATTAAGGGTATTTAGTTACTATAATTACTTTTGTGCTTACTTAAAAGGTTTAATCTACTCTTTAGGCATATGCAATTCAGATTGCATGCTTTCCAAAAAAATAATCATCTGCTAATGTAGACTAATTTTAATCTTCTAATCCAATCTTGACACAGAGTCAGAGCCTGGTGGGTGGAATGTTTTTGTGTGGGGGTTGCCATAGATACAAAACTCAGTTATGTATTTGACAAGTCAGTGATGTGGAACTTAAGTTACTATGGATTTTTTTTTCCCTCGCTCTTTAAGATTAAAACACAAAGTGAAGATCAGTGTGCCTTTGCAGTGCATCCCAGTGTAACTAACCTTCTCTTCTTTCATTCCGGTGCTCCCCTCCTCTCCGCGCACCTTCTTACCCCGGGCCGGCCGCAGGATGACGAGGAGGGCATATGGGCATAGCCGGGCCTGTAAACCAAAGTTCCAGTTTTGTTTTGAGGGGTGAGAAAACCATCTTTTATATCATTTTTCTTTTAAAAATTGTATTCTAGTGTTGTATTGTGTGTGTGCTCAGTGGTGCTCGCTGCTGTTTGTGACTGTGCCCTGTGTCTGCTTCTGTGTGCCGTGACCACCCCCAAGAGCTCGCTCCTTCATACCCCCTTCCCTGCAACCACATTATGTTCTGCCTTGTTGGGGCTAGGTTGAGCATCATTCAAATGTTGCTGTGTTGTTTAAGATGTAAACTCTGCCCTCATTAGGATTTATCCACACTTTTAAAGGCATGATTGTGGGCTCAGAAATTATTACAGTTCTCCAGTCACGGTTTTCAGCCGACTGCTTGCTCTTATCAGATATGCAAGTGTGGTCTAACTCCCATGTCCTTCTGGTTGTGTCAAATGTTTGGTAAGGAATAAGGAAAACAAAGCTATTTATCTTCATGGAGCTGAAACTATCATGTGTAAGAAGCCCATTTAATGAATTGTACTCTCTTCTATGGCAGTTCTGAAGAAAACACAAGGAGCAAGGCATAGAAATGGTGAATGGGTAACTGTGTCTCTTTAAATGAACTAGGATAGAAATGTTAATATTGACAGACTCATGAGTGGTATTATATCTGTTGCTTTTTGACAATTGCCTGTCTATAGAGTTTTGCATATTTTCATGCATTGTGTTTTTTCAGAGGATTTTGCTCTTTTAAAGGTTGATTTTTATTTATTGCAAACCCACTGTTTATTTCTTGGCTATCTGCATTATAGTTGAATAGTGGTGCATGTAATGCTCTATGTTATTAATATAAAATGGAACATTGAACTCTGTCAACTTTTGCTTTTGGGAATCACACCTCTCCAGGATACTGCAGAGTGTTTAACACCAAGTCACGAATGCTCTGAAGCTGAATATATCTACCTATGGTGACACAGACTATTCTGTTGAAGTTGGTGACATTGTATATGAACATATATATGTGTGTATATATATATATTCAGAACAAGAAATGTGGTAGATTGTGTGCGATAGTCAAAAGCACTCACCATGTGGTTCTTTTTCTGGGACAAATGTGAAATGTCCCAGGCCTGTGATTGGAGAGACGGTTCTTTGGGATAAGTAAACAGGTGTGCCCTTCCGCAAGTCTTGCACTCATATTACGTAAGCAGTGGTTCTTCAGATAAATTTGAAAACAGTACCTGGTGCATTTCGCCCGTGGGTGACAGTTTTCGCTGATGTTTTTCAGTGCTCTGTTGAACCCGTCAAAGGTCCCATCAGTGAGTCACACTGCTCTCTCTGGTCCTTCAGGGAACACACAGAGGTTGACTTTCATTTATAGCATCTTTCCACATAGTACAGATATAACACTTCCTGGACCCGTTGACTGCCAATAGAACCTGCTTCCTGGTCACAGTAGGCCATCTCCCCTTTTCTCCCCTCTTCTCCCTTTCCTTGGTAAAGAGGAAAACAGCATAGAATTAACTCTTCCAGATGCAAAGTGGTTCCAAAGGGAAGCTTGTTGACATAGGGAGGTAGGGAAACCAGAGAAATGCTAAAATTTGTCTGAGTGACTCCCTATCTAGGGAAAAGTTTAAGAGAAACATGGCCTTTACTCATACAGATAGCTGGTAAAAATGCAAATTGACCTAAAACAGCTCTAAGTGAGAAGTAAATATTTTATAATGTTAAAGAGTGAACATATGAAACCTGCCCACAGCATGCATGTAACAAGTAGGCAAAGGAAGGTTCTGTGAGTTTGGGGGGTGCCTAGAGAAGTATAAATCCTTCTTGGGGCTCTTTTGTGGGCCTGCTTCTGCCATCGTGTTACAGTGTCAGGACTGGGCTGCATTTGTGTCTCCTCCTGGATGTGTGCTGTGCTTAGTCATTCAGTCATGTCCAACTCTTTGCAACCCCATGGACTGTAGCCTGCCACACTCTTCTGTCCACGGGGATTCTAAGGGCAGGTTGTCATGCCCTCCTCCAGGGCATCTTCCCAACTCAGAGATCGAACCCAGGACTCCCACATTGCAGGAGGATTCTTTACCATCTGAGCCACCAGGAAAGCCCCTCCTCCTGGAAAATAAAGACTCTTATTGCTCTTTCACAAGATTTTTGACACCCCAACCCCCCGCCTTCCACCATCCCCTGACTTAGAAACCTTGTCATTCTCAGGATGAAACTGGTGCCAAGGCACATAGACAGCCTTGCTTTGCTCAAGGGAAGCAGAGATAATGGTATTAAATCCCCATCCTCCTTATTCCTTTATGAAATTTCCCCAAACACCATGTATCCCAGAAAACAAATGCCTTCTGAAAATTAGTCAATATATAATCCTGCTTTAATAAGTTGTAATAAATTTTATAGGCTTCTGAGGAAAACTACTTATCTTTCTTTATGACTCCTTTAAACAAGTTTGCTCAGATATCCTTGGGCCTTTAAAACCATATCTTAAGGATTTAAATAATGAGATACTGGGAGAACCTTCTATTTCTGAACAGCCGTTGCATGTTTTAAGTCGCATTACAATCTGTGGGGCCTAAGGAGATATTAAATTTATAACTAAAGATGGATAATAGTGGCACATTAAAAATTAACTGTTTTGAATATTTTGATTTATGGCCCTTATAAAAGAAACATTACAAGAAGTTATTTTACTAGGCATCAGTAATATGCTTATAATAGCATCATAAGCCTTTGACTTGAATCTGGTGTTTCGGTGCTGAAATGAATCACAATTTAAGAAAAGTCGCTCCAAAAGCTACAACAAATTGGAATTAGCATAATAACCCTGACAACTCCTCCCTTTTTTGGCACTTCTAGATACTAGCCTAGGCATGATTCATTTGTCTCACTGTGATCATTCAAGGGTGGTGTTTTCTGAGAGCAAAGTGGACTGGGGAAAGTTTGCTTTTCTGAAGAGTTTTGACAGCCCCCAGAGCTAGCCGTTTCCCCCATAAACCTCACAGCCTAGCCCAGCATTCTCAGCATGTGACCTGCGTGGGCTGCAGAACCCTAGGCTTGGTTTCACGCTCTGCTGTCGCTGTCTTGAAACTGTTCATAATTTCTGAATGAGGCACGCCACACTTCCTTTTGCTCCAGGCCCCCCAAGCTATGTAGTCTGGGCTGCTTAGACCCGCTGTGTATCCTATACGCTGCCTCTAGCTCCTCTCCAGGCCCCCTCCCTGTTGGCTCATCCCTACTCCTGTTTCCTTACGGCTGGAATTTACCTTCCGCCTGCCTTATTTTTCTGGTTTTCTTGCAGAAACCCGATGGGATCACATTTCCAGCAATTTGTTGCCCTCATGGGCATTACCGAAATGTGTATTCAACCATGGCCCCCTTGTGCCACCCCCCGCCCCCACCCAATTTGATTGTGAAAATGTGCTCTTGGGGCCCTTCTGCATTTTCTATCTTGCTTTGATAAATGCAGGAAAAGCAGCTGCTTAATTTCTCCATTACTTTCCTTCAGGAAAATCCACTTGATGTGGCAGTGATCTGTGTCAAAAAATAAGCCTTCATTTCCATTGAATGGAGGTGCCTTCCTTGCACCCCCAGGAGGCTCTTTGGTTTGTGAATATTCAATGAGGTGAGACAGTGGGATCCCTTACAAGATCTAGGGCCACATCTGCCTTGACATTTGAATGTTTCAGCTTTTACTGTGAACTCTTGTAATTGAGCAGACATAAGAGTACAAAATCATTTTTATTTCTTAAACCACTAGAAAAGAATAAGTCTTTTTAGATTGAAAACATATGCAAATGTTTAGGACCTGATTCGTAAAAATACAGATGTGGGCATTAACAAGTTTTGGCACGGGACTGCGATGCTAGTAGATGAATCCTGTCAAAATGAAGCATTGTAGCTCTATGCCACCAGCACATGGACAGTGTTTCAGTAAGTGTGCTTATGAATCGCAGAGCACGTAGACTTGAGGAAGGGAGTTTTCACACGTAGAAGCGGTGCTTGAAAGCTGGTAGAACTCCCTGGCATGCCGCCTGTCAGGAAGAATGAGGAAGGAGATATTTTATTGTGCCTGGAAAGTTTATGTTAATACGTTCTGTGCCTTCTCTTAGCAGAAAAGGTCTGGGCACAAAGCCTGCACTCATTCTGCCTGTCCTGTGCTCAGCCTCCTCAACTGAAGTCTTAGTTTCTCTACAAAGTGGAGGTTTCCTTTTGTATCAGCTGGGCAAGGGTACCAACTAGTGTTTTTAATTCAACCCATCTCTTTACGGCTGAGGATCTGATAGATTCATCTTCTTGTGCCATCAATTCCTAAGACTTTTCCTTCCTTCATTCATTTATCCAATCATTCAATTATTTTTCATCTGTTCATCTGTTCTTTCATCAAATGGTTAAAATCTTGGCTAGGTGCTGAGAAAACAGCGGTGCATACGGTGCATACGATAGACATGGTTGCTACATTGTTGGTCTTAAAATATGGTTTAGGGAAACTCTCCATAACAATTTAAACATATGAATGGGAAACATACACTTTGATCATTGCTTTGATGAAAATTTGGAAGATACTAAGACTAATAAGAAGAACCTATTTGAGCAAAGGCCAAACGTAGGAAAGAACTTTATGGGCTGAAGGAGCTTAAAACCATGACTCTGGTTAAAAAATAAGACAGTAAGATGAAGATGAAGAAGTGGGAAGGGGCCAGATCATGTAGGGCCTTTTAGGCTAAGGTAGGGAGTTTGGGTTTTAAGCCTAAGGAAAGTAAAAAATAAAAAAGAAAAAGAAAATTAGAGGATCTTAAACAGGGGCATGACATAATTCACTTCATGTTGTGGAACAACCCGGGCTGCTGTGTGGAGGTTGACATATCATGGCAGGAAGAGCAGAAGTAGGGCTGTTCCATCATCTGTGAAGGGAATGGCAACCCACTCCAGTATTCTTGCCTAGAAAATGCCATGGACAGAGGAGCCTGGTGGGATATATTCCATGGAGTCACAAAGAGTCGGATGTGACTGAGCGACTAAGACAAATGGTGCTGACCCAGGGGAGCAGTGGGGGATATTCAGACATGTGGATAAGTTGGAGATGAGACTAGCATGTGAAATCATAGGACTTTGATGAAGAGTTAAGAGAAAAAGTGGTTATACCTCCAGATTTCTACCTTGAGTGTCAAAGCTGGGGCACACCATTGTTGGAGGGTAAGGGTTGAGTGGGAGTCTTCTCCTGTTCTGTTTTCCCCAGGTATCCAGTCAGACTGGCCAAGGAGAGGCAGACTTTTGATCCCCTATTTTCTGTTTGCCTGTATTTCAGCAGAGAAATCTTCAGCCTCTCACTGCGGTAATGGACAGGCTGTCAAATTTAAAGCATAGCTGGGGTCCAACTTCTGGAGGGTGTGTCTCTTCTGACTCTCAAGGAAAAGGAGAAAATTGAATATCAAAGACTGCAAAGAAAAATCAGTCATAGAATAGAGAGACAGGTGGGCACAGTGGTCGACAGAAAAACCAAGCTCCTGAGGTTGTATAAGATAGAAAAGGATGGTTCTTGCAGTTTTTCTTGAGGAATTCTGTCAATTAAGGCATACCTCATGAGATTTGTGAAGAAGCTGTCAGTAATCAGTTTTTAGGAGCTAAGATGAGAAGCAAACAGCAGTAGCTACTATCTGTTTCAGAGCCACTGTAGACAAGGGCTTTGCCTACTTTCAATGGCAGAATTAATTCCTGGGCAAAGTTAGATGCTTTCATTTCTCCTTTCCTTCTTCCCCGATTACCTTCTTTTTTGGCTTCTCTGCTTGTCTGGAAGATATCTTATATTCAAGCTTGTAAGGCTATTTTTCAAAGCCACAGCTTGAATGTCCTACCCCAAGTCCTTTCAGTCAGTAATTCATTCAAAAATGATTTCTTCATCTCAGCACTGGAGTTGAGGCAGTGAAGAAAATAGAGTTCCTACCTTGGAGGAATTTAGAGTAGCACCTAGGTCCTTAAGCTGATGTTCATGAACCTCCAAGGGTCTACCAACCCCTGGACATGGTTAATAGACTTCAGATGTGGGGATGTGTGGTATATGTGCATCCTCCCAAGGACAGAGAGTGTCTTGATCCTCAGCACATACTCCAAGGGGCCAGTGACCCATGAGAAACTGGGTGACAGTGTGGCTCACAGCATGCTCTCTGGATTCAGACCAGACTGGGTTTGGATCCTGGCTCCAGCACTATTTGGCTAGGTAACCCGGGGCAAGTGTTCTTCCCTCTCTGCTCTGACATTTCCTCATACGGAGAAGGCTGTGCACACCTTTCAGGGCCGTGGTGAGGATTAGATGAGTTGAGGTAAAGGAGATGCCTGGCCTTGGCTGGTGCGCGGTGAGGCCAGTCCTCACGAGAATATCTCACTGTTATTGTTCCTCTGGTGTCTAGAGGAGTGGACTCCATATGCCGGCTGAAGAAAGTAGTTGATATTGTGGATTGGGTGAACTTGGTGGGGGTGGGTTATAAGAGAAAAGATGGAAGGAAGGAAAATCAAAAGGGGAAATCTGTTTTTATGACCAAAGCTATACAAGCCAGTGACACATTTTCTATATGATCTTAAAGCATTTTTACCCTAAAAAAAAAAAATGCACCCTCTTTAGTTACTTTCGATCTTAATGACATCTAGGTCTAACAAAGGAAGATCTCATTGTGGGAGACTCTGGATTAATCCACGTCTCTAGCAGAACATTTCTTTCAGCTCAAAGAAAAGTCAAGTGTATAACATGAAGAGCCAACAAATATTTGATGAACAGCTGTGAGCTGATGAATTGAAAGAGAGAAAAGGAGCAGTTCACCCTTTTCTGCTCTCAAGTTTTGATAGACTTGGGGGCAGGGGTAGAAGATTTTAAGTGGAATTGAGTGCAGAAAATAGGTTCTTGTGGATTTTTCTGGAGCTTGTAAGGGTTACCTGGCAGAGCACTGCCTGTTGGCTTGGATAGGACCACACTCTTAGGACCTAAAATCTGGCTGAGAAATCATAAACAAATGGTGGTGATAAATGACTGTGGACCCGAGGCAGGAGGTGTCTAGCGGAGTATTGCCACATTACTTTACATCTTTCCTGTGCCAGGGCTGGTGCACTGGGAGCTCTTCAGCCTCTCCCACCCCTTTGTCATTTGCTCTGGAGTGTGGTGCTGGCCTGGTCTTGTTTAACCTTTTTGTTAATGATCTGTAAAGGAGAGAAAAGAGCATGTGGAGGAAAGTCGCAGATGACGCTGATTTGGGATGTGTTGGAAACACTAGGGAGGTCAGACAAATCACACAAATGGCCCAAAGAAGGTTAGGATCTTGAAGGGAAAATGACAAATCTTGGAGAAGTCCAGATACTCACATCTGGCAAAAATTAATCTGAGACACAGATATCAGTGGGTGGGAGGGGTATGGAAACTGAACACTAAAAGCAAAATAATAAGCTGAGTGGACATTGGGAAATCCAGCCATGGGTGAGGACAGGAAAAGAACAGCCAATGGCATTAAGCAATATCTGGAAGTTAGCAGGTGCTAGAGAGACGTATATCACCATTTGTGACAATTTTGCCCAAAAACTGTCTTACACTGGGGACACGAAAAATGTTACACACTCTCTCTTCCAGAAGACCACCCATAAGTCTCATTCCTAGACTTGTAAACCAAGCGGAGGTAGCACTTTGGGGAGCTGCCCAACTGTTGGGCAATGTTCATAAGCTAGACAAGAATTTTCTTAGTGATTCAGGGAGGGGAACCCTGGTCCCATCTCTTTCTAATCATCTCCACAGCTCTTAATAATGGAAAAGCCAGGTAACATCCAAAACAAGAATATATATTTATGGTCACCACTGGATGTGTTAACCAGAATGGCTATTTTCTTTCTGCCATTTGCGGCGTCAGTTGACTAGAGGCCATTGACCACACCCAAGTGGGCCTTAACTCCATCTCCGTGCCTTCTCAGAGGCACATGAGCCCTGAAAGAAGAGTGCTGGCCCGCTGGGCTCTCAGGTGATCTCATATAACAGATACAGTGGTTCCGTGTTGCCTGGGTGGCCACATGATCACTTCCCCGTGAACATGTTCTATCACAGATGTTGGCATGGTAGCATGCATTCTCTCTAGCTTTATTTTCCTGTAAATATAATGCAAATGCCAAGAACAACAGTGTATAGTAACCCAGAATTTCTCTCCTGCCAGGCCCTGGTCTAAGCTGCCCCCGTCTCTCCTATGCAGATCCTGTCCTCATGAACACTAAGCCACACTTGCCTTCCCTGTCACAGACCTGTTCCCATGGTAACAGACTCGCCAAGATGCTGAATCTGCATAAAGAGGAAGCCTGCTGTTTCTTTCAGCTCTGGGGCACCTTCCACAGGCTGAAGACCAGCAACCCTACTGCGTGTCCTAATAAGTGTGGCTCCTTCTGTTCCATCTGAGTCAGTGGTCAGGCACAGGCAACTGAGGGTTCTGCCTGTCCCCAAGCATTTCCATAGTGCCTCTGTCACTGTGTGTGCATGCAGAGCGCTGGAACCAGAGCTCCTGGAAGGGTATAGAAGAGTTTGTCATCATCTTTTTGAGGAAAGATCACTCCTCCATGAAACCTGTTAGACTGAGAATAAAAAGGCAGGTATCCATATGTGGCCAAAGACCCATCTGATATATATTTTACCTCCCTCCTTCAGAAGAAAACATAGGATGAGGCTCTGAAAAACTACAAAGATCACTTTCTCTGGAAAACCCTGAGATCCTTGCAACCAGTGCTATATTTGCCCCATTTATTGCTTTTATATTCATTGCAGAAAAGTGAAAGTTTAATGAGGAATCAAGAGGGAAAAGTTCTTAAAGTCCTCATTCAAAGGAAGTATTAATACCATTTTTAAGCACATACTGTCTATCAGATATGGTCATATAAATGTATAATTGGTTCGGGGGGCAAATTGGACTTTGCATAGTCTCTGATGCTAATTAGTTGGTAGCACCTGGGCTCTAGAGTCCCAGAGACCCGGTCCAAACACTGGCTCCACCACTACTTTCAAGTGCCGGTTTAAACCTTTAAAGGTAGCGACGGCTGTTACAGTTGTTGTTATTTATTCATAGCCACAGGATTGATTCTCCACATTGACAAGTTGAGATCTGTTTATCATTTTGAGTCCTACTCTGCATCAAGCAGTAGGGAGAGCCTCTACTGGCTGGGGTGGGCACACTACAGCCCTCTGGGGAGGGGGTGGGAGTTACCCTCCCAGTGTAGTGGTTCTTGGCAGTGGAATGAGGTTTCTTTGTTCTGCACTCAGATGTTAGCCCAGAAGCCTGGATGCCTGTGGCCATCATGAGTCAGCGTGTGGTAGAATTATCTGCCCTGCTTAGCCCCCAGCATCCATTCTTCTTTCAGTGCACCTTGATCTCTAGTATGACGGCATTATTTGAAAGACATCTCTGTACAAATCCCTCTACCAAAAAACTCCAAAACAGAAAGCCCCGTGATTAAATAGGGAGTCTCCCCATTGTCCTGTGACACTGAGTTATGGTTAGGTTCTGCTTGGAGGGCTTTTCACTGCTCTGATTGGTTACTTTTATGGTTTTATTTATTTTTTATTGTATCTCCTGGCACCATGGCACTTAGCTTGGGAGCACAATGTTAAGGGAAACCTGTGCTCCTCTTTCTGAAGGTGGTGACAGGAGATGAAAGAACAGCTGTTTTCTTCTGAGAGAGCAATGGTTTGCCCACCTGGTAGCATCTCCACCAGCTGATCAGAAACCCAATTCGGCCTCAGAGGTTGTTCAGTACAATTGTCAGCAGAAAAGCTCCGTCCTTCCCTCCCATAGAATGTGGAGATGAGAGAGGAAGAATGAGGAAGTGTTTGGAACCAAAGAGCAATCTTTGCCCCTCCTTATACAATAGGCTTGGGACTCAGCAAAATCCGATATGTCAGGTAAGGCAGGGACTGCATGTGAGGGTGCAAGCTGAGATACACCAGATAAATTTTCTTCATGTTATTATACATTTTTTTAAATTATGAAGGCACTGACATGTTTTCAGAGGCCAGACTGTGAAGGTTTTTCCATACTTTGTGAAAAGTTTGAGGCTCGAGACTCACACCTGTGGACGCCTTCCAGAAGTTTTATGTCTGCCTTTAGCATGCTTCTCACCTTGGGTGGGGCAGTGCTGGAACAGGGAAGGACGGGCTCTCCCCATCACCCTCAGGATGGTCACTGTCTTCCCAAGAAACACACTGAGGGCAGGGGAAGCTGGAAGGAGGCTTTCAGCCCTACCTCACGATGCTAGTCCATTCAGCATCAGCAACATCCTCAAAGTCCTGAGGGCTGACATTGCCACTTCTCTCACTTCTGTCTCACTCACACAGCTCCCTCACCAGTTTAGAGAAAATATACCACGTCTGTCTCTGATTTTCATCTAGTCCCCATCAGCTCTATGAGGGTGGCTGGCAGGTAGCAGCATGCCCCTTTTACAAAGTAAGAAAATTGACTCTTGGTCAGTTGCTCCTTCCCCTGTAACAGTAATTCCCTAAGGATGTTCATCACAGCACTGATGGAATTGGGTATTAAGGAAATACTATTTTTTTAAATATAATAAAATCATTCTATGTTTAAATAAGTTTGGGTAAAACTGGGTTAAGCAGAATCAAGTAGGATTCTTCACTGCAGGCCTTCTCAGAGCCTTTGATGCCCTAGTGTCCTCAGACAGTTGTCATATTTTGAGAGAAAGAGAGGGTTTGTGTGCATATTGCTCATGGACCTTTTCCTTCCCAGATTCTCATCTAGAATTAAATATATTTGGGGAAATCATATTGGAGCGATATATTTGGGGAGAGCTTTGCTGCAACATGCCATCTCTTTGGGTTCAGGATGGGCTATTTGCCCTGGCAGGTGGAGCTACCACCATTGTTTGAGATCATTAATGATTAGCTGGCAGAATCTGGTCCCAAAAAGGACAAATGCATGGGCCTGAGAGGAAGGAATGTAGCCCAGCCCTACCATTAAGCTTGTATTTTCCTTACTATGGTTGGACAGCCATGGCTTATCCAGTATTTGAAACTTGATGGGTGTATATACCCAGTGTTGATTAAGACCTATAAAGGAGAATGTGGGGCCTTTAGCCAGTTGCCTTCATGATACAAATGGTGCAGGGCTATGATGTGAGCAGACATGAGAGCCAGCAGTTCTCCTCCTGTGCTGTTTACCATACGCTGGCCACTTTTCCTCAGTCCAGGCTGAGCAGACGTTTTCTGTAATGGCCAGATAGTAAATATTTTAGATTTCGTGAGCCAAAAGGCAAAATCAAGAATATTATGTAAGTATTTATGTAACAAGAAAGCAGGCAAATTGTCACAAATTTTTCATTAATGAAATTCAAAATATAATGAGTGTAATTTCGGTAATACATGTCTACTAATGAGAAGAATTAGGTTCTTTGGAGGGAAATTACATTTCACTTAATTGGTATTCAGCATTAGTGTTGCCTGTCATCAGAATCTATTGCAGATGTTCGTTTGTAAACAATGCTCTATAATGGTGTTTTATGCATTTCATCTACGAAAATGTCTACTGACACAGATAGATGCTCCACATGTCACTCAGAAAGCTTGTCATGTTCTCACTGCTGTTTGCAGTGGGCTGAGCAGCAGCGCAGAGCCATGAGGCCCCTGCGTAGCGTCTCAGTGGCAGCTACTCAATTGCTGTTTAGTGCAAAAGCCATGGCAGATATCAAGACAAGGAATGGGCGTGGTCATGTTCCAGTAGAAACTGTTTTTATGGACAGTAGAGTTTAAATTTAATGTAATTTTTATATGCCACAGAATATCTTTCTTTTGATGTTTTCCCAACCATATAAAAAGGTAAACGGCAGTTTTAGCTTGCAGGCCATACAGAAACCAGTGGCAAGCTCCCTGTGACTCAGCGGGCCATACTTGGCACCCGCCATCCTAAGTGCTTTCACACTGGTTGTCCTGTTCAGTCCTCACCTCTCCCTACATGGTAGGTACTACTGTTAGCCTGTTTTCTGGGTGAGGAAACTTAGGTGCAGAGTGGGGAAACCTCCTTGTCCAAAGCCACACAGAGCAGGAATGTCAGAGCTAGGATGAGAACCTTGGTGTGTCTTACTTGAGAGATGCTCACTAGGGCTCCTGATTGTCTTGACTCACATTGCGTTCCCCAAGGTGACCCTTTCAGATCTTCACTGTAGCCTTCAGCCTCCCTCTAAAGCGAAAGGGAACATTTGCCTGTTTTTCTGAGTACCATGATGAGAGCCAAACAGGACTTCATCATTTTCCTCCTCTCCACTTCAAGACTTTCCTCTATTGATCTCTTCTCTCTTTCCTTCTCCTCATACTTTATTTCACCTCATCTTTCTCCCCTTATTCTTTCCTTTTTCATGAATAAAACGTCCAGCCTGCATGTAGGAGTCCATGAGATGGAAGTGAGAGCTCTGTATTCCAGGTTTGTCCTTTAAAATAGCTGTGTGACCTCGGACACATTATTTAATTGCTCTGAGCCTTGGTGTCTTCATCTAGAAAATGGGCAAAATGGTGTTACTGAGTTCTTAGGAAGATCAAGTGAGATAATGATGTAAAATGCTAGCCCAGTGCTAGTGTATAGTAAGCACTCAATAAATACTAGCCCTTGTTGTCTTTACTTTTTCCCACTATCACCTCCTCTGAAAACAACTTCATTGGTTACTACTTACAAATTGCAGCATCAATATTTCTATAATTATCTGTCAAGTATCTTCTATGTATATAAAGACCTAAAAGCTTTCTTAATGAATGTCTCCTGAATCAGGTTGGGCACTGAGATCCAGTCTGACCATTGAAACCAGTTGTCATCCATACATATAACCAAAGGAACATACTGAACCACTCTCCCTAGGGGTCTTCATGCTTGCATTCTTTGCCTGAAATAAGTTAGGCATAACTTTCTTAGGGTCAAGCAAGTGATCTCAGCAAGAAAAACATATATGCTTGCAGATTTTAAAGTTCTTAATATATAATTCCAATAAACTAGCATAGTCAATATCCAACTGGAATTTGGTGCACAAAAAAACTTGAAACTTCCCAGTCATTACAAGAAATATCACCATAATGTACAGTCAGGGGAAACTCAGAGGTCAGAAAGCAAGTGAAATTGTAAAGAAAATGCTAAAGCTACCTTTTCCCCTCGATGTTTGTACTCTCTAATCTTGGCTGATCCAGAGTAGATAAAGGAAATATTGGATACAACTTGTCAAGAAAGGCAATATTGCATCTTCCTTGTCTGCAGAAAGCAAGTACATGCTTGCAGACCCTGGTGTATTCTTAGAGAGGCTTCTAAGGAATTGTGCAAGAAGTGTCTGTTCCAGGAGATTATGAGTCCTTTGTGTTTCACGTTTTATGCTTGCCAGTAGCTGGCATCTTTCTGAAATCCTGTGAAAAGTGGGCAGATCTCCTTGTGCAGACTTTTGAGCAGAGAGTTAAGGAGTCTTTGTGTGTGACTCTTAATCCCATTGGGAAATTTTAGGGTGAAAAATGTAATTATGTCTGTAATGCCAACAACGAAGGCCAAAAGAATGTCTCCTGTTTGGTAGGTTCTTTGCTGATGAGATTAAAAACTAACCTCTTATGCTCCTGCCTACAAATTATTCAGATTATTCAAAAAGAAATGAAAGAAGACACTGGGAAAAAATGCCACAGACCACATTGTGTAGGACTTAACTAATGCTCACCTGTTTAGCAGTTGGTTTAGCAAATATTTATCGAGTACCTACTATGTGCAATTCAACAGAAACTATACAAATAAGGTCCCTGATCTCCTTGAGTCCTTTTACCCAAGTAAGGTATATTTTTAATTATCTCTCAGTGTAAGATTATAAGAACTCAAGGGCTCTGCCCTTTAGCACTGAACAGTTTCATTTGTGTGATCTAAATTGCAATTGATCCTGCATAGAAATGGATTAGCATGGGCAATTCAGTTGTCTGGCCCAGAAGGCTATTGGATGTGACCTGAAGACCAGGGCTGGAGGCAGAGAGAGATAACACATGGTAACTAAAGGGAAGATAGCAAAGTGACACAACCTCATTGAAACATTGAGTTGTAATAAGTTAACTGACCCCAGCAGAGTCCCATAAGCTTCATAGCCATGAATCCAAGTCATGATGACAAGCAGAATTTGTTCGGAGATGGAAAACGGCCATTATCAAACATTTACTTTGTCCACATGAAACTCCACTTCATCTTCTACCCTAATTTTTAGGTCTTAGGTTGTCACATTTTACACTGAAGAGGTTAAATCATACTGCCAAAGTCAATAGTTAGGAGTTGAAAAGACCAGGCTGGAACCCAGTTCTGTCATTCACTACCACATCCCCTGCTCTTTCTTCCGTAGTGTGTGGCTGCCACTAGCCACTGGGTAGCAAGAGGTTCTTCATACCCAGCTCCTTAAGCTACATACTGAAGTCTGACCCCAAGTGGGTTGAGTTCCAAGACTATAAATCTATTAAGTGGCATCACTGACTCAATGGACATGAATTTGAGCAAATTCTAGGAGATAGAGGAGAACCTGGTGTGCTGCAGTCCATGGAGTTGCAAAGAGTCCAACAATTTAGTGACTGAACAACAATGCAACAAAATTACCTGTCTATCACACATATATGTATATAATTTATTATATATTATATATATTCTCTATTGCTACTTAATATATATTGTATGTTAAACAGCTTGTTAGGTGCCCAGGTTAACCCATAAAAGCTGATATCCTGTTGAAAAAGTCCCTGTGCTTATGGAGAGAGTTGAGGAACCTACAGGAAGATAACAGTCATAATGTAATAGGAAAAACAATAATATTGAATGAAAACTTAATATGGCATTGATTAATCTTGAGTCCCAATATTTCACGAGAAGTGGTTTTGTTTAGAAAGAACAAGAGAAGGCAGTGCCTATCTCTTGAGGTTCTTTTAGAGGGTTAAGTCTGTTAAACCACGTAGTGTCTGGGCATGCTATAAAAATGATGGAAATGTTAGTCACATAGGTAAACGGAGATCCTGAAAATTCCAGCAGGAATTTCTGAATACATCTAAAGGTTTTAGAGAGGATGGCCTAACGCATTTCTCTTGCCAGATTTTACTTGGAAACAGTTTCCATCTACATTGCAATTTAGGGTTTGTGCAGTGGCACCTGCCCTCATTGGGCATCCGTAAATCTGAGACTGCCCACCTCAGCAAAAATTCCAGAGTAGTACAACTGAGCAGCAACTGCTGGAGGCAGGCACGTAAGATCCAGCTTCAGAAGTCATAAGCACGACTGTCTTGAGTACTTCAATGGTGCCAGACCTTTTGCTTAGTCCCTTGCTGTGTACTCATTCATTGCATCCTTCAAACACACTCTTGAGGTGGGTACTGTTACTAGCCTCTTCTTGAAGATAAGAACACTGGACCTTAGACAGTTTAAGAAAATTGCCTCAGGTTGTAGAAGTGGTGAGCAATGAAGCTGGAGATTATATGGGGACATTTGGTCTCTGGAGGACACATGTTATGTCAGCATTTCTCAGCCTCAGCAGCACTGATGGTTGGGGCTGAATCCGTTGTCATACAACCATGCATTGTAGGATGTTTAGTGTCTAGTTCTAGGTGTCGGTAGCCTCCCAACCCCCGTTGAGAACCAGGAATGACTCCAAAATTGCCAGTGTCCCCTAGGGGCAAAATTCCCCTTGGTTGAGAACCATTGCCCTGCATTCAGATGTGTTGTAAATGCTTGGCTGAGGAAAATTCCTGGAATTGACTTAGAACATTCTCAGAATTTGACCCACAGACTGAAGCGACTTCACAGGCTTTATAGCCATGAAGTCATCTTGTGCACTCCTGGAGGAAACAGAGCTTTCCTGTAAAAGGTGGGAAGGGAGATGAAGTTTTTAAAATACCCTAGTGAGCTTTAGGGTTGGAAAGAGGGCATGACAGTCCGGGTGCGCGCGGTGGGTAGAAATAGAGAAGGATGACACCTGCAGGGTGACATGAGAGAGGGGCGGGGCTGACCTGGAAAGGGACACACACCTGCCGCCGAACACACCACACACACTCAGCAAGCATGAGCTCTCTGGGCTCCTGCTAGAGTTCACAGATCTGGTTCCTAACTCAGATCCCCCAGTGACAAGCCGTGTGACTTTGGGCCCGTCACCGAACCTCATTGCCGCCACTTCCTCATCTCTCACATTTAGACAATGTTCATTTCTGCCTCGCTCTGCTGTTATGAGTTCCTGAAAGCACCTGACACACCTAGGAAGAGGCCTTAATAGTTGCTAGTCAGTCATCCTGGCCACTCTACCTGAAGTTGTGATGTTTATGGCAGTGAAAACAGGATATAGAGTTACACTGCCCGAGAACCTGTGCAGCTCAGCCATGTGTTGGCTGTGTCATCTTCCCTGAAAAGCTCAGTTTCTGTGAGCCTCAGCTTCCTCCTCCCTCATCGCCCTACCTCTTAGATTTGCTGTGAGGAAACTGTGCAATGATGCCCATAAAGCCCTCTGCCTGGCATGAGCATTAGCACCAAGATGGTACTTACCATTTTAGGATTCACATTAGTTTTTACAAAGTACCACAAGCTGGGTGGCTTCAACCACAGAAATTGATTGTCCCATCATTCTGGAGGCTAGAAGTCAAGGTGTCAGAATCAGTGAGGTTAGCCCCTTCTGAGGACTGTGACACAGAATCTGTTCCTTGCCTTTCCCCTGCTTCTGTTGGTTTGCTGGAAATTGCAACAGTCCTTGACTTACAGATACATCACCCTGACCTCTGTCTTCATCTTCACATGGCTTTCTCCTGGAGTGGGTGTGTCTGTGTCTAAATTCTCCTCTTTATAAGGATGCCAGTCATGTTGGATTAAGATTCCAGTGTGACCTCATCTTAACTAATCATCTCTGCAGTGACCCTGTTTTTAAATAAGGTCAAATTCTGGGGGACTGGGTGTTGGAACTTCAACATAAGAATCTGCAGGGAGGGCACAATTCACCCAATAGTAGAATTTTATCAATCTTTTTAAAGTGTCTTCCAGTCCCCTGAGGAATTACTGAGGTCTGAGCAGTTAGGGCAACCAGAGAAATGAACCTCTGTGAGAGGAGAAATGAATATTGTCTTAGGAGTTAGGAAGTGTGACACTTGAGGAAAGTGTCTTGATTTATTTGACTTTTAAAATATGTTTACTTAGTTGTGCCAGCTCTGTCATATGAGACTAGTGATAATCACCTTCCACACCTTCACCCCCACCAAAGTTATTCTGTGGACTGACAAAGAGTGTGTCTCTAAAGACACCTCGAGACTCTCAGGGTTCTATCTGGGTGCATTGTCATTACCCTCATTGTTTATGAGGGATAAAGGGAATGTGGCCTCCCATGTGGGGACTTGGCGTCCGTTAACAGGGTCTCACTCCTCTGTCCCAGCTCGCTTCTCCCCATCACAAACCCAGACCTGCTGCCAGAGTTTTCAAAAGCTCCCTGTGTTGCGAGATTTGTGCAAACTTGATCTTCCAGGTTTAACTTAAATATTGTTTCCATTTTGAAGCCTGTCATGTGGGTGTACCACAAAGAGGATTGGTTTTTCCCCCCAGCCCCCAAGCCCCGGGCCGCGGTATGTAGGCAGTAACAGAATACTAGGAAGAAAGAGGGAGCCTGAAATGGATCCTTAGGCCCTTGGCCTGTGCAGAGACAAAGCAGGATGTAAGTAAAACCATTACTTCTCCCTCCTGATCAAAGGCGAGATGGTAACCCCGCCCCTCCTCCCCACCAACCAGCAAGCAATTAACACAGCCTGGTGTCTGCTCCACAGTGCTGGGGAGTCAGCCTGCAGGACCAGCTCTGACTGACCAGTGATCAGAAGTGGGGAGCCCTGTATGGCCAGGTTGAAAAATGCCGTGTTTGCAAATAGAATAGACTATGAAACTCTATTTGCAAATAGAGTAAACGGCAAAACTCTCCAGTGAAGGAGACATACACACCAACCTTGTTAACGGATTACTCTTTTTGTCTGGGTTTGATGCAGTTAAGAGGTCAGAATCTGCCAACTGGACCTAAGAGTAAAAGATTTAATTCTCAGGAAGTAGACGGATGTAAAACCCTCTTGGGTTTTACAACCACCCAGAATTTTATTAAATGCGAATTCTGATTTCGCAGGTCTGGATGGAGCCTCAGAGTCTGCATTTCAACAGACTCCCAGGTGGGGTTGCCAAACTTAGAGGGTAAGAAAGGCTGGGCGCCCAGTTAAATTTGAATTTCCTCTATTTTATCTGCCAACCTTACCCTTAGGCGTTGTTAATGCTGCTGGTGTGTGGAACACACTCTGAGTAGCAAGGGTGTACATCATCAAAACACAAAACTTTGATGAAAACACGAGGCTGAGTTAGTGGAAGAGCATCTGGTACAATTTAGAAACAAGCTTATGGCTCACAGGATAGTGGAACTAGAAAGCATTGCTTAGTTATGGGCAGAAACAAACCAACAGCAGCAAAGAGCATGTGTACCTCTCTAGAAATGGAGTTCCCTACATTTACCCGCTTAGACTCCAGGGGCCCATGTGGGACTCATGTTTGCCTTATGTATCTGTTCACTCAGTCACTTAGTTAATGTTGGTGAGGTCACAGGAAAGGTAGTGCTGTTTACAGCATGAAAAGAGTAAGAGTGAAAAAGACTTTTTAAGAACTAAAAGTTATGCAAAGTTTTATGCTGAGGGCTCTCAGGTGGCATTTCACCCCCATTCTGCCTGCCTTCCCAAGCTCCCCTTTGAAATGAAGGGGCCACCTTGACTCAGCTCTGACAGGTGATCTATGGAGGAGGTGGGGGCCGGGCTTAGGTTTACTCTGACATTTGACATGCAGGCCCAACACTCCATTCCTTTGAAGCTGAGAGAACTGATGCTAGCTCCTTTGAGGCTCCTGGGCCCACCGGAGCAGTCCCTTACAGATTGCTGGAGGTTGGCACTGCGAGGGAGCTTAGCCATCATTTATTCCAATCCCTGACTTCCGCAAATGGAAGAGCAGAACTTGCGAGAATGTCCTCCTCCTCAGCCCCTATCTGCTTTGCTGACCGGTCTGGCATGCAGCCTGTTAAGACGTGTAGTCCACACACGGTTAGAATCTGGTTTTTAGGATCTACTTTTTTTTAAAGGATTTCTTTGTTCTTTTGTTCTGTTTTGAAGTACTATACCCAGGATTGCCTATGTTCCACATGGTCCTTGACTGTATTTCATAATGGGATCATTTCCCTTCTGTCCATTCATCCTTGAGATTGGGTTGAATCTTGTATATCTGTATACCACAAATTTAATGTACTTGATTTAATTAATCAGAGGCAGCCACCATACTTTCCCAGATAAAATTGTTTTGGTTAATTATTGAAGAATGAATTGAGCACCTATTATGTGCTAGGTCTGTGGAAGGTCATAGTTGTCCAGAAACTAGAGACAAATAGCCCTTTCTCATCTAGCCTGTTTTACGTATGGCTTTTCTGCAGCAATTAAAAAAACATGGGATTTGGGGCTGAAATGCTGAAGAGATAATTTGTTTTATCACTTTGTCAGGGTTTAATCGCTGGAAAAAGCCTTTTTAAAATAAGATCATTTTCCAAGCCTCATTTGTGGAAATAATAAATGCCTCCTGCCCCTCAATAGTATGTCCAAGCTGGTTTATTTCACCTATTTTTTTTTTGTCTGCAGTTAATGCCTCTTCAATCAATTCTCACTGTAAAAGATTTAAGCTATATAGAAATAAACAGCTTGAAACCCAGATGCCCCTCCTCTTCTTCTCCCCAGCTTCATACTTCTCCCTGAAGCAGCATATCAGTTAATCATATAACATATGCCCATCATGTGCATTTACAAAGTATATATACGTTTGCACATTTCATTTATAATACAAATTGAATGATATATTCAGATTCTTCTGTGATTTGCATTTTATACTGAACTGTGTGGCTTGGTAAGCCTTCCATTTTTATACATGTGAATCTGCCTTATTCTTTTCTAATAACTATAGGAGTATTCCATGGAATTCCTCTGTCACATTTTATTTAGCCCCTCAGAGTTGATGAGTATTTAGATTGTTTGCCATTTGTTGTTATATGACAAACAAGATTGCGGTAAACAATTTTGTTTATCTGTCTTTGGACACATAGGCAAGTATTTTTGTAATAGAGTCCCAGAATTTTCAGTTTCTATATCAGATGAGTCTGATAAGCTGATGAGAACAGGATTGGGTTCCAAGTTGCAAATACATTTCAGTCTTAATCTCAAGTTTCTCAACTCACACTGTTCTATGTGAATTAATTCAGAATTACCCAAGAGTCTTCCATGTTTGGACACTGCTGGCTAACATTGTGAAAGTTGAATTTAAGCTTCAGAGATTTAAAAAAAAAACAAAACACCTTAGAGCTACACTCTTAAATTCCTTAAAATATTATGGGCTTTACTGAGCAGAAAGTGGAAAAGAAGATGAATAAAGGGAGTTTCCTTGATGAATGGATGAAAAACTCTGTATTGGAAAGAACATTAGTCTCTCAGGAAAGGAGGTGGGCCATTCTTTTAGAAAATAACTTTGTCATGTTTTCCAAGCTAAGCCAACTCCACAGAGTAGCCAAAACTAAACACCTAATGAGTGTGCTTGGTTGGATTTTATTGCGGATTTTAAAGTAAAAGTAACAGGGTATAGTAGGTAGCATTCCAAAGGTGTCTCCACAAGACTCTTGTCTCTGGTTATTTAAGCACATATTTAGGCAGTGGATGAAGGGACTTTGCAGGTGGAGTTAAGATTATTAATCAGCTGATTTTGAAGTAGGGAGGGTATCCTGGATTATGTAGGTGGACTAAGTGTAACGACATGGGCCCTTAAAAGTAGAAGAGGAAAGCAGAGAGACAGACAGATGCAGTGGAAGAGAAAGAGGCAAAGGCAGAGGAGAGTGCAGAGAGGTCATGAGGAGAGGCTTTGCAGGTGGAGAAAGGGGGCCATGAACCAGAGAATGCAGGGGGCCTCGAGAAGCTGCAAATGACTCCTAGCTGACAGCTACCAAGGAAAGTCCATGGAACTGAATGTTGCCAATGACTTGAATGACTCAGCGCCCCAGAAAAGACAGGAGCTCTGCCAATACCTTGACTTTGGTCTTGGGAGACCCAGAGCAGAGAGATAATAAATGAATGTTTTAATATGCTAACCATGTGGTAATTTGTCAGGACAACAATAGAGAACTAAAACAGGGGTTGACCCAACATCTGTGTGTTTGACATGGCAGAAATGGATACCAGTAGCATGCTGCTGTCTTTATTACTTCCTGCATCGAAAGCAGGTTATCAAAACCTGCATAGCATAGCGTGAAGAAGAGTAGGCCACCTTTTCTCAGTGCTCACCCCATGACACGTGCTGTGTTAGGTGCTCTTCTGTGCGTTCCCTACCGTACTCTTTCCAGTAGCTGTACAAGAGTTGGTGCTTTTGGTATCTCCATTTTATAAACAAGAGAACCCAGCCTCAGAGAGGTTAGGCACATGGGCAGGGATGGCATAGCTTATAAAGAGCACAGCCGGGACTCAAGCCTGTGTGCATGAACACTGTATTTCACAGTGCTCAGAACCACAACTGCAGTTAAATATGAGGCTACTATGTTTCTATATGCAACATCACTAGCTCAACACATATCTCACAGTGCCTTTTGTCACACAAAGCCCACTGACCTTGTTTTAATACCCTTGGAATACTACACCGTCAGATGTTGGGCTAGGAGGAAAAAAAGTCAAAGTTGGATGGTCAAGGAAACAAGAGACTCCTGCTTTCCCCACCCCAGGCTCTTCCCGCCAAAGCACAGTGCATGCTCTTATATTTCTCTTCAAATCCTTGGAGGCCCCATTTGCTCTAGATTGTGTCAAAGATTGTACACTCTTCCCCACAGCAGGCACTCACTTCTGCAGGTGAAAGCTGTGATGGATACATTTTTATACCTTGAACATAAATATCAGGAGCCAAAAGGAGTATCAAGTGAAAGAAGCATGATGCATAACTGACATTTTATCTAGGGTGGGTCAGTGTGCTGATTTGATCTCAGTTGTCGGCACAAAAAGTGTGACCTCAAATCCAGCCAATGGAAAGTCTGAACATAAATTCCTTGCATGTATTCATTCACGTATTCAAGCATCTAACAAATAGGAAGTAAGCTTCTCTCATGTGCCAGAGTTTTCTCTGGAAGCTGAGGGTACAGGGGTGAATAAGACAAGTTCCATGTCTGTACACCTTCCAGGCTAGAGAAGGAAGAATGGAGAAGCAGTCAGTTGCAGGCTGGTGTAGTCAAGCTGTGGTGGAGGAGAGGTACTAGATGCCATGAGAACATGTGGAAGAGATACCAAACCCAGCTTCCGAAGCTAAAAGATGGGGTCCCTCAGCTGGGACTTAAAGGAAAAATAGGAGTTATCCAGGCAAATATGGGGCAAGGGAGAATGCTCCAGACCAAAGAAATGTATTTCTCTACAGAGGTCTGATGTGGAAACATACCCAATCCCTAAATATATCTACAGTACGAAAGGCAAAGACGCAGAATAACAAAGCATGAGGCTGAAGATAGCAATAAAGACAAGGTCAGAGAGGCTTTCTACCGTTTTAGGAAGTTTGAACTTTATTTTAAGGGAACTTGGAAACCATTGAAAGAGTGAGCTCAGCAGGGACGTGACCAGATGTGGGTGCTTTAGGAGGATCCCTGTGGTGGACTTGTCAGGAATGGAAGGAGGAGAATGAGTGGATGCAAGGAGACCACTGGGAGGCTGGAGCAGTGTGGTGTGTGTAGAGGAAGCCTGGGATTAGGGATAGAGAAAGGGGGCTGGATTCCAGAGCTCTCTGGGCAGGAGAGTTGATGGAATTTTGTGGGCTGGAGGGAGAAAAGGGAGTCCAGGATGACAGCCAGGCCTGACTTGGCTAAATCTCATTCCAAATATCCTCCAAGGCTGACGGGGCTCCAAGGCTCACAGAGGTGAGTTGGGGTTATAATTTGTACTTTGCGGAAGGCCTGAGGAATAGGGGATCAGCCAGGAAGCACATCTTCCTTCTGCCGTGTGGAGCAGCCAAGAGCTCCTCTGTGGCCGGGCATCTTGGGCTTTTCAGAGCAAATGACTCCTCTTGGTTGTTTTGAATATACCGACAAGAACCAAAGCTTTCAGGAAAACAATACCTCAACTCCTCATTGAAACAGGAAATAATAAACAGTTTCAAATGTTGGCTTTCTTTTCTGTGCCCTTGCTTTCTGCTGAGAAGAATGCCTTTGCTGTTGAATGTGGTGGCTGCAGGTTGCACTGTGGGTTTGGGGAAGGGTCAGTGCACCTGTAACCTGCCCACTCCATGTGTCTTGAGGTACTGTGATGTCTTTCTTGATAGGTATCCCAACTCTTGGTTTTGACCTGTCACGTCAGGGCAGCCAGCCAATTGGGACTGGACCCTGGGAAGAGCCTGCAGGCCTGAGACTTGGTAGCATTTGCCTGGTGAAACACCTGTGGCTGCTATGACCCATGGCTAAGCCCTGTCACAGACTGACAGCTCAGGGCTACTCAGATCCACCTCCTGACGGTGGGCCCCCAGTCTTCTTATTACTGTAACTTTGCATCAGGGGAAGGAGATTTTTCATGAACAAGTATGTGAAATACATTCAATGCTTAGTAGCGGTATACAGCTGGTATCCACTGCTTTGATCTGCCCATAATCTGCCTCCTTATCTTTTCTGACACTAGCAGCCAGATTTTCTTTGGTCAATTCCTTTCTGTTTCTGCAGTTGTGGAGTAGTTACCCTTTGCCCAGCACTGTGTCAGATATGGGCACTTGACGCAAGCCAGCCAGTCAGAATCCTCTACCCCCAGACCTGACCACTTAGACGGAGCTGTTCTTTGGGCCTCAGTGATCGGTTCAGTGGGAAGCCCAGGACCCAGCTGGACCAATGGGTCTCCGTCTGAGTTTCGGACTGTTTGGAAAAAGAAGGGCTTGTTTTGTAGAATTGTAAGCCAGGATAGTGGCATTTGGGGCACTGAGAAAGTAATGAAAAAGAAGAGGAAAGCAGACATGAGTGATGGAGAGAGGAAGTGGGGGCAGAGACAGATCCCTAGGGACGTTGTTGGAGTCCTTGTATTCAGCCTTGCCCAAAGCCAGCCTAGACCTGAATGAGCTTTAGTTACAGGAGCTAATAAACATCTTTTTCAGTAAGCCAGTTCTGAGTCCTGATGTGTCCATTATTTAGTCTTGATTCAGGTCAATTTAGCAAATTATTTGTTGAGATCTGCAGTGGGAGCTGTACCTCAGAGCCGTAGGGAACTCACAAAGCGTGTAACAGCCATCGTTAGTCTCATTATGGCTGTTCTACTTATTGCCTAGTTCCCCTGTCAACAGACATTTCTTTGCACTTTATACACATTATTTATTTGATCCTTTGAGTAAATCTTTGAATTAGAAGTACTTACTTGAATTTAACAGAGGAGGAAACTTGGATCCAGAGAGGCTAAGAAATACATCCAATATAAAAATTAAAGAAGCGATGGTAAAAAAAAAAAATAATAGCTGGTCAGTAAAGAAATAAGATATGAGTTGCGATTTACTATGACTCCAAAGCCTGTGTTCTTGCCACCCTGCTTTCTTGCCTCTTACTCTTGTCTATCCACACTCTGGTCAGGGAGACATAAAGGAAATACCCTGCATGCTTCAGGGTGGGTCAGGTTATTTCTTCCCGCCCTAAAAACTTGAAAACAAAATGGATTGCACACTCATGAAAGCAACATGGGATGAATCAGAGCAGTGACTTGCACGTTTGCCCTAAAGAGCCAAAATGGCTCCTGGTCCACCAGGCTGGGTCTTGCTGCCTAAACATATTGACAGCAAAGAAGGAATGAGTGTGTCAGGAGATGGGTTACCCAACCATGGAAGAAAAAAACAGTGCAGTTAAAGAGGTGAATCTTGGGGATATCCATCCTATCACTATCCAAGTGGTAGGAGCTATACCCATGGGGCTTCTTCGGAGCTGGTCTGTCCCTCTGGGGAGATGAGTGAGGAGACTGGCCACAGTCTCCAGCAGTCACTCTTCCCATGAAAGCTACTGTCTCCATTGTGGATTAGCGCACTGGGCCCCTTGGCATCACGATGATAAATGCCTGCGTCAGCCAACAGCTTCCTAAAATTGGAAGCCCCATCCTCCTGTTCATCATCATCCTTCCTATTCTCTTTTTAAACCTTGACTTTTAAAAAATTTTATTTGGCTGTACTGGGTCTTAGTTGCAGTGTGTAGAATCTTTGATCTGTGTTGCAGCATGCAGGATTTTTAGTTGTGGCCTGTGAACTCTTAGCATGTGAAATTTTAATTGTGGTATGTGGGATCTAGTTCCCTGATCAGGGATCAAACCCAGACCTCTGTATTGGAACATGGAGCCTTAGCCACTGGACCACCAAGGAAGGTCCCTAAACCATTTTTAAACCACTACTTCCTTGAAGGGCATATCCATAGGGAGAGGACTATGCTTGCTAAACATTCCAGGTTCTGCAGTGATGGCTTAATGTTACTGTAAATGAACGAATTGGCCCTCAAAGTCTAATTCGGCCTCCCCGCGAGTCTGCCTATGCGAGACTGTGTTGGTCAGAAGCTGGCAAGCTTTGAGGGCCATGTGCCTATTAGAGCTCTCCATGTAGAACAATCACCAGGCAGCCTGGAGCTGGCAACTTTGGAAACTTCCCTTTCGAAGGTAGATTTCTTCCTTGGACTGACACAGTAGGTTTTACAACTTGCCAGAGTTGAAAACGTGCCTGTATAATGGAATAGGAACTATTGTTTGCAGCCAGTTTTGCTATGCACATACCTACATCCTGAACAAGAGCGAGGGGGTTGGACAGAAAAAACAGGGTGCATGTTGGAATTAAGTGAACTTGAATTTGCATCCCAGCTTCAGTGGTATTAGCTATGTGGACAAGTTTTCCAAGTCCCAAAGGCTCAGTTTCCTCCTGTAAAATAAGAGGATAATAACAGGATCTACTTCATAGAGTGACTATGAGAACTAAAATGAAAAAGGAAAAAGTGATGCAGATTTAGCAAGCATTTGATATAGTTGTGCTCATTAGCTGTTAGTTGCTGTCTGGGCGCCTATATCACTGCATCCTTTGGCAAAATACACCCCTCTGCTCTCATACTTTTCTTGGTGTGGTCCAGGCCTGAGTGAGGAGTACAGCCACAGTACAGTCCCTCAGGGAGTCAGAAAGACTAGGAGAAAGAGCACACGTGGCCTTACAGGTAGGCTGGCTAACCCAGCTCTGCACAGAGTCCAGACTGGAAATGTCAACAAGGGAACTAGACTGGTTGAATAATGGGTTGGATGGATACTTAGGCCTGCATAAGGATATATCACATGGCAGCTTCAGCCCTACATGCCAGGGAACACAGACCCAATGTGATCAGGAAGGTGAAACTGATCAGACCTCAGTTGGGTCTGACTCTTTGCAACCCCATGGATTGTAGCCCAGAGGCTTCTCTATTTATGGGATTCTCCAGGCAAGAATAATGGAGTGGGTTGCATTCCCTTCTCCAGGGGATCTTCCCGACCCAGGGATCAAACCTGGGTCTCCCATATTGTAGGCAGATTTTTTACTGTCTGAGCCAACAGGGAAGCCCCAGTATAATCACATCTGTGCATATTTTAAAGAAAAGACAAGAACTTAGATTTGTTTGTGAAATATCCTATATTTGTGCTGTGCTTAGTCGCTCAGTCATGTCCGACTCTTTGCGACCCCAAGGACTGTAGCCTGCCAGGTTCCTCTGTCCATGGGGATTCTCCAGGCAAGAATACTGGAGTGGGTTGCCATGCTCTCCTCCAGGGGATCCTATATTTACAGCAACTAATTTGAATTCTTCTGAAGACTCTGCAGGTCACACAATCATCCCACATGACAGAAACTTTCTTGGAATTTCAGTTTTTGATCTTTACCCTTAAAGGGTTTGGGTTAAGGGAGTCTGAATTTGGGTTCCCCCAGGAGCAGATGCTACAACAAAGATCCACTACAAGTAGCTTACTTGGGATGGGATCCCAGGAAACATCAGCAGGGCGGTGGGGGAGTAGGACAGAGCTGGGAAAGCATCCAGCAGAGGAGCTGTTATCAAGTCATCACTATGGGTGGCGGGTGACTGCTGCTTAGTCATTTGGGGGCCTCTGGGGCCAGGGTTGGACTCATGCCTCGGTGTGACCCACCTGAGGGGCAAGAGAGCTGGGGTATATATACCCTCCCTCCTATCAGTCATAGGCAGAGGGCTGCTCCCTGGGGGCATCAATATCTTCACATATCTCCCTGGCCATAAGCTTGCACAGGGTGGAGTCTTAGGGACCAAAAGAGCCCCCAGGTAGAGGCAGGCCATGATCAGCAGTTGGATGCAGGTGGAACACCCACAGTGTCCGTGGGGGAAGGGGCAGAAGGAAGCAGTCAGCATCAGCCACTGCACTAGCAAGTGTTCAAGAGAGCCTTCCAAACATTCCGTTGAGTCCAGCAACTAGGGGTGGGTGGTGAAGTCCCTCACATTGGCTGCATTTGTCCTGTCAGATGAAGCTTCCAGTACGTACCTCTGGTCTCCTGCTTGTGCCAAAGCAGAAGTCAAGGCTGGAAAAAGAAGTGAGCTCCTAACAGGAATGCCCACTCGCCGCGCCTGCCTCTTGAGGCTCTGCCTGTCAATTACAGAAATATCTGCGAGATTCCGTTTGCCTCTATTATCTTCCATAGGGGTCTCCAGTGGCAACTCTGCAACCGTTTTCTGCAGAGTGGTTCAAATTGTTTTATATCTCCTTAGCTGCCAAGTACAATGTCATAAGCAATAAATAAATAAATTGTTGGCCTATATGGAAAGCATATTTTGTCCAGATGCGTCCTTGAAACTTCAGCCCTGAAACATGAAAGTCAGATTGGGAAACCACATTCTCAAAGCTCCGGGGAGGTAGACTCACATGGAAAAGCTGTTTGATTGGCAGGTGCTGCCACCCAGCACCCGAGGTGTGTCCTGCAGATAGGCAGGCAGTGCGCCTTCTGAAAATGTGAGTGTGTGAGCGTTTCATACCACTTTTCCAGCTTAGCATGGGTGGCCCAGCTGGACAGACCAGGGGTGAAGGGAGACCGGAGCTTGGAGGGTTGCTTAGCTGGAGCAGCCAAGACCTGTGTCTTCCTTTTGATCTCCTCTTGACCAGCTGGGTTGAAGCAAGCCTTCTTCATCAAGAGGGTGATGTTCAGGACCCTTGTCTGAGCTGCAGACAGTTCTCAACTACTCTGTCTTTGCTGCATGCAGAGGTTGAGGCCATGGGGATTTGTTGCCAGGAAGCAGGGAAGGGGAGGGAGATCTGGATGGTGGGAAATCACACAGAAAGATGTTCAGTGCACTTTAGCTGGTTGAGCCAGTCCTGAGAGCCTGCAGCAGAGTGAACATTCCAAGACACAGGCACGGCTGGTTGGGAACATGAGAGCAGGTGTGGCCCTGGTGGCAGGGGTCACTGCATGGAGCTCACCAGGGCTGACTCGGGCTGCCTGTGTCCACTAGCAGGGCATGCCCTTAGATGTCATCCTCATCGCTACTTAAAGTTACACACTCATAGAAAGTTAGACTAGAGATGATCAAGAGAAGAGTGAACGTTGCCTCTTTAGCATCCAGTTCCACCCCCTCTGCATTCCTGCAGAGATTCTTCTAGACTTGTGCAGACACACACACACACACACACTGATTTTTATAAGAAATGAGACTGTATTATGTAAACTATTCTATAACTCCTTCTTGTACACCTTGTTTACTTTAATCGTCTTTCCATATCATATAATCTTTGCCATTACTTCATGGTGCTCTTTTGACAGATTATAATAATTTCTTTCAATTTTTCAAAATGAGTTCTCAGATTACTTCCCAAATTGCCAGCCTGTGGTAAACAACCAGAAATGTTAGCAGCTGATGTTATCATATTATTGCCACTAGGAGTAAATTTTTGTCTTTTCTGGAATTTGATAGAATTGTAGTGAAGAATGGAGAAATCCACAAAAAAAGTTACTCTAGAAATAGCAACTTGGGACACATATAAACACATGTAAAGTGTGTGTGTGTGTGTGTGTGTGTATAAAGTATAAGAAAATTCAAGAGAGATAATTGACTGAATAAAACTAAAGATGTTATTTCTGTACCTGAGTTACTTTTCTTGAATGAATTCCCTTACCAACCTGCCAAGAATTCATTTTAGGCTTATATATATTGTTTGACTGGCAGCCCAGCTTAGGAGCAAAGTGTGAGTCTGCTGCTGGATACTATAGACTATCAAACACTTAGGCCGTGGGTTCAGATACCAACTTTGATACTCTCCAGCATACAGTCTTAGTGCACTTAACTCTCTCTGTGCCTCGGTTTCTTCATTTCTCAAAGCACAGTAAGGAGATGCTCTTCCTAGGGTGGTTGAGAGGACAAAAGGGGAGAAGCCCTGTGAAGCTCTTCCCTGGCTCTAAGTGCCTGCCCCACAAATAGGGGTGATTAGTAACAGAGTGTAGTCTCCAGCAGATGTCTGTCAGGTCTGAATGCCTGATGAGATGTTGATGGCCATACACACGCTATGAATATCCAACTTGTTAGGTACTCATCGTCATCTCCCCCCTGAGTAGTTAAGAAATAATTATGGAAAATAAAATGAGTGTAAAATGGTTTTTAAAGTCAATAGTCAACTAAAACTACTTCAAAATGCCTTGGAAGTTGTCGCAAACCATCAGCTGTTCTAGACCAGAAACAGAACCTGATTTCCAGTTGTTGATGATAAATAAACATTGTACGTTGCCCTTTGCGATGAGTGGCTATTTTTTTAACCTATGCAGATGTGTCCTATTTATATTGAAGCTGTCATACAAATTAGCAAAGGCCTACAGAGTCTGAAAGAAGGCAGGCTTCAGGCCCCGAAATGTTCACAGGAATGGAAAATGGCTTACCTTGCTCCTGCTTGCTGTGGTGCCCCAGTCCTGGTGGGAATGGCTGGGGAGAACTGAAGAGCTTTTCCAGGCCAGTAGAAATGTTTGCTGACCAAGCAGGCTTCTGAGGTTCATCTGCGAGGCAGGATGAAGTGAAATGCAATAGCTTTGGGAGCTGCTCTGATTTTGACTTTTTGGCAGTCGGTGAAAAGTTCTGACCCTTCTACAGATATGAAAATCCTCTCATTTGGTACAGGCTTGTGCATGGCAGATTGAGTGTGAGTTAAAACACCGATTAGAGTGCAATGGATGATCTCCTGTTATTCTGAGGATAAGATTTTCTTGGCAAAAAACTTGTTTGGCTACCCTTATCAGACATACCCCTTTATCAAACTGTGTGTATGGGCTGCGAGAGGGAGAGCACAGAACACTGAACCACAAAGTCAAAATAAGTCAGGCCTAGGCAGGTATTTCGAATTCCAGATTTTCAACTTCTTCCATATAATAAAAAGATGATGGAGGCCCAGGGAATGGAATGGACCGGCTCAAGATCCCCAGTGAGGCCTGAGAATAGAATCCCAGATATAAGGCTCGCACTGAATGCTCTTTGCACTAGACCATGTGGCTTCTAGATGGTCTTCCTCTTGGGGAATGCGCAGAGACATGAAGATGTAAACAGCTTACATATAAGCTTTAAAACACCAGTGGCTGATCTTTTCTGAAGAGGAAGCAAATCTCTGATTGTGTGAATATAGAAATGGTTGGGTTCTGGGCGAGCCATTTATTACTTCTCTTAAGTACCATGGAGGACCTGCAGAGGGCCAGCCTTCAGCAAAGGCCTAGGACTTCAGTGTGGCTCACACAGGTCCCTGCCCTCTATGTAGCTGTGTCCTCGATACATCATTCAGTGTCCTCTGAGAGGCAAGCAGAAAGGGCTGTGGGAACACACAGAGGGTGGTCTTCTCGTTCTGCTTAGATGATTCAAGGACAGCTATACTTGACCTGGGTCTTGAAGTGGTAAGCAGACTCTTCTTGGCAGAACATTCATTCGTTCATTTAATTGAAATTTAGTGAGCACCTACATTTTTGCCAGGTAAACAAGCAGTAAATACAGAGTAGTAAGTAGTCCTCTGTTCTTGGGGATTTTTGCCTTCTCTTGGGGAGAGTCAGAAATTAAGCATGTAAATGAAAGAATAAGGATGATTTTAGATGGTTACAAGTACAAAGAAGGAAACGAGGTAACATGGTGGGAAAGCCCAAGGGTGAAGATATGCCTCAGATAAAATTGTCTGAAAGGCTGATGAGGTCCTGTGACACCTGGACTGAGGAGAAGGTGGCACAGAGAAGGCGAGGCTGGTGGTGACCAAGTGAGATAGGGAAGGCAGTAGGAGGTGAAGTTGGACTGGTGGGTGGTAGCCAGTTTCCACAATACCCAGCTGGAATAAGCAGACCATAGGTTCCTCTAGGAGACCTAGGGAGCTTTGGGAGGGTTCTGAGCAGGGGGCTGTGGTGCTGTATAGGTGAGGAGGCAGAGGAGCATAAAAATCATCCAGTGAGCCATGCGAGTGGCAGTGGTCGGCTCAGGATGGGTAGTCAAGCTACATTCTACCAAGTTGCTCTTCCTTTAGGATCATAAACAGGTAGAACTATAAGCAACACAATCCTGATGCTTCACAGTGAGGACCCTGAGGTGAGGAGAGTCAACACATGCGACCAATCTGGGCAGAGGAGGGCCTGGGCCCAGACCTACAACTTGGGATGTCAAATTCTGTGCTTCTCCGCTGCCTGCTTTCTCTGCCTCCTCACCCACCTATTTGCCTTCCAGGGACTGAAATTTAAGGTCTGTTCCCCATCAGACACTGCAGAGGGGTCTTTTACGGTTTATTGTCAGTATTGTGTTAAAAGGCAGTCTCCTTGAATGACTCCTGCTTGACAGGAGTGTGAGCACTGTCACCGCCTGCTCCCCCGGAGCAGTGGCACATGTCCGGGGTGTTCTGGCTCTGGGGGCCAATGAGGAGGCCGCCAAAGAGCCTGTTCACCAGAGCTAGAATTTAGGTTTGGCTCTGCCCTGACTGACCATGTGGCCTTGAGAAAGTCCCTTCTTCACTATGGACCTGCACTTTTTAATGTATGAGGATTGGAACATAGGCATTATATATATTTAAAGAAAAAAAAAAACTTTTGAGTAATTTTGGATTAAACAGATTGTTGGTTGCAGGACTTAGCAGAGCCTTTACCATACTAATAAGCACTGTCAAACTTCCAAGAGGGAAGTACAGTCTGGTGCATGTCACAGGTGCATCTGTGCTCTTGAGCCTGGGCTGCTTTGGAAAAGGACACCTCACAGAACCTGTGCTCCTGAGGATACTCTCAGGGAACTGGTCTGGGAGATGAGAAAAGGGAGATGAAAGGAAGCCCCCAGTCATGATCTTACCTGGCCTTGTTCAGCAATGGCGCAGAGTGACAGGCGGTCCTGTGTCTAGGTGGAGTGTGCCCTCCCCCACTGCACTTTCACCCCGTTTCTCCACTGCTCCCCTCCGGTGGCCCACAAAGGCAGTCTTGTGCAGGAGCATAGCTGCAGAAGCAGCGGCTCTCCTTGGGGGCCCACTGGGAGCGTTTGAGAGCTTCAGCCTCTAAAAAGGTACTTCCTCTGCCTGATGCCCACAGGGGCCACATCTCCACCCCTGGACAGCAGCAGAGTGGTAGCCTCCTTTGGGAGACAAACACTTACGTCCAGGGGTCTCTCTCTCTCTCTCCTTGGAGTTTTCTCTCAAGTGTTCCCTAGAGGCTCTTTCAGTTTTTACATTTTTTCTTCTTGCTTGTGTATCAGCCTTTTCTGCTCACCAGCAACCGCACAAGGTGCCTCAGGAGCCAGACGCCTGCGTGCGTCTCTCGCAGCTCCCACCTGACACTTAACCCTCATCCTCACATCTGCTGTTTCTTGAGCACTTACTATGCCCCAGGCACCGTTTAAAGAGCTTCATCTGTACTGAACCCACAGTCTGCAGTCACAGCCTTGTGCGATACGGGCACTGTTTTGTTCTATTGAACAGTGAGGACACTGAAGCTCGGTCGGATCATTCCTCAAAAGTCTCATAGCCAATGCTATGGGGGCTGGAGCCGCACCCAAGTCTGCCTCCAAAGCTTTGTACTGGATCGTCGTACTGCATTGCTCTGTTAGTGTTGGGATGAGTGGAAGGTGAGTGAGTGAATGAGCATGTGAGGGAAAGATCCTCTCCATGATCTCATCCCCAGCTTTAGGAAAGCTGCCTGACCGCAGAGGGGAAGCGGCCATGCCCCTTCTGAGCCAGCACTCTCTGAAGGCCGTGTCACCTCTGTCTGGCCAGCCCTTCCCACCAGGGTCCCAGTGGGCACCACCTTACTGTCCCGCCAGCAGCCGCATCTGCCCCACCCATTAGTGGGCGCACACGCAGGGGGAGGCGGCCTCAGCTGGATTTCAGCCCATGGGGGTTTATGCTGCCGCTGCCTAGTTTTTCACCAGGAGGAGGGCAGCTGTTCTGGGATTGAAACATGAAGAAAGATGGGCTGAGATCAGATAAGCATCCTTTCCCAAGCAGACTCACCTCCCAATTTGCAGGCCTTTGTTATATTAGCAGCAGGTACGGAATGTTGACATGGAGCTCTAGCCTTCATCTGAATTATAATCTCTGAAGCCATAGTTAAGTCTGCCTAAAGATATTTCAATTTGCTGTCTCTCTTTCCACCCCTATCCGGTCTCCTTGGCTCAGAGTACAGTTGTATCCCTGTAGAACACAGAAAAGCCAGGACGTATTTCTTAATGTTTTACATTACAGTTGTAAGTCCCTCTTATCCTTTTATAATCATATTTTAACTTTTAGTCAACGTACTTGTGGGTGTGCCTGTGTCTGTGTTGTATATAAGTTCACATTTATACGAACGGTATTAGCTCCTTTTATCTTTTTTTTCCCCTAAAGCCATACTTGTAAGACTACATTCAGCAGTGGATTAATCCCCAAATAACTTAGTTCAGCTTTCGCAGCTGCTGCCAAACAGCCTGTCTGCTGGATGGGTGTAGACTGTATGGTGGTTATAATTAACAAGTCTTCAGGGGGCGGAGGTTGTAGTACGGGGAATGAGAACTAGGCCGGGAGGTCACCACACACTAGTGCAGACTGCAGAGGAAGAGGCCAGGGAAGACTTTTGTTGGAGTAGGGCAGGTTAGGCAAATGAGAATTGGGTTTTTGTCCTTCAGCAGTTCGCCAGTTCGGTGAGCTGAGGAAGAAGATAAACTGGGTGGCCTCTTCGTATGTGTGTGTGTATGTGGAGGGCGGGGGGTGGAATGCCAGTGTGTGCTGGTCTATGTGAAAGTATGTGTGTAGGGTGTGTGTGTATTGGATTGGAGAGAGGGCATATCTTCTAAGATGGTAGGTTTGGGTATTAGATTTTTGTTTGAGTTATCATTTATCACTTATTACCTCTGTGACCTCAGGCAGGTTACTTATAATTGACGTCTCTGTACATCAGTTCCTCTCTATGCAAATAGGGATGTATTCATTATTCAATGGGTATTTGTTGAATACTCTATTCCAGGCCCTGTCCTAGACACCAAGGATGCAGCAGTAAACAAAAGGACAAAAATCCATGCCCTTCTGGGACTTCCATTCTACTGGAGAAAAAAAGAAGCTTTCAAGGAAGGTTATTATAAGGATCAAAATAGCTTGTGCACATCAAATGGCTAGCACAGTATCTGGCATATAATAAGATTTTGGTAAAAAGGACCAAATATTAATACTATTTTTCTTTAGATTGCATTTACAAAGTAACACCTCCCACAAGACAAGCAGTCATGAATCTAAATTCCACTATTTTATAAACTTATTCTTCTTTGGGAAGTGACCCGTGCGTACTTTGGGAAAAGATGCTCTGTATATGTTTTGCTAGTTCAGTCAAAACAGTCCATCTGTGCACCAGACATCTTGAAGGATAAAGATGCTTCTTGAATGGACTTGAGCAAAGGAAGATCAGCTCTCAGGTGACAGCTCAGACATGACAAACGGGAACAATGCAGAAAGGAATGCGTGAAGGGGTTGGATTAAGAATTGCAGGGTGATTACTTTCTGCAAACTGACCTGCAAGCAAGACAGAAACACAGGCACAGCTTGTTATCCAGAAGCACAATAAGCAAAAATTCACTATTACAGGATTGCAGAATAGGCAAACCTCTATGTAAAGATGAGTTGTTATGTAAGGGGGGGTTGTGACTTTGTTTTAGAATCCGAGCCTCATTCTCCACTAGTCTGGAGTTCGTGGACTGATTCTCAAGGGCTTACTTAATATGCACTTGTCTGAAGTGTATTGTTTCCCCCTCACCAGCCACTGTGCATAACATGGCTTTCAAGAGAAGATGCCCCGACAGCTCTCTGGTTCCTGTACCAACCTGGTACTGGTTTGCACTGACTAAACGGGGTCCCCTTATCCGAAAATTCACTGTCTGAGGCTGGTGGTTCAAAGGTTGCAGGAAAGCCAGCATTGTCATAACATTAAAACATTCATGAATTAATTGACCACTTGTCAAATTAGCTTCACTTAGACATCTTCCCCATTTCATGTTGGGCCTCCCACTAGGTTAAGAGTCAGCTCTTTGTGCATCTGTCTTTATTGGATTATCCAGCATCTAGAAATAACAGTGAAAATAGATCACACATCACTTGTAAGATGAAGTAGCAAATTTTTCAAAAGATGCAAGCTTTTATCAAGTTAATGAAAGTGATGTTGGAAAACAAGTTTGTATTACATGCAAATTCAGTAACAAATGAAGATAACTTGATATCAATGAAAAATGAAAAGTCAATAAGTTTGATGACACAACAGGGACTTCAAAGTGAGTGACTAGATAATAAGTGCTGTGACATGTCCTAGGGGGGAGTGGTAGAAGTATATTTTTGCAAATGTCACCCTCTTAATACCTGTACTAATGGAAGTAAAGGATAACAAATCATGCACTTATGCAGCCAGGTTAAGGAAAAAAAAATTAGTCAAAAAAATCAACACATTTTATTCTTTGGTCTTTTTAAAAAAGTATTTATGTATTATTTGGCCACATCAAGTCTTCGATCCTTGTTGTGGCATGTGGACTCTTTAGTTGTAGCACACAGGATCTTTAGTTGAGTCGTGTGAACTTGTAGTTGCGTCATGTGGGATCTAGGTCCCTGACCAGGGATTGAACCTGGGCCCCCTGCACTGGGAGAGTCTGAGCCACTGGACCATAGGGAAGTCCCTATTCTTTCTTCTTTATAGGAACTACTGAGTTGTTGAAATTGTAATATAAATTTTATTAACAATAAGATATATAATGTATTCATTTCCAAAAATTTTAGTCTTGTTTTTGTAGTCCCAACTCTCTTCTCCAATATTTACTGTGAAAGTTTGGTCCCTGTCAAAGGGGTGTTCTCATTCAGGTCCCAGTATTCTTCCCAGAAGGAGAACCTGGTGTGTTTGCACTGGGGAGGTTCTTGCTCTTGAGACTACTGTTTCTGCACTCTGAATTAGGGGCAGTGGGTAATATGGGGACAAAGTATCCATCCGTCTGTATCTCTTTGTTTACATTGATGATGCTTAATCTGTTCAAGGTCCTGAATCCTTTGAATGAAGAACATGATAACTGGGGAGGCTCCTTCTATAAAATACACATGCCCAAAGTAAATTTCAAGGAGTTTGTCTACTGTGTATGGATCATAGGTACTTAATCATAGATCTAAGTAACTTTGACCTATTAATATACCCCTGGCTTCCCATCATATTTATTTATATCACACATGCCAAAGCACTTTGTGTATGTTTATCTTTGTTATTGCTCACAGTGATCCTATGGGATATGGGATATTGTCCTAATTTCAACATATGGAAAAACCTTGAGAAAAGTTAGGTAATTCATTTAAGGTCATAGTAAGTGTCTGGTATTCTCTTTCTAACACTGAGGTTTTTCTAAGGCCTAAACCTTCACTTTTTCTATAGTGTTAGGTCAACTCTATGTGTTCACATACTACACTGGCTTTTTTCCTTAATAAGTAACTTTTTAAAGTCTTCCTTGTCATGGAAGAAGTACATGTTTGTTGTAGAAGAGTTATACACTGCGACTCTTTACTTTTGAAGCACTCTCCATTCTTTTTCATTTTCAATTGAAGAAAGAAGTAGTGTTATTACTATTCTCATTTCATAAAGAGTAAAATGGAGGTACTAGGGCTTGAATGAATGGCTAATGGGGTTTGAGTGGAAGTTATGGGCAACACTTCTGTTCTTCACCTTAAAATATCCCTCACGACCCTCTTCTGCTCTCAGAATACATTTAAGTCTACTTGAGTCAAACTGAGAAACCTAATGGGGTAGCAGGATTGGTGGAAAAGATGACCAGATGGTGAATATGAAGTTTACAGAGGAACTTAGGAAGCCAAAATCAGAATTTCTGCTCTTTAACATCTTGTTCATCACAGAGTGAATGGTGGAAGAAAAGGGGGGTACAGGATGGGGAGGGAAGGTGTCTGTGCTGCACGGTATAGGGACCTATCCAGGCTATCTGAGTTCAAAGAGGTAAGTAGGCAGGACTTTTGCATTAGTTCAAACTATTTCTTATAAAAGGAAAAGGAATAGAGTGGCTCTTATGTCTTAAAAATCACGATGTCATACCTTCCAGTATGGCTGGAAACAGGGGTAAAAATAATTTTAGGACCCTGTCTCTCACCATTTCTTGGTTTTGCTTTCCCCCAAGGAGATCTCAGTCCTTAGCAGAATTCCACCAGAAGATTCACCATAAGATAGAAAAGCAGCTGTTGACATCCCCAGATGGTTATGCAACAGTATAAATACCTGAGAAACATGGACCTCTTTGCTCTTCCAATTGTTCGAGCAAAAATCCCCACTCAGAATCTCATCACACCAACTTTTATCACATTCCCATCCATGAACCAATCTCTGTGTAGCTAAGAAATAGGATATTTTGATTAGTTAGGCCTGTGTCATATTCCCTCCCCAGAGTCTGACAATGGGGGAACTGTGATTCCCCAAAGGAAAAACCAAAGCTCTGCAACAAAAAGAAACTATTCTTAATGATGTGCAGGCAGAAAGAGCATCTGCTGCTAGGGATTTGTTGAAAGTCTGCTGGGGACTGTCTCAGAGACGAGGGGTGGGGATCATAGCCGAACTGTATAGGACTGGATCCGGAGAGTGGAAAATCAAGACCTTGGTCTTCGTTTTCTCATCTGTTCTGTCCCCTTTCATCCAGCTTCCTCTACCCTGATTATACTCTCGCCACAGGCTGCATGTCCCCACAATCTTTCCATGGGCTGACTCAGTCTCTTGAAATCCCTCTTTCTCAATCTCTAGGGGAGGAAACTCATTTGTTAATCTCAGAACCAGGCCACAAGCTACAGGTCACTGGCCAGACTTAACAGATGTGTTTGTCTGAAGCGTGAAACCTCTCTTGGTACAGTCATCTCTAGCAAGTTAGGGCAGATCAAGCTGTTTGTGGGTTTCTCCTTGCCGGCCTATGGATCAGGTAGGAGCTCTAGAAAGATAAGACAGAAAAAGCAGTAGTATGTGTGAAGAACAGATGGAAACTTCGGTAGAAGCAGTCTGCGAGGCTATTCCTGGAATGGGAGCTTTGCTGAAAGACCTGGAATGTCATTCCTTGACAAAGATGGATGAACAGAGAATGGGGTGTCAAGGAGGCAGGAAGGCCACCAAAGAGGCAGACCAAAATATCAAAGCCACGGCTCCAGCACAGTCACAGACTTCTTCTCCTGGGGAGGTGAAAGGCAGCCGCAGGACCTGTGAATTGTGGCGTTCTTTAATATCAGGCAGTGTAGGATTTCCCAGGCCATGTGCCTAAAGTTATTTCCTCCTGGTTTGACGTGGCGCTCCTTGGCGCTCCGGCCCTGCACAGGCCTACCTCCCCATCACAGCAGCGCCATACCTCGTGTCTCTCAGCCTGGGTCCAAGCGTGAAAACATCTGCTTCCTGCCCCTGATAAACTCATAAGCAGACCAGGGGGTTATGTAAGTAATTTTTGTTGTTTTTTTTTTAAGAAACAAAGATTAAACACACACAGACTCCACAGGAACAAAAGTAGCATAAATCCATGCAAGTAGAGAGGCTTGAGTTTGGTTGGCTTAAAAGCAGGGGAGAGTTTTCTGGAATATGTGTCCAAATGAGCCTAGGTGTAGGACACAGATCATCTTTCTTGGCTGAGGCAAACTTCAGTTGATGGAGCTTTTGGGCCAAGTAGGATATTAGGTCACTCGCAATCATCCATCCATTTGTTCATTCGTCTAACAAGTATGAGTGTGTCCATTATGGACCAGATGCTGTGTTCTAGGATCTTCTTCCTCTTTGGCCCCAGCTTGTGCTTCTCTTTGCCTTCTGTGGGCACCCCAACTCCCCGATCTCCTGGGTATGAATTCACCCTCTGTCCCAGCCTAAAAAACCCTCCCCCGAGGCTCTGCAGCTGGGCTCCCACAATTCATTCCTGTGCCCTTAAGGACCGTTCTCTGTCCATTAGGTCTGGGACCATTCTGAGACAGCTTCTGAAGATGCAGGCAGTATTCCTGTCCTAGCATCTGGCATCAGTCTCCCCAGGGGTGGGTGACATATTTCCCTGATGTCTGAGCATCAAATTCTGGGCACAGCCCAAACCCTCTTTTAGCTCAACTCTACATGTTCTTATTTTTCTGTGGAGAACTACCTCCAGCTCTAACCTCATTTGCAGACTCAGATAGCTCACTGACCCTGGATCCAATGAGCCGTTTGCCTGGCTTTGAAGGTGTTTCTCCAGGGTGTTCTTAACCCTCAAGTGTGGTCAAGGGAGATGTAACAGATAGTGCTTTTGCCAAGGACCATTCATCATATTGTCTTGGAAATTCACCCCTGTGTTGCCTAGTCTTCAGTGAGATAAGTGGTGGACCATTTTGTAAAGGCTGCAGCTGCACAGTTAATACTATTCTACTGTAGTTGGGTGAGTAAAAATGGAGAAAAAATTTTTCAGTTTTCCTGATTTCCTTTTCATTTTTAAAACAAAGTTGGTAGTGATTAGCCAGCCCTATCCACCTTTAAGGAAGTCAATTTAAAACCTGGTAACCAGCCAAAAACATAAAGTATTTGAATGCTGTGTGTTTATTAATTAATATATTTACTTGGTGGATGGGCAAGGACTCTGGTTCCTGTTCTTACGGTGCCCTTTGGCGAAAAGACGGCAAACTCTAACAAGATTCGTTGGGGAATCTCTCTGAAGTAGTAAGTCATTCATGGCCAGTGTTTTAATTGAAGGTAATAATAATTCCAATAATATTATTAAGAACCACTATTAGGGCGAGAAGGACTAAATTCTCTGACATCATGTCAAAGTTATGCCCAGTGATGACTGCTGAGCCCCTGGGGGAATAACTTTCATAATCCATTGAAAAGTTATGAGCTCCTTGTGTTTGCACCAAGAAAGAAATCAGAATTAACCATTTGGGAAGTCAGTAAAAATGGAGAAAAAACTACTGGTACTTTTAACAACTTAATTAATGACTGCAAATGGAGTCAATGCGCACAAAAATCCCTTGGAGAAGGTTGGGATGTGTGTTGACAATGGAAAATTATCCTGATTTTATAGGTGAAGGCAATTTCCAGACACTAGGAACAAACATGGTCAAGGAGAAAAAGAAAAGATGACTTTTTGTTGTTAAAGGAATAGGGCCCTAGGCCAAGAGGCTTGCTGTCTGGGTTGGGACAAGGGCAATCATTGTGTGCTAGGAACTGAATGGAATAGAAGAATCTGGGTTAAGAGACCAACGGAATTGGGTTCAGTTATCGCTTCTGCCATTTATTAGCTCTCTTGACCTTCAGCTAGAGGGTCAGCCTTTCAGAACCTTAGTTTTATCATCAATAAAATGGGGAAAATACCAGTAACTAACTTGTGGAGTTGGAGGCATCATTGAACTGAAGTGAAGTTAAGACGCTCAGTCGTGTCTGACTCTTTGCGACCCCATGGACTATAGCCTACCAGGCTCCTCCATCCATGGGATTTTCCAGGCAAGAGTACTGGACTGGGTTGCAGTTTCCTTCTCCAGAGGCTCTTCCTGACCCAGGGATTGAACCTGGGTCTCCCGCATCTTAGGCAGACGCTTTACCGTCTGAGCCATGAGCTAATATATGTCAAAATCTCAGCCTGGTGCATGGCCCATAAATAGTACTACTGTCTGTTATCCTCATTATTATTCTTTCTTAACTAATTCTACAAATATGTCATAAATACCTACAGTGTGCCAAGGACTATGTTGGATATACAGACTAATCTATTGGAGTTTGTGCTATAGTGGGGAAGATGGAGAAAACCAAAACAAATAAACATGTCGGTAAGAAAAATGCTTGCAGGTTGTACTGAATTTGAAAGCCTAACTCCAGTGATTGCCCCATGGGTTAGAGCTGCCATGTGAGCCCAGGGTCAGAGAATAGGTTTTCATAACTTGGCTTTCAAATTGGTGAGACCTGGATCAGAGCAGCTTTGGTGCCAGTCCTTATTCTCAGACTGTGTCACTGGACAAGTCCTCCGAACTCTACTTCTCCCTCTGTATGAGAGGCTTAGGGGTGGGGTACAGGGGGTGGGCTCTTGGCGGTGCCTCTGTCTCCGTGCATAGAGATTTAATCTCAACAAAGCCCCAGCCCATTCTTTTAACAGCTCTGGCTCATGCCTTGCTGTCTTCAGCAACACTTCCATCTCCCTGAGTGTAAGAAGGAATAACATTTTCATATCTTTACCTGGATCTGGACAAGAAGGTTCCCATCTCCATCTCTGAGTATTTGGGGCAAGAGAGTGTGAGTAGTGAGTCAGTGGTGTGAGGAGAAAGAAAAAAGGATATATTCCAGGAGGGCTTTGGCCTGCCAGAGCCTCACCACAGAACTGGTCCCAAGGAGCAGTTGAATACGGGCTGGTTTGTAGGAGACAGGATGACCCCAGCCTAACTGTGAGACCATGACAGGCCCTGAAAATAGTGAGGGAGAGTGTGACTGGGTGCAGGTGGTGGTTGGGGTGTAGCTGGGAGGGATTGACCTCTCATCACCTCCAAGTTTCCCTCTGAATGCTTTGATCTGACACTGGGCTTCTAAGTCATGACCGAGCACTTATTTTGAAAGTCAGTCTGGTTTATCATTAGAACATGGATCTGGCAACTGTGGCCTGCAGGCCAAATCCAGTCCCTTGCCTGTCTTTGCAAATAAAGTTTTATTCGTGCACAGTCACTCCCATTCCTTTGTTGTCCGTTGCTGGTTTCTGCTACAAAGCAGAGTTGAAGTTGTAACAAGGACCATATGGCCTACAAAGCCTAACATATTTATTCTCTGGCCCCTTGTAGGAAAAGTTTGCCAGCTAACCCCTGATTTAGAACATTACAGCATTGGAGGGAATAGATTTCATTCATTGATCGTTTCATTCATCGTGGAACATATCACCCATCATCAAGATGCTTTGTACACTCTGCTAGGCCCGCAGAATGTCCCAGGCACTGTGTTCAATCTTTGTAATAACTGTGTGAGTCGATGATGCAATCACGCCATTTTGCAGATGGTTCAGTGGAGGCTGAAGGAAGTTGAGTAACTTTTCCAAAGTCATTCAGCCATAAAGTCATAGAACCAGGGCTGTTCGTCTCCAAATCCTGTGCTGTCAACTTTACTGTCTGACAATGTGCCTCACGTTTGTCCTTAATCTCCCCCTGTTAGTGTGGATTACTGTGAGAAGGGAAAAAAGATAAAAAAGTTTTTTTTTTTTTTTAAAAACTCTTTGTTGGAAACTCTTGCTATTTAAAGAGTGGTGGGTGGGTGAAGTTGCTACTTATTTGGCAAAGTGTCTGTTTGAGATGGTTCTTCATTGGACATTGTCCTGAACTCACAAACAGATTGCTTTAGGCAATATCAGAAAATCATCTGAAATGTTTTCCCTCATAATGATATGATTTCACCACTAATGTTGATAAACATTAAAATGGCATAAAGCATTTCCTGTTCTAGCCTGAGAGAGATCTTAGAGGATTTGTCTAAATATTAGCATACCTTTAAAATGATCAGTGGATGATTATCTGGATAAGAGGTCAAAAAAAAAAGGATGTTTAGGAAAAAAGAAATCATGATGTGAGGCAGATTTTTCCTTTCAGAACCCTCCAAACTGCTGTGGGAAAGGGAAGAGCTACCATCCTGCTTTAACAGGTTAAAAATGAACCACTGTTAGTGAACAAAAGTGAGATTTCATTATCCTATTGATGCTCATTCTTGACATGACTTTTGCCAATGTCTACATCTGAGAAATGCAAACCAGAGTTTCTGATTAGAAATAGGAGAAGAGCTGAGTGGACCATGCCTCTTTCTAATGAGAATTTATGAAGATGGGTTAATCTTATGGTCCACATAGAGGTTCTACTGACAAGTTCTCATATGAACTGATTAGGCTTCCCCTGTAGACATTTTTATCAGACTGATTCATTCCTCTGGAAGAAAGCTGGCTTTTACATTTTTTTTTTTTTAGAAGAGATTCCAAATGGCTTGTCAAGATTACATCTTGCTTGTGAATCTCAGCCAGGATTATGTTACAGCCAAGATAATATTTAATAGGTAGAATCAGGCATGATGGTAGAAATGAAGCAAGCTGGTCCCAATAAATAGTAGGAGCGTGGATGTGTGGTGTACATACAGCCCAGGTGACTTCAAGGCAGTCTGTGGATTGGCTATCCTGAAAGGATGCATGAATGCATAAAATGTAATATTCAAAGGAAATAAATTACTTCAACTTTGTCTGTTACTCATGGCATGAGCAGATTCTTATAAATGGCCTTCATGTCTGGGGCATTCCGTGACCTGAATTCCAAAGCATCCCTTCAGATCCCCTATAAAAACCACAGACTTGAGAAGAGAAAGGAACCAGACCCGTTTGTACTAAGCTGGCCTAATGCAGAGGGCTCTGCAGTATTTGATAAGTGTGACAAACTCACCACATCTGAAGGGGCCCCTTTGAAGTGGCAGGTTCCCTGCTCTTGGAACACAAATGGAGCCACTAGCAGGCCATGTAGGAGGTAGGCAGAGCAAGGGCCTTTCCATTGGAGATCCTTGATCCCCTGGCATGGTATGTTTTGTGACAAGGCCCATAGCCAGAAAGGAAAGGGGCCTGGAAAGTTGTGTGTCTGAATCATCTTTGTATTAATTCAAAAAAAATCCTTTAAGATTTAAATTTGGTTTTGTATGAAGGGTCAAAGAAGAAATGTTGTTTGTCCTTCCCAGACTCTGTAGAATGTAAACTCCATAAGGGCAGCCATACTAACATACTTCACTCTCTCTTCTCTCTCTCTCTCTCTTTTTTTTTAAGTTGTTTGTACCTACTTTCATGGCTCTAAAAATCAGTTCTGGCCGAAGTAAAACTTGACCTAGTGAGATAGCTGGAAGAAAAATCACTAATGATTTGCTCTGATAAACATGAGTGTAAAAAAGCAATACCTGTTTTTAATCCTTAATCATAAACATTAACAATGGAAACTTCATTATCCTTTCTTCTCAAAATCACTTGAGGGAGGCTGGATTGGTGATTAGTTGACCTGGATCGTTCAGTTGCCAGGAAACAGGAAATGGGGGTGCAGAACCACATCTAATAATTGTTTGTTGGCAGTGGCACCATGGGCAACGTCCCCTGAGTTTGCCAAGAGTCACTGCGGTGTCAAGTCAAAGGGAGTCAGGGATGGTGTTCCTGCAGACTGTGCGGCGGACAGGAGTGTGGGCGGACAGTCAGCTCAAGAGGGTTCTCTCCAGCCTGGACGTAAAAGACTCACAGTATCTTCTGATCACTTTTTGTACTTTTATTTAAATCTTAAAAATTTCAGAGGTACATTTTACACATGAAAATAGAATACTCACAAGGTATAAACGGGTTTATACTAACAGGTCAGTACCTCTCCAAGTCTTCAGTTCCTTTCCCCAGAAGAAGTTACTGTGCCAGCAGTTTATGTATCTTCCTTCCAGAGATAGTCTGTGTATGCATGAGGACACATGGGTGTGTATAAAGATGATTTTAAGATAAACAAATTGTATCAATCTGGTTTGCTCTTTTTCATTTAACATATGTTAAATGTTCATTCCTTTTCAGTACATAGAAGAAGTTGTTTATTCCATTTATTGGCTTATGCTGTCTTTTAATTCTGTTCATTGGGGCTATCTGCTTAACTTTAGTTCATCTAACTAATTTCACTTAAAGAATCTTTGCCTTAAACTTAAATCATATGCATTAAGCATCTAGAGAAGTATCTAGCAAGGAGGAGGCTTTTCCACTTCTATTTGTGTGATGTTAAGGAAGTTCATTGCTCTAAGGCTCAGTATTCTCTTCTATGTAATGGGGATACTGTTCATCTGGCTGATATTGCCAATGACTGGCTGTCTATCAAGTGTGTGCTCTCTCTTTCAAAATACAGAATTATTTCTGGGAAGAGAATGCATTTTCCAGCTTCCTTTCTAACTATTGCCAGTATGGAACTAAGTTTTGCCAGTGGAAAGTGAGAAGTGGTAATATGTGTCAGTTCAAGGCCAAGGTAATTAACGCCATAACTATACACTAAAGCATATCATTGGGGTAGAAATTAAATTCGGTGAGATGATGTGAGGAAAGCATTAAGGCATAGTAGTGCTAATAATAATGATAATATTATTATTATCATAATCTGTATATGATTCCCCATATGAATAACCTCTAGTTTTTCCTCTACCAACTTTAATAAGGACTCAGTGCTTGGTCATGTGCTCCAAAGTCAAGTGTACTTCAGAGAAGCATTAAGGAGCAGTACAGATTTTAATTGAAGATGTAAAGGAGTACTCTCCTCTCTCAGACTAGAATAGACAGTCCCAGAGAAGACTCTCAAGGGAGCCTTTAGTTACCCATTTCTCCCAGTCAGCCCATCATCTCTACCACAGCTGTCCTTCTGAGCTTCTCTGTGGCCTTGCTTCTGACCCTGTCTTAGCCATGCCTCACCTTCTTCTACCGAATACATTATTTATGGACTCTGTCCCTGCTGAGTTTGGTCCCAACATGTTTCTCCTCCCTTTCCTGTCTTGGGAAATCCCACCTTTGTATTCTTGCTTACTATATTCACCTCTCTAGGCTTCAGCTTTAGGATTCAACTTTAGAGCTTCCTCATTTCGCTGAACCTCTGGAAATCTTCGTTTCAATCCCTGTACCCTGGAGACTACTAGACCTCTTCATGTGTGGTTAATAAATCTTGGCTCAGAGATTTCACCACCCAACTAATGCCCAGTGTATCAGGATCTACCAGTATGTTGTAGAACACAAAAGGCAAGTGGAAAGATGCATGTGATATCTGTGACTAACCAGGATACAAGTGTGAAGAAAACTCCTTGAAAATGTTTTATAAAAATCAAAACTTATTCAATATACTGTTGCATATACTTGTTCAATATACAGATTCTACAGCAAATGGACTATGAATTATTCCTTGAAGAATCTCGCATAGTACCTTGGGTTTATTAGGTCTTCAGTTATGTTTGTTAAATAAGTAAGTTATATAGATAACCTAGAAGTAAAAGATTAAATGGTCAAATATATATTTTACAAAACAAAATCCATATTCCATATTTAAAAGAAAATATAGTTAAGAAGTGTCCAAAATTACTATCTTTGTAAATTTAGATATTCTTTAGGCCTCTGCTTCTTATCTTTAAAATGAAATAATGGTAGCATGAAAGATTAGATAGAAAATGTGGTATCTGAATGTTAGAGATTATTGTGTTTATTCACATTGGCAATAAGAGGTTGATAATCTAATTGTACAGTCTGAGGATATTAATCACCTGGAAGCCTATGCATCATAATAAAAATAATGTGTTTCAGTGACAAATTGATAAGAGCTCATCTCCTGACTTGTTGCCCCTGACTTGCTGGGCACAAGAGGCAAGTCACTCATTTCCTTTTAAATGAGAATAATGCATATCTTCCTTCCAGTTAGGTTGCATATGTTAATCCAGATACTTACAATTTACTGTGTGTGAGTTCATCTCTTTCCTTTTTTTCACTGCTACAGCCCCAGGTTTTGATGAGTGCCAGGTACATAGTAGATACTCAATAAATGTTTCTTGAATGAATGAGAAGCCATTGAGTGTTCATGCATGTATCTTCTCTGTAAACATATGTTGAATTAAACACCTGTTATATGCTAAGCACTGAAGTAAAGAGCAGTCCCTAAGGAACTCATAGCCCAGTAGAGGGAGACACATATGCTTGCCAATGGTTTCTCCATCTTCAGAAACTTCATGGACAACGGACGTAGAGTCATTTTACAGAATGCCCAAATGTTCCAGTCTGGCCACTGGGTTGATAGATAGTATAGTATAGTTGAGTATTTTTCAAATACACACATATTTGGGGTGGTTGATAAAATACAAAATAATTTTAAAGGGTTAATATATCCCTGATGTGTTTTTGTCATTGTGTAATTTTTATTCACAGATAGTAAAATAATCATCATGATTAGGTCTTGGAGCTTTTGCCATACGAAGAGTGGGCAGAATGAAGTAGTGGAAAGAGTGACCTGGGTGTGCACCCACTCCTAGCAAGACTAACTGGTTAACCATGGGCGTAGGGCTGGCAGAGAAATAGATAAAGAAATGCAGGAAACTCTGCCACTTCAGTTTTAAAATGTGGATGGTAACAGCTAACTCATGTGGTTATTGCCAGATTATTTGAGATAAAATATATAAAATTTCTGGCCTACAGTGCTAAATATTTATAAATATTATTTCTATTATTGTTATAAATACGATTATGATGATGGAGAATTAGAGATATACAGCAGAGTTCAGAGAATGACACCTGAAACAGTGGCTGAATCTTCCAAGGCAGGAAACACCACCAGAGATGTCTGGTTAGCTTGTGCTTTCCCTGGCATCAAACTGAGGTTTCAGACCCAGCTGTGCATGGGTAGAGAAACCATTCTGTCAGTCTCATGGTGCTGTGGGTGGTGAGCGTCCAGTCACCAGCGTCCTGGTGCTGTTTGCATCAGTAAACAATGCCACTCCTCTAACAAGTGGGTTCAGGCCTATAGCTGACATGACGAGTTCAACTATCACATTAAAAAAAAAATTAGGTATTAGTCTTGTGAAAATTAGTCTCCCCAAGTTTTGAACTATATGGAAATAATGATGAAAAGACTATGTATGTTTTCAGAAGACAGGCAGTGACCCTGTTTTCACTGTTGGCAAGCAGCATAGCACAGTGAGCAAGTGCACAAACTCTGGGGCAAAGCTGCCCACTTAGGAATCCTGCCTTGGTCATTTTCCAGCTACTGTATGTGCCTTTGGAAAGTCACTTAACCTCTTTGCTCTTGTTACCATTGTTTATAAAATGGAAGATTATAGTACCTGAGGCGTTGAATTGTTATGAGGATTGAGTATGTTGCTACTTCTAGAATGCTAAGATAGGAAGTACAAATAGGTAAGTAAATGGATAGATGGATGGATGGATGGATGGATAAAATAGAAAAACTTTTGCTTAAGTCTGAAGGAATTCCCATAGGAATTGCTCATATTTTTTGAGCATTTTCTTTTGCCAAGTTCTGATTTTCCCAGCACCCTAATAAGGGAGGTTCTATTATTTTGCCCTCTTACTGGGCAAGAATCTAGACAAAGTAGTGACTTACCAAGGACATACAGTGGGTAGGTGACAGAGCAGGATTCCAGTGTAAGTCTTTTTGATTCCACAGTCCTGAGATCTTAGCTCCTGAACCAATACAAGATCCCCTCAGAAAGGTCTATGAAGAAGTAATTCTTCCACAGACTCCATTGCCTCGTGTTCTTAAAGCCCAGCAATGCAGATTATGCTAGGCTTACCTCTGTTTGTTCATCCCCTTATTCCTTCATTCATTCAGTAATTTCAAGTGCCTTCTCTATACCAGGTACTCTTCGAGTTGGGTTGAAACCCAGGGATACTTCTATTAGTCTTCCTGTCAGCACTTGTTAGTATGCCCTGAGTTACGTTCTCTGGGTGTTTCATGTGTATCTAGCAAACTTTTATTGAGTGCTTCTGTTGACCAGGCACAGTACTAGTCATCAGTTATGTATCTTAAAACCCACAAGAGCCCACACAAGAATAGAGTTGCTCATATTTGCACTTTTCAATATCTGGCACATAGTAGGCAATAAGGAGTCTCTTGATTGAATGCACAGATGGACAACTGGACAACTAGTGGATACTCAGGAAAAAATAGTGACGGATGATAACTAACCTGGGGACCTCTTTTAAGTCATTTAATCTCTTAGAAACTTAGCTAGCTAACCAACTTCCTTTTTTCCCTGCTCTAAATTTTATAATATAAAATAGTTTAGATGAGTTAAATCTTCTGAGTAGTCTTAAAGTTGTAGATTAGGAATGAAATAGCCTCAGGCTGCTAAAGGTCCTGTTGGTTAAGGCTGAAAGGCAAAATGGTTGTCTGAGGAGGCCTTACAAATAGCTGAGAAAAGAAGAGAAGTGAAAGGCAAAGAAGAAAAGGAAAGATATACTCATTTGAATGCAGAGTTCCAAAGAATAGCAAGGAGAGATAAGAAAGCCTTCCTCAATAATCAATGCAAAGAAATAGAGGAAAACAATAGAATGGGAAAGACTAGATATCTCTTTAAGAAAACTGGCGATACCAAGGGAACATTTCATGCAAAGATGGCACAATAAAGACAGAAATGGTATGTACCTAACAGAAGCAGAAGATATTAAGAAGAGGTGGCAAGAATACACAGAAAAACTATACAAAAAAGATTTTCATGACCCAGATAACCACAAAGGTATGATCACTTACCTAGAGCCAGACATCCTGGAATGCCAAGTCAAGTGGGCCTTAGAAAGCATCAACACGAGCAAAGCTAGTGGAGGTGATTCAGGAATTCCAGTTGAGCTATTTCAAATCCTAAAAGATGATGCTGTGAAAGTGCTGCACTCAATATGCCAGCAAATTTGGAAAACTCAGCAGTGGTCACAGGACTGGAAAAGGTCAGTTTTCGTTTTAATCCCAAAGAAAGGCCTTGCCAAAGAATGCTCAAACTACCGCACAATTGCACTCATCTTACACACTAGCAAAGTAATGCTGAAAATTCTCCAAGCCAGGCGTCAACAGTACATGAACTGTGAACTTCCAGATGTTCAAGCTGGATTTAGAAAAGGCAGATGAACAAGAGATCAAATTGCCAACATCCATTGGATCACTGAAAAAACAAGAGGGTTCCAGAAAAGCATCTATTTCTGCTTTATTGAGTACGCCAAAGCCTTTGACTGTGTGGTTCACAACAAATTGTGGAAATTTCTTCAAGAGATGAGAATACCAGACCACCTGACCTGCCTCCTGAGAAATCTGTATGCAGGTCAGGAAGCAACATTTAGAACTGGACGTGGAACAGCAGACTGGTTCCATTTGGGAAAGGAGTATGTCAAGGCTGTGTATTGTCACTCTGCTTATTTAACTTCTATGCAGAGTACATCATGCAAAATGCCGGGCTGGAGGAAGCACAGGCTGGAATCAAGATTGCCGGGAGAAATATCAATAACCTCAGATACACAGATGACACCACCATTATGGCAGAAAGCACAGAAGAACTAAAGAGCCTCTTGATGAAAGTGAAAGAGGATAGTGAAAAAGTTGGCTTAAAACTCAACATTCAGAAAACAAAGATCATGGCATCCGGTCCCATCATTTCATGGCAAGTAGATGGGGAAACAGTAGAAGCAGTGAGAGACTTTATATTTTTGGGCTCCAAAATCACTACAGATGGTGACTGCAGCCATGAAATTAAGAGACACTTGCTCCTTGGAAGAAAAGCTATGACCAACCTAGATAGCATATTAAAAAGCAGAGACATTACTCTGCCAACAAAGCTCCCTCTAGTCAAAGCTATGGTTTTTCCAGTAGTCATGTATGGATGTGAGAGTTGGACTATAAAGAAAGCTGAGCGACGAAGAACTGATGCTTTTGAACTGTGGTGCTGGAGAAGACTCTTGAGAGTCCCTTGGACCACAAGGAGATCCAACCAGTCAATCCTAAAGGAAATCAGTCCTGAATATTCACTGGAAGGACTGATGCTGAAGCTGAAACTCCAATACTTTGGCCACCTGATGCAAAGAACTGATTCATTGGATTGATTCATTCATTCATTGATTCTGGGAAAGACTGAAGGCAGGAGAAGGGGACGACAGAGGATGAGATGGTTGGATGGCATCACCAACTCGATGGACATGAGTTTGAGCAAGCTCCAGAAATTGGTGATGGACAGGGAAGGCTGGTGTGCTGCAGTCCATGGGGTTGCAAAGAGTTGGACATGACTGAGCTGAGGGGATAATTAACCCATGGTCAAGCCAGTTGTCTTTGGGCCACCCCTTGGGCTTCCACTGAAACCAAATGAGAATGGAGAGATGGGAATCTGAGTCCATAATCCTTGCCTCTTTAACCTCCATCTCACCCTGTCTCCCAGAGCTTGACAGCCTTCCAGCAGTGGATTAAGAGTGAGCAGGACCAGATTCCAGAAAAAGAAATGGCTTGAATCTCACAGTCATTCATGCCCTGGGCATCCATGTTTCTCTTCTCCAACCAATTAGTTCTCTGGTCCAACGTGACCCAGATGGGAAGCCATTGTTTATGGATCTACCTGAAGTTCTCACCACTTGCCAGCTCTGCAAGTTGGTATGTAGATAGGCACACAGGACACATTTGCTTTCAGGCTAAAATGGTGAGCCTTTCTCTGCTGGCGTGCTTAGAAAGAGCCAGCTGTTTGGCAACCCCTCTAGCTCATCTCCCCAGTGGGAGTTCACCTAGAGAGTAACTCAGCACAGTATCAGGGGTGAGCAAGAGTTAGTGCAGGCTCCAGGGTCAAGTATCCTCAGTTGCAATCCCAACTCCTGCATTTACTAGCTCTGAGATCTTGAGCAAAGGACTTAAAGGCTCAAAGCCTCAGCTTCCACATGTGTTTGACAGGGGGTGATAAGAGCTCTGACCATTCAATGTTGTTGTGAAAGTTGAATGAGAGAATCTTTAAGAAACCACACATAGTAGATACACAGTAAACAGAAGCATTTTTTATTCTTCTTTGTGGGATTCCTTCAGGAGCCAATAGTGTGGATTCTGTAGTGATAAAAACCCCCACGTTTGTCCAGTGCCTGTCAGGTGATGGTTGGTGGCCAGCCAAAAGCAGTCCATTTGGTCACAGTATTCTGGAAGGTGCATTCCAGCCACTCTTCCTACCTCCTAAATCTTCTCAAGCCTTCTTGTCACTGCTGAGAGTTTCTGACTCAAAATTAGGAAGAAATCAAGTGAGAATTTAGTCGAGCATGCATTGTAAAGATGGTCCATTTAGTTGGCCAAGCTAGAGTTTGGAGAGGGTGTTTGAAAGACTAGCTTGTAACTTTCCGTGCCAACCCAGAGGCGTGAGGCAATAATTTTCCTTTCCTCGTGGAAGGTCCACAGCCTCCTCCTAGGGCAATCTCTTGAGTTTCACTAAGTTGGCTGTTACGTTTGGAAACCACCTTGTGCATCTGAGCATTTGGGGGAAAGCTATTGACTAACCCTTGCTCTCTTTCAGTCTGTCTCCATTTCCCCAATATTTAGGAGCCTTGGCCAAAACAAAGAACCCATTGTGTCCCTGGTACAAGCTCCAGAACTAAATTAAACATTCATTGAGCCTTAATTAATTGTATTAAGGTTGGGCAATTCCCATTGCGTGGAAAAAAAAAAGCCAAATACTTCATTTACTCGCGATGTGGTGTATGTCCCTTAGTACTGAGCTAAACCACCATGAGACAATCACTCACTTAACAGAAACTGGGGCCTCGGCCCAGGAACTAATTAGCCCCTCTTTCTCTATATATAGCTATCTTCACCACCATGACCATCTGGAAGTTGTTACCTTCCAAATTCTTTCCATCTATTTTTTTTTTTCCCCAAACCAATCATTACCGCCATGATTCTTTCTTTCTTATTTTTATATTACGTGACTTCCCACACTTAGATTCTCTGGTGTTATCTAGATCACAGCCCAGCTGCCCTGGATCTTTACCATGTTTGATTTTCAAGTGACACACCTATTTTTGTGTACATTTCCAGTGGCAGAGGGAAAAAAAAAATCTTTGTGTAAAACCCAGAGGTGGAAGCAGGGATGATTGCCAAGGGGTTTGGGCCTACCCAAGTTGACTGTGCACCCACAAGGGAGGCCCCTGAGCCCTGGGAAGCCCCTACAGTAGTGTCTTTGATGGTCAGAGACACATGGGGAGTTCTTGGAAGAACTTGGGTTCCTGTCCAGCTCATTGAGCAGAAAGCACCAATGTAATCTGTCTTTTCTTTGAGGAGAATTCACTCAGATCAGCATCTGCTATGCTTTGAGAGTCAGCTTCCTAGGTGGCGCTAGTGGTAAAGAACCTGCCTGCCAGTACAGGATACACAGGAGATGCAGGTTCAATCCCTGTGTTGGGAAGATCCCCTGGAGAAGGGCATGGCCACCCACTCCAGTACTCTTGCCTGGAAAATCCCATGGGCAGTGGAGCCTGGCAGACTACAGCCCATAGGGTTGCAAAGAGTCAGACACGACTGAAGCGACAGCATGCAAGGAAGTATAAGGGCCTCCGTGGTGGCTCAGATGGTCAAGAATCTGCCTGCAATACAGGAGACCTGGGTTCAAGCCCTGGGTCGAGAAGATACCCTGGAGAAGGGAATGGCTCCCCACTCCAGTATTCTTGCCTGGAGAATTCCATGGATAGAAGAGCCTGGTGGGTTCATGGGGTTGCAAAGAGTTGGACATGACTGAGCGACTCACACACACACACACACACACACACGGAAGTATAATAGCTGTCTTAGCTGACACTAGGCTTTAGGAGTGCAGCCTCAAATACTTCATGAACCTATAATCCTAAGCCCTTACTCTCACTCACAAAATCCCATCCAAAGGCCCCTGTGTTCATCACCCACCTCCTCTCCTGCCACTGTTCTTCAGTTCACCGCAGTCCCGGAGCCCTGGCTGTCTTCTGCCCCAACCATGCCCAGCTTCCTCCTTCCTCAGAACTTTTGAGCCTCCTGTCTCCTGAGCCTGGAACACATCCCCATCCATCTTTGCAAGACTTCTCACTGTGTGGTTCTCAGCTTAGCCTGTTACCACCTAGGTGGTGGTGGTGGTTTAGTTGCTCAGTCCCGTGCAAGTCCAGGGCAAGTGGAAGTCTCTTCAGTCATGTCCAACTCTTGCGACACCGTGGACTGTAGCCCCCCAGGCTCCTCTGTCCATGGGATTTCCCAGGCGAGAATACTGGAGTGTGTTGCCATTTCCTTCTCCAGGGGATCTTCTTGACCCAGGAATCAAACCCAAGTCTTCTGCATTGCAGGTGGAATCTTCACTGGCTTCCCTTGCCCTCCCTAACCATAACATCCAAAGTACATCCCCTGTCCTCTAGGCCCTCCTTATCACATTCGCCTGTTTTGTTGATAGCACTTGATAGCACCTATCATCATGTTACGTTGTTTATTTGAGAACATGTCTGCCTGTGTTCAGTATAATACCATCCATGAGAAGTACCTTTATCTATATGGTTTACCATTGTGAGCTTGGCACTGTAATTCCTTGTTGAGTGAGTTAAGTGATCATGGAACAGCTAATAATCGAGTCTGTACCTTCCTGGGTATAATTACATAATATAAGTGTTTAGATTCTCTGGCCATTAGACTACAATCTAAAAGTAGCGAAAGATAAGGATTATTATAAGACACCTTGAATTACTCTAGTAGGCTAACTTTACCTGAAGATCTTTCCAAATCACCATCAGTTTGTTAGGTTTTTTCTCTTTATTTCTAGTGCTTTAAAGTCCCTTTGAGGGTAAGCCTTGGCTCTTCCCCTCAACCCCAGCCATCAGAGCAGAAAAACCTAAGCCTCCAAAGTCCATTGCTCAGTGGCTTCTGGTTATCTCTGGGAGTTGTGGCCTCCCCATCACCCTACCCTGGCTTCCCTTCTGATATCAAGCTTCACGATATATATTGCCTGCTGGCTCAATGTGCAGCAAGGCCTGCAGGATGTTGGAGTGGGAGCGTTATGGATTCTTATTTTATGGAGAATGACCCTCATCTTCGAACCTGGAGGCTGTTTCCCTCTGGTCTGATGGAGATTTCTTTTCATCCCTTTATGGTGATCCATCTGCCTCTTTTTCCTGTTGCTTCCATCCATCCTTACTTAGCCCCAAATGGCAGAAATCCCTGAATAGCTAAGCTCCTGGTTCTCAACTCTGTTTATATTAAAAATTCCCCATATAAAACAGGCCCATGGGGTCCAGATTTCAGCAAGGCTAGCAGGACCCTCTCTACAAAGTATTGTGTGTCAGAATCCTCAGTCCCAAGGAGGAATCCAGTTACACGGGCGTTCACGTCCACAACCTGCACTTCAAGCATTTTGATTTTCCTTTCAGTGTCACATTGGATTCAACTAATTCATTTTTTGGAGGAGAGAAAATATTCTTAACAGCCAGGTTTCTGGCTTAGCTTTCATCTGAGAGGCCTTTAGCTTTTCATCTTCTCTCTTCAGTCACCTTTTTCACAGACTTTTCCTACTGAGCCTTTGAGACTTAAATCCAAGGAAGAAGGAATTCAGGCCTTAGCAGAATGCTATGTGGCTCTGTTTCCTGCCTGATGACTAGTCTTTGTACAGTCAGAGTAAACCTAAAAAAGTAAAATGAAAGAAAATTTTTTGTAAGTCAAAGGCATAAATAAATAAGATAGAAAGCATCAGCAATAACAAGGAATGACTTAGGAAAAGCTAAATCTTGAAAAATATTTTATATTTGCCTGTGCTTGCTATTCAATATGCCTGTGCTTGCTATTCACTAGTCACATGTAACTATTTAAATTAATTAAGTAAATAAAACCTTTAATTCAGTCCCTCAGTCATATTTCAAGTGCTCAATAACCACCTTGAGCTAGTGGCTCCTGCTGCAGTGTTGGACAGTCCAGGTCTGTCTGTATCATACAAGCAAATAAAGGAAGGCTTCTCTGGTAGCAGAAAGTTCTGTTGGACATCTCTTCTATAGTCTAACCTTTATCCAGGCCAGACTAGAGAGAGAAAGTAAAGAAACTACAAAATGCTTCATTAGGAAGAAAGATAGGGACGTAAGCACAGATACAGTAGGGACTTGTTTTTATTATACAAGCTGTTATGACTGACTTTGTGCCGAAATATTTTTTAAAAACGAGATACAATGAACAATTCCCTGAAAAAAACATTTTGCAAACTAACTCAAAATAAAATAGAAAGTAAACCTAACTATATCAGTAACCATTGAAAGAACTGAATCAATAGCTAAAATATGACCCCGCTCCCTTCCTTCCCATCAAAAAGTGGTGCCAAGTCAAGATGATTTTACAGTGAAGCTCTACTGAAATGCCAAAGAACAGCTAATCTCCTGAATTAAAAGTGGCAGTGGCCAAAAAGTCCTAGACTGGGGATTTTAGTTGTTGTTCTGCCTCTTCCCCAACTTGTGGCCTGAGGCAAAACGGTGTCTGTACCATGAAGCAGTTAAACTAAAAAGTTCTCAAGGCCCTAGACAGCTCCATGGCCCCAGTTCCATGACTTTAAGTCTCTTGTCTTCCCGCTAATCTTGTCTACACATTGATAGCTTCCAAGTATTACAGTGACAATACTGGATCACCCACATGGCTAATCTGATTTGTTATGCTAAGGATGATTGTTAAAATGGACCCAGAGAAGAGGGAATTCTCTAGAGAAACAGTTGACCCAACAGTATTATGATGCTGAAGCCAAATTTCAGGGTGTTTCTTTCTGGTTCAGGAAGGATTTCTCCACCAAATGGTATTTACTCATAGCCCTGAATAACAATACTGTGCAGTGGGATAGAAATGGTAGTTTTCTTGATTTTACATTAGTAGAAATAGCTAATATTTATAAAATAATTCTCAGATGTCAGACATAATCTAATTTATATTAGATGATTATTCATATATATTAGTCCATTTGACTTCTGTGATGTCCTGTGTGATAGGTAGATATTGGCTCCATTTTAAAAGCTAGGAACTGGTACTGGTATTGGAACTGGTACTCAGAGATACTGCTTGACCAAGATTATATGACTCTTACATACTAAATAGTACTGTATGCCTGAGAGAACCTCCAATCTGTGTTCTTAGGCACCGATAACAAGTTCAAAGTACTTGTGGAGCTTCTGTGGTAACTAAAGGCATTTCTCTATAGGTTTTTCATCTTGGCAAGCAGGAGTAATTTGTCTGTGCCATGCGTCTGTAAGAGGTTACTTTCCCAAAGCCACCTTTTCTGAAGGACCTTGAGAAGGCATTTATTTCCTTCTGTAATGAGAGCAATCATTGGCTTGGGTTATATTTAGTAAGGAAGCAGGGCTGGTAGTAAAATCATTAATGGCATAATATTAACCAATTAGTGTAAAGGTTGGGGGGGGGGGGCGGAAATGATCTTGCTTATCCTTGGTCAAGGATGGTCTGTGGACTGGAGGATCCAGTCCTCAACAAATATGTATTAGGAGACATGGGGAAGTCACTCCCTCATTTTTCTCCTAGTAGTTTCTTGAAGAGTTGCAAGCCCTAACTTTGGTGATCAGTAGAGCTGATTATCGGCACTGATCAGCAGCAGGTCCCTTGGCTGATTTCCTTTGATTCTGTGGTTTTTCTCAAATCTCTATTTCCAATACCTTGCAGCTTAACAGTGAGGCAAAGGTTCACACGCTCAGGAGGGTCAAAAAGGAGTGCTGATGAAGAGTTTCCCAGTGTTCCCACTTCCTTAGCTTTTCATTCCAGACTTACTAGGTCAGCAGGACCTGCCCCTGTAATTTGCATTGTACAAGATGGACTTTGGGAAACAGGTAGATGAGAAACACTTTCAGGAATTAAAACAAAAGTACATTCAGTTTAGATTCTTTGGAACACACCTACCTGAGATAATAAGGCACTTCTTTCAAAGTTCTCTGAACCTACCACGAACCTCCAGTAGACATGCAGACATGCCTTTTAGTCCCCTTAAGTTAACAGAGGGGCTTAAAAGGATAATACGTCCTGGATTTAGCTTCAGTTTAAGTCTTTGTGTTGCTGACAGGGCTTAAAATGGGCAGGTAATCACTGGTACGGTGTGTCATCTTTTTTCCTCCCTCTTCTTATGAAATAAAGTGCAAAGTACTTACCTCTTTTTATCTTTAGCTATTTCTTTTAAATGAAGCAGAGTTACCACCATTTTCCTCTGGTCTGATATTTTTGGAAAGACTTGGTTTCTGTGGTGAGATAGAAGTGAATTAGATATGTAATAAAGAGGATACAATAGGTGAGTCTCCATTCATATCGACACCTCTATATGTCTATGACATGTTAAAAATGACTGGTATTAAATGTTAATGAGGTCACCTGAGGAGGGAACCTGGGAGCAGCCAGGACTGTGTCTCTCTCAGTGACTTAGGGACCAGGTACAGAAGCTCTGTTTTCTTGCCCCTCACTGTTTTTCTTCCTTCTCATACCAACACCAAACAAATGATTAACCTTTTTTGACCTCTTTGGGGTGAGCCAGGTGGTGGTGTGCTAAATCCTTTCTGTCAGTATAAGGTAGGCACCGTTGCTTCCATTTTGCAAAGGAAGAACCTGAGCTTACATGGAGTCAGTGCCCTTGGTCCCAGGGCTGCTGAGTGGCAGAGCAGCCATGTGGGGTTCTAGATTCTGTGCATTCATGTCTAGATGTCACTGACCAGGGCCAGCCAGCTCTTCCCACAGAACGCCTCTCCCATCCACCACTTCCCAAACTGTCTTCCCGGCAGAGTGTGGACCTCATCCCCGCCCCTCTCCAGCAGCATCTTGGTGGTTTCCTTACTCAGAGCTTCCTCAGCCCATCCAGCCTGCATGCCTCAGCTGGGCTCACCTTCCCGAAACACACTTTCTCTGCGCCCCTCCCCTGATGACAGATCGCCAGTTCCTCCTGTTTCCAACCACATTGGGTTCAATTACCTCCGCCTAATCCTCATGTTCCTCCCAAATGGGTCCCCCGGGCAGCTTCTATAAATTTTCCACCACTCCAAGATAATGAGATATTTTTTTCCTCTTCTAAAAATATATAGCGTTCATTCTTCTTTCCATGTCTTCATATTATTTGCCTTTATATGAAATGCCCCCATTTTCTGTCTAAATCCTACCTAATGGATTTGGCCTAGTATGCTCCTTTAGGAAGCCTCCTCTAAAACTTTGAAAATGTCATTGTCTCCCTCTCTCCAGAACTCCTGAGACTCTTGAGTTTAACTCTGTTTTCCCCAGAATTCCCTTTTTCTCATCACCGTGGCATCCCCTACGGCAATCGCATCTCCAGTTTGACAAGTCCTTTATGACAAAGTAGTGGTCTATTTCTGTTGTTTTCTCTGTACTTAACAGAGGATTAGAACATAATAATCAAAGCTAACATTTATTAAGCACTTAATAAATGCCAGGCACTGTTTACCTGTATTAATTCTTGTAATCTTCACAATAGCCCTCTAAGATGAAGACTGCTATTAGCTACATGTTCAGATGAAGAAACTGTAGGATTGAAAGGTTAGGTGACTTACTTGCTCAAGTGGTGAAAGTTGAAATGCAAACCATGCAGTGGAGCCAGTGTCTGCACACTGCACTGTCCTAGGGGTCACATGTGTGTAAAAACACATTGGGTCGTAGAGACCAGTGAGAGAATATGAATTCTGGGATTTCCACGCAGCTGATGAAGCTCATGGTTCCCAGACTTTCCTCCAGAAATGGGTTCGTAGCTCCTGCCTGTCACCTAGCACCTGGAGAATTGTGTATTCAATCGGAATAGTCTGTGTTAGAAAAGTTTTGAGTTTCATCAGCACTGCCCAAGTCCCACTTGGAACCAACTTGACCTTTGCATGAGAGATGTAACTCAAGCCCCTACTCCTCCCTTCTCCAGTAACATGAGCCTCTTCTAGTTGGTCTTAGGTACTTTAATCCTTTTTGGAACAAGGTAGGCTATAAACAAACAGAGTCAAGTATTTTAAAGTTTTAATAGCAGCAAAACTTCCATAAGACTCTTGAACTACAATTTGATCATTTTGAGAAACTTATGACTGCCGGGATCAACAGTGTCACTTTCAGAGCTTGGATCTCTGTAGTACATTTAAGCAGCTAATTTGAGGGAAGTTGCTAGTAGCTTGCATTTTCCCAGTCTGCACACTTTCAGATGCTGCTGCTGTAGCATATTTTCCACAGTAGTGCCCTCCTTTCGCATAGTAGATGTTTGCTGGATTTTTTATTTTGATTTCTGACCAACCAAAATGTCGTCTGAACTGTAAGGAAGAACCAAATGATAAAAGACCTTTAAATTCTCATACCCAGGGTGTGTCGCTGTGTCAGTGCATGCCTAGCTTCATGTTGAGGTCACACCTTCTGCACCGCATTTCTGACTAATGCCCAGGACAGTGCCTCATATGGGGTCAGTGCTTGGTACATGTTTACCAGGTAGAATTTTGGAGGTTTTGCCTGGCTTCTACAAATACTGTTGGTTTGCTAATCAAAAGCAAAGTGTTGTCTAGAAGGGAGGTGTGACCAGAGTTCCAAACAGTTCTGTTTGTCATGTTAGTCTGGGGGATTTTACAATGCCAGTTGTTGATTGAATGAAGCATGAAGCAAAATAGATTTGGGATAGGAAAAAAAAAAGTTCTTACTCAACTCCATCCAGTTGGTTTTCTGTAAAGGGTGCCATTACACCATGTCTCCTTTGAACAAGAAGGTAATAGTGTCTGTCACATGAACACAAAGCCCTTCAGGATCTTGTCCTGGCTTTTCTTTCCAGTCAGCTCTCACCCCTGCCTATCATGTGCGTGATGCTCCAGGACACCAACCTGGAGCTTTGCATTCCCTAATCGATCATCCTTTCCCTGCTGGTGGTGGTCTTCTCCCCGAGACAGCCTAACTGTCTCCTTGCATCTCCTAAAAGCCTCAGACTGTGTGTGTGTGTTAGATGCTCAGTCGTGGCCGACTCTTTGTGACCCCATTGACTGTATAGCCCACCAGGCTCCTCTATCCATGGGATTCTTCAGTCAAGAATATATGCAAGACAGAAAAAGAGACACAGATGTATAGAACAGACTTTTGGACTCTATGGGAGAAGGCGAGGGTAGGATGATCAGAGAGAATAGCATCAAAACATGTATATTATCAAGTGTGAAACAGATCGCCAGTCCAGGTTGGATGCATGATGAGACAAGTAGTGCTCTGGGCACTGGTGAAGAAGACCCAGAGGGATGGGATGGGGAGGGAGGTGGGAGGGGGGTTCAGGATGGGGAACACATGTAAATCCATGGCTGGTTCATGTCAATGTATGGCAAAAACCACTACAATATTGTAAAGTAACTAGCCTCCAACTAATAAAAATAATTGGGAAAAAAAGATAAAAGGATACCATAAAACAACTAAAAAAAAAAAATAATATTGGGGCGGGTTGCCATTCCCTTCTCCAAGTGATCTTCCCGACCCAGGGGTAGAACCTGGATCTCCTGCATTGCAGGTAGATTCTTTACCATCTGAGTCACCCAAGGAGTCCTCCTTACTTAATTCCGTCCCCTTCAAAAGTAGAAATGCCACTTCTCAGCGCTTCCAGAATTTGCAGCACAGGAGTCTCTTGTTGCCTATTAACACTTTGTATTATAATTATTAATGTGCCTGTGTCTCCAGCCAAACTTAGGAGTTCCTGGATCTCTGTATCCTACCCCTACCCCCGGCCTCCAGCAGAGTGCCTGGAATATAGTGGGTGCTTAGGGCTCTTGTTGAAAGGGAAAACAGCAGGAGGGAGATGGTGGTAGATAAATGATACCTCACAAAGGAAAAAGAGAAGCTGTAACCTGTCTACTTGAAATCCCCCAATATATACCATTCTCTCTTTGTTGTCACCCTGTTCTGCCTTTCATGAGGGAGCAGTTTGCCCCATGTGAAAAAAAACCCACTTGTCTTCAGGTATGCGTTATACTTGTGAAAAGTCTGGCATGTCCCAGCTGGAAGTTAGGCCTGCCCACCGCTTCGGAGTTTTATCAGAGTGTCTTAGGTGTTATCTCCTGTCTCAGGTCTTTGGAGGAGAAAAGGTGATTAAAGAAACCAACTCTAGGGGAAATTATAGTGTCAAACATGGTTTTTATGGGTCAAGAAGCAGTCTGATCTTCCAGAGACGGAGTGGAAATGGGTGTGGATAATCATAATGCAGGGAAAATGCTTCAGGAGCCTCCCGACCATTTTCGCATGCAGTCATCTTTCATATCCTCAATAAGATAAAATCACCCTCAGGGTCATAAACCACTGCCAGAGTATTGGACAAGCCCCATAGGTAGTTGTTCTGAGCCAGTAAAAGCATCTTAATTGACCTAAATGACAACAGTTATGTTATAAATATCTAGAATTTATGACCTGAGAAGGCATAATCACATCTTCCATCAGTTAAGTTTGCATAGGAGAAGCTTGGGGATTTAAGATAGGGCTGCAAGTTGGGGGAAATCTGATTAGCCTTAACTTTATGACAAACACAGAGCTAAGTGAATCAGAGTGCTTTCAAGTTCCTGATCCCTGGGAGTTAAAGGCAGTGGTGTTTCAGAGTCGGTAAAAGCCACCCCATCCCCTCTTTGCAGCTGTCATTTTATTGGCCTTGTAAAGTCTCGCGTTCACCATGACAAATCCAAGACCATATACCTGTGAAGAGAAGATGTTTTAGATTACGGGGTGCACAGGAAGCAGACGGTGGGGACAGGGGTGAAAGCTGAAGCTAGTCTATGTGTTTATGCCGCACTCTGTTTGGAATGTGCAGCGTCATTGTGAAAAGCAAGTAAATGTTGCTCCACAGGGCACAGCAGCCTCTGATTAGATGCCTCAGCCTTTCAGCATTTTAGTAGGTAAAATTCAAGACAGAATTTTAAGAAGAGTTTATGCATCTGAAAACACCACCTATCTTTCAAGACAGTTGAAAAGTTAAACTTGGGGTTTTAAAACATGATGTACATCCTAAAGGGTTTTTCTCTTTTTTTTTTTTTAAATTGAGGGAAGGCGTTAATACCAAGCAGTACTACAACATCTAAAGGAAAAACCCTAACCAAAGCCACCCTTGAAACGATGTGATGTACACCCATGGCTGATTCACGCCAATATATGGCAAAAACCACTACAATATTGTAATTAGCCTCCAATTAAAGTAAATAAATTAATTTAAAAAATAAATAAAAGATTCATATTATAGAGATAAATTTGATATCACTAATCGCCCAGGTGATTGCCCCAGGGTTCAGTGATCAGTGCAGGGGAGTCATCTTCCTGGTAAAAGGCAAACAGCCAACTTAATCCTGTTTTGCAGAGCTTCAAAGGTGAACAGTCATTTTGCAGGGTAATGAAGAGCTCAGGTTATGTATTTGAATGCCAAATTCAGTGAAGTCAGTGAAATTTCATTAATGCACTTGAGAACATTCCTTCCAAGCAACCTCCAACTAAAACCCATTGAGAGGGTAGTTGTCTTTGAACTCTAGAGATGGTTTATCCTCAATTAACCTGATATTTCTGTTCACTGTTTTATAATTTAGGGACAGGGTTCTGAATTCTGAGAGCAGCATGATAGTGTTTTGGAAAATGTATCCATCATTGATGTAGGAGCCCTTTTAGCTTCCCATATTTCCATCCACCAGTAAGGAGATTTCCCAACCAAAAGATCTTTTACACAGAATTCTTATACACGTGTCCATGTTCTAACAGTTCCTGAGAGGCAGATGGGTACTAAGGCATGCAATCAACATGTTACTTCTCAGTAGGTATAAAAAAGAACTTTAGTTTTTATTTTATTTTTATCATACTTGCCGTTCTTCCATATCCCTAAGTCTTGCATATCCCCAATCCAGGATCCCATGCCTTACAATGTGAAAGAAATGGGAAATCTGGAACTGATTATGAAATTGTGAAGCAGGGAGACGAAATGTATGGGGATAAGTGTACAAATGAATAAGCCCCAATAAACACAAAGCCTGGTGCGAAGGACACATCGTTGTGGGTTTGAACTCCTGCTTTTACATTTCAGCATAATGCATTCTAGCATTTGCTTTGTGTAGTGCTTGAGAAGCTTTTGGTGTTAACAGAATTCTTTTCTGAAGAAATTCCTTTAGATTCCTTCAGAATTTGTCTGGTTTCCAGATTCCAATAGGAAAAACACAAATGAGATTTTAATAGAAAAATAGTGTTTCAGATTTTTCATTTGGCAAGCACCCTACTGTAGGTCTGCTCTTGTTTTATTAAATGGAGCAGGTCAGCTTAATAGAGGAGCTCTCAGCATTGGTACCTTGAATTAAGGAAAGAGAGATGCATGGGCCACCTAGGAAATACACCCTCCCTGGGATTCTGAGTGTTTTCACTGTTCATTCTCATCTCAAAATACACTGGCAAAACAACTATATGTGCTGATAAATCAAGACCAAATCATTGAATATTCTTTACTTGTGTCTCCTTGAGAAATGAAAGCCAGATCCTTCCGTAAGTTTCTTTCAACAGGATTCTCTTCCTGTTGATCAGGAGAAGAGTGGTGTTGCTATCACAATGTTTTACTTTTTAGTTTTAGTGCTTTAACCAACTTTAAAGACAATGCATTTTCATTATTAAAAATTTCTAATAATTCAAAAGTCTTCGCGAAATAATTCCACCATCCAGAAATACTAGCATTTTGGTGAACTATGTGTCTTTCTACTTCTTTTTCTGTGTCTAGCCTCTGGGGCAGAAAAGAATGCAATAATATTATAAATGTTTTTATAACTTCCATTTTGAACTTAATACTGTAGAATAGACACCTTTTCACAGTAACAGATATATATGTGTGTGTGTGTACATATGCATATATATAGTGTCCTTTTTATAACTGCAGAGTATAGAATTTTTGCATTATTTAACCAGTTCTTAATGATGAGAATGTAGTTCTTTTAAAATTTATTCTAAACTAAATTCCTGAAAGGAAAGTTACATGTTTATATTGATAAATATTGGTAAGTGGCCTCCTAGAGGGGTTATGCCATGGTTTTTCCAGTAGTCACGTACAGATGTTAACAGTTGGATCATAAAGAGGGCTGAGTGCCAAAGAATTGTTCCTTCAAAGTGTGGTGCTGGAGAAGACTCTTGAGAGTCCCTTGAACAGCCAGGAGATCAAACCAGGAAATCCTAAAGGAAATCAATCCTGAATATTCGTTGGAAGGACTGATGCTAAAGCTCAAGCTCCAATACTTTGGCCACCTGATGCAAAGACCTAACTCATTGGAAAAGACCCTGATGCTGGGAAAGATTGAAGGCAGGAGGAGAAGGGGGCAACAGAGGATGAGATGATTGGATGGCATCACTGACTCAATGGACATGAGTTTGAACAAACTCAAGGAGATAGTGAAGGACAGGGAAGCCTGACGTGCCTCTGTCTATGGGGTTGCAAAGAGTCAGACATGAGTGAGCACCAGAACAACACCTTTCTTTTATGTCTTGAATGGTACCACCGCTCTTCAAATCTTTTGGTTTCATTTTACTTTCCTTTTCCAATTTAACTCCAATTCATAGTGAGTTCTCCAATTTTCTTACAGGATGCTAAGCTCCAAAGTCAGTTCAGGCAGGGAGCGATGAAAAATGTCCTTGCAGAGCTGACCCCAGTGGCAATGAGCACACTCCATTCCCCTGCCACCAAGGTCCGTGGGACTTCTCTCCTGTCAGTACAGCCCCAAACTTTAAATTGTAGAGGTTTCTGGATGAGTGGCCTTCCCCATTTCCTTGTGAGAACAGTTTTCTTTATCGTAGGTTAAGATTTGTTGGCTTTAGTCAATAAAAGGGAAATGCCTGGTGCTGGAGACAGGCAAGTGGCCCCACTTTCCTTGCTAAAGCTTACAAACACGTGAAACAAAGTTCAGTTAACGGGTTGATTTTTGCTGGGCATACGTTTTGAATCTGTGGCTTCTTGGCCATTGAGGGGTCTGAAGTTCGGGGCCTTTTATCCTTTTATTGGTGAATTCACTGAAGTGTAGGCAGACAGAAAATGTTCAAGTGGCAGGCAGATAAACTTGTTAAATCCCTGGGAGTCTTTCCTTCCTTACTCAGGGAGTTTATCATCTTGGCGGAGTTAAAAGGCAATTAGGCCTGCAGGTCTTTGCTGGCTTGTTTATTGGCATTTTACACATGGGTGTTGAAGAGACAGGGCCGTATTAAACATTCCGATCCTGCTGGCCGGAGGGGAATGAGACCTCAGCCCAACTCTAAGTCTCCTTGAGAGTGAGAGAGAGCCTTGCCAAAAAGCTGGAGGAAAATCGTTTAAATATAGTACCTGTGCCCCACGATGCTCATTGTTGGTGGAAAATTGCAGTCGGCTAGCTCCATGCTGTGTTACATTTCCTGGGAAATGGTTTTATGGACGGGCATTTGATGAAAAAGTTCATTCCTTTTGTAATTGTTAGCTGACCCCATGGTGTTAGTTAAGGTAGAGGCACACTGGAAATGTTTCTTACTCCAAACCTCTAGGGCCAGCCCTTTCATGAGAAGGGAAGGCTATCAGTTTGAAGTTGGATGGGGGACAGGTTCCCACTAAGACCCCTGGTCCTTTAGGTTCTCTGAGCCTCCCCAGGCTGGCTAATCCTGGGCGATATTGTGAAGGAGGTAGGTCGTGGGTTTCTGCAACAATTTCTCCCTTTTCTCACACCCTCCCCTACATCTGCCCAAAGTCTTTGACACTCCTGTGTTAGCAAAGTAATATGGTTCCTCAACCCCACCCTCAGGAAATTTGTATTTTTTTGAGTCAGAGTGGGCACTCATCTCAATGGAACTGATGCAAATGTCCAGGGTGCTTAACACAGTGCTTAAACACACAGATTCAGGAGTCAGGCACCGCTGAGTTTTACCTTACTGCTCTATGACTAATTTTTTGGCTCAAATTCCCTTCAATCTTAGTTTTTTTCATCTCTAAAAGAAGAACAAAGAGAATCTCTACCATGCTAGTTCACGGAAAGAGTAAGTAACACATGAAAAGTGCTTAGTGTAGTGCCTGTCACATAAGAGCACAATAAATAGTAGCTGTTATTATTATTAAAATATGCTTTGTTTAACGCAAATATATGTAATATATATCAAGAGATGTATGTGTTATACACACACACTGAATTAAATGATAAATATATTTTTGGCCCAAACCTGTAGAACTTTAGCTACTTTTATTTTACCAACTAGGGTGCTACTGAAATATAAACACCTATCTGGATGAAATGAAAATCCTTCTTCATGTCTAGAATACCTGGAATGTGAAGACATCAGTTTCCACAACTGGCTGTTGTCCTCAGCAGTCAAGGGAACTTCTTTCCTAAGTAGCTGCTCCTTATCCACATCGTGGTTTCTTAAGAGCTAGGCACCTTGCCTTAATTTTCTCAGCTAAAGAAAACACAATAGATAACTGTAGCTTTTATTCCCAATCTGAACTTCCATGTTCTGAAACTAATTTGCCATAGTGTCTTGCCAGCATCTGTGCAAGGACTTCCTCTTGCTGAATAATGTGGTTCTGATTAAGGACATCCTATAAGACCCGGGAGGATCGCCTGGTAAGGAAACTGGTCTGGGATGCCAGCGAATTTCCATCCTCTAGTCAGATATATGATATTGAAGACCAGAAGGTAGATGGAGTCTGTCGTTAGGAAGACTCAGAAACAGAATGAAAGCAAATGGCTGACAAATTGGCTGTCTTTTATGCAAAACTGACAAGCAACCCTGGGCTCTTAGAGAAAGGATATGCAGAGCCCTCAGGCCAAATGGCTCGGCAGGCAGTCAGCAGGCTTTTTGAAGTTTCCACTTGCGTGCCACTACTTTTAACAGGACCTCTGCTGAATTGCCTCCTCATAAACATGTGAACTCTTAAATTTTACCTAAAATATCTGAGATATGAAATCTTAGTTTTCACCTAAAATATCTGAGTTTCAACACCTATAATAATGCAGTCTTCCCTTTAGCGCATGTGATGATAGAGTGAAATGCCTGTGTTGTGTACAAACCTAGTCTTTTTTTCTTCTCCACACTTTGAATTGGGTCATAAATGCTCAAGCTTGCTTTGTCCCACGATGGTGCTAGACCTTTCCCTAGAGCGTGAGCACAAGCTCACCCCTGTGATCGCCAAGGGGTGACTCTTAGGGAACTCAGGAGGATCCCATTTGCTCTCCCCAGATTTACGGAAGGTCTGCTTTCGTGGGGGAAGGATGAAGGTGGTGCGCAGTGAGCAATGGAGTTTGAAGAGCTTGGGTTTTCTTTACCAAATATCTAAGAATCTACTAATAGTTGTAACTCTAATGTGATTTTCTTGTTAATCTCTGTCAAACCATGAAACCTGATACGTTAGCCATGACTAAGCCGTGAAATTTGTCGACTTTGTCTGTGATTTACACAAGCTCTGTTTTTAAAAAAAAAGAAGTCTTAGCACAAAGTGTGGAAGATTACTTCCCAGCGTGTTTTCCCCAGCATGCCACTAGTATCTTGTGACAACAAGTAAGAACAGAGTGTACACATTTCTTGTGCTGTTTCAGGGACTGAGAATGGATAAACTAAAGCCCCAAACTAAATCATTTATTTTCCTTTGAAATGATGTATACACATATGGTAGATCTGCTTAGTAGATGTTGATAGGTGTTAAATAACGTTCAAAAATAGTTTTATGGTTCTTATCATTGAACATGATAAGAAACTTCCTAAAAGTGATAGATTCTTTGTTTTTGAAAGAAGATAAATGAGTAAAACCTGTATTTTGTTTTGATTCATAAATTGTACAGTTAATCTCTTCAGTGTAGAGAGGTTCTGGATTTAAGTGCTGGAACCTGAGACCCCTTTTTGTCATTGGCAAACTGGGTGAATTTTATATAAGTCACTTAATGTTTTTTCCTTTCCAAAAAGTAAAACTGATAATATTGAGAACTCCTTTGGAGGAGGCTTGGGCTTCCCTTGTGGCTCAGCTGGTAAAGAATCCGCCTGCAATGCGGGAGACCTGGGTTCGATCCCTGGGTTGGGAAGATTGCCTGGAGAGGGGAAAGGCTACCCACTCCAGTATTCTGACCTGGAGAATTCCATGGACTTTACAGCCCATGGGGTCACGAAGAGTTGGACACGACTGAGAGACTTGCACTTTCACTTGGAGGAGGCTTGAAGGCATAAAAGAGATACTATCTCTGAGGCACAGAGCTGAGCACACACATCCTTTATCCACTTGGGCTACTGTTATAATTAGTATAAAATTGTTTAATAATGTAACCTGGGCTTCCCAGGTTACACAGTGGTTAAAAAAAAAAAATCTGCCTGCTAATGCAGGAAATGCAAGAGACAGGTTCAATCCCTAGGTTGGGAAGATACCCTGGAGAAGGAAATGGCAACCCACCCCAGTATTCTTGCCTGGAAAATTCCATGGGCAGAGGATCCTCGTGGGCTTATATCCATGGGGTCACAAAGAGTAGGACATGACTGAACGACACAATAATGTTGTGACTGAGCACACACAATAATGTAAAGGATCATTGGGTATCCTTTTTACCCAAAGGAAATTTGATTAAGTTCACGTACTTGGAAAAGTGTTTACCAAAGAAAGAGTGGGCAGTGTTTACATTTTCTGTGTGAAGGACGGGAGAGCAGCGCAGAGGAGGAGAGACATGCTGCAGAGCGGCGGGGTGGTGGGGCTGGGGTGTCCTCTCCTCTCACTGCCAGCGCCCCCCCCAGAAGGCCCAGATCTTCCCCACAGTCCCCTGGACTCTACAGAGTCAGGATCAGAGAACCAGATGACTTCGAACCTTGACTTCGGTCCAGTGGTTTTAAACTTTTATTTTTCTTTTAAATACTAAATCTTGTGCAGTGTTCTAGGATCTAAAATGACTGTTCTCAGTTACTTGGGGCATAAGCTGGGACGTAAGCTGTGAAAACAGTGTTGGGTCAATCTGTACATTTTGCAGACAAGGACCCTTGAGTCCATGGGATTCAGATGACTTGTTCCAGTTCTCACCACCACTGGCTGAGAACAGCCTGGCCTCGTCTTCTTGCGTTTCCCAGTTTCTGTGCTGTTACCTGACTTCTCCTCCCACATCAACAGCAGGAAAAACAAAGCATAAGACTTCAGGACGGCTTTTGTCACCTTACCCGGCTCTTCCAGCCTCCTTGGGCCCTCAAAAGATCCATGATCATTGTTACAGAAACAGTGAACCTCCCTTCCATTCAGAAATTCTATGCAAAGTATTGTGAATATGTATCCATGCCTTTTTCTATGAAGAAGGTCCATAACTTTTATCATTGTCTCTCAAAGGGGTTTATGATCTCAAAAAGGTTAAGAATGATTTTCTTACAGTTTGTGCCTGTAAAAATAAGAATTCTAATTCTGATTGTGAGTGGCAAGATTAACAATTACATCAGACTTTTTAACCTTTCAGTGCAAATGTGGCATGCAACTCATGGAGTGAAAAGGCTTGCTTATAAAAGAGCAGTTGAGTCCTAAGTTTTTTAGGTTGTTCCTGTAGCTTTAGTGTTCAGCCTGAATCCTAGATGGAACTAGAGTCTAACCATCTTTGAACCTGGATGGTTCAAAGTTAATGCATGTTTGGTTTTTTTTTTTCCTTCATTGCTCTAGAAAAGTATGTGTATTTCTAGACATGGATTTGGATTTATTTGCTCAATTCTGCTTTGACCTTGGATTAGGGTTGTCATATTTTACAAATAAAAATACAGTATTTATTTGTATTTATCTCTGAATTTAAGATAAACAATAAATGATATTTTAAGCAGAGATCGGGAGAAGGGGGAGAAAAATGGATCAGCTGTTCATTATGCAAAAAGCCTTATTTCAACTGTAGAATTTTGTTGCAGAAATTAAAGCACATTTGTTATAAACAAGCAGAGAATCTTTTTGAGGTGGAGGAAATGTTCTAAAAGTGGTTTGTGTTGATGTCTGCGCCATAAATAAATGTACTCAAAATCATTGAACTTTACACTGAAGATGAATGAATTTGATGGCATGTATTTATTGGTTGAAAAAGAATTATGGGATAGCTTTATAAAAAACTGTCGCTTAATTTTTTTATTCTGAATTTATTACCTATTTGGGAAGACAAATCCACTCTTCAGAATGAAGCATGAAAATGCTTACACCAAATTTTGTGTAAAATTTCTACATCTACCAAAGCACATCTCCTGATGCCAATTCCTGCCTTAACCCGGATTCCACACACTGTGGAAGGAAGGCTTCTTCTCCCAGGCAAAAGCAAAGAGTTGCTGCTCTTAGAAGTTTTGTTCAGTCATTGATTGTGAGGGTGACCTGTGACACCTGACACCCTAGTAAGGCTGCCTGTCCCCTACTTCATGCTGAGAAAAACCTGGGGAGGGCAGTATTTGGCTCCGGGTGTATGTAGAGCCTTGGGTTTTGTTCTTTTAGGAAACAGTGGCACATGTCTGCTCAAGCAGACTCATGTTCTCACCTCGAGTAACATCTTTGGTGCAAACAAAATGTTCACGTGCCAGGGTGTGGACTCAGTCAGGAGGCACCTCTGTCAAAACACAGAGAACCCACTGTGTGATTATAATGCCAGTTGGAACTGGGCAGTGGGCTACTCGTCTATCTCTGTTGATATAGAGATACATGGGTAGGCCAGGATGAATGATTGCTGTGGAGAGGGGTGGGATAGGGATGCTTGTCCACAGGAAGAGTGTGCCTTGAGACATTCATTCTTTTTTTTTTTTTTAATTGGGCTAGAGGTGCTTTACAATGTTGTGTTGGTTTCTGTGTGTATATGTATCAAAAGTTAAAGACCTGCTCCTCTAGATTTAACTACTAAATTCTACAAAGGACAATTCTTTATAAGGTTCATTAAAGTCCCTGTGGACCTCTGCTAGACCCTCCAGACAAGTACTTCTAGTTTTCCATTACTGTCTGTTCTGTTACCTCTACCAAAACAAACAACAATAAACCTAATAGAACAATGAGAGGAGGGCCACGGCCCCTCAGAGATGCCTATATGCTTACTCTTTTTCCAACTGAGATGCGAGCACACCCTAGCAGTCAGATCTCACTGGTTGCAGAAGAGAAGTGAAGACAGTGGAGAGTGAGGGGCAAGAAGAAGGAGCAGCTGGATCATTGTGATGGGTGGAGAGGAAGGTTTCCTGGGAAATGGGGAAGCAGAGGGTCCCAGCTCTGGGCATCTGACATCTCCTAATGCACCCCTCCGTGGGCTGAGGCATTACAGTATCTAATGAAAGAAAATACTAGACTCCAAACATTTTCACCCAAGGAAGCCCCAGCAAAGGCTAGATTTTTAACACATCAACCTGGTTCTTCTAGTAGACTTGATCAAAAGTCAGTACTTTGAGAAGGGGCTTCCCAGGTAGCTCAGTGGTAAAGAATCTGCCTGCCAATGCAGGAGACACAGGTTCAATCCTTGGGTTGGGAAGATCCCCTGGAGGAAGAAATGGCAACCCACTCCAGTATTCTTGCCTGGAGAATCCCATGGACAGAGGAGCCTGGAGGGCTACGATCCATGGGATCGCAAAGAGTCAGACACAACTTAATGGCTGAGCACAGACACACGCATGCAGTACTTTGAGGTGTCCAGAATTTTGTGCCTTAAAGCCTCATTGAAATCCCCACTACTGTGGAATTCCTGGGCTGGTCTCAGCCACTGCCAGTGTGAAGATATATAGTCTGCCCTCTATATCCACATCTGCAGATGAACCAACTGCAAATCAAATATATTTGGGAAAAAAAGTCCGGAGAGTTTCAAAAAGTAAACCTTGAATCTACCATGCTCCAGCAACTATTTAGAGAGCATTTGCATGGTATTAGGTATAGAGATGATTTAAAGTATACTGGAGGATGTGCATAGGTTACATGCAAATTCTGTGCTATTTTTGTTAAGGGACTTGGGCTTCCATGGATTCTCATAACTGCTAGGGGTCCTGAAATCAGTTCCCCAGAATACTGAGGAACTGTGACTAATTAACTCATTGAGAAGGCGAACCAAACCTTTCCTTCAAGGCTTCACAATGCATATGCTAGTACAGTGGGTTCTATCTTCTCATTCAAGCCATCCTGAAGGAAGGACATCTGCCAGCCCACTGTTAGTTACTGCTGTCATGTGGAAGAAAGTAAATGCCTTTCCTTTAAAAAAGATTCTATAAATCCATCAGTCTTGCCTATTTTAAGTTTCTTTGCCTACATGTGTCGAAATAAGTGAGAGTATAATTTTTGGCCTTTTCTCTGTAGGGTGAGTTTTCAACTTTTGCTGGAGGGCTCATTTCTGTTCCACCTCTATTCCACCTTTTTGGCTGAACCTGGATTCAGGAAACCCAGCAACAATCTTAAGTTTCATTTTCTTTCCTGTGGAAATGAGAAGCCAGAGACCCACTTTGGAACTCACTGTATAGGTACTTGTTCTTCACTTTTAGTTTTCTCCTTCGCATCTGTTTCCTCTCTCTGGTCTTCAGGTAAAATTATTTCTATTAGATATATTTCTTCCCCACTTTGGTCCTTAGTGGGTCATTTAGCTTTATGTGGCTTCCTGACCCTGATAGAAGGCAATATTGAGATCCTAGGTCTTTTTGTTTAACCAGGTTCTGAGGAGTCTGATGGTTCCTTCACTCCTCACACTTTAAGAAGGCATCATAATATTCCAAGATGCTGAAAGAAAAATCCAATAAATACTTCAGCTCATCTATTAAAGCAGTGATTCTCAATCAGAACCAATGTTAGTCCCAAGCCCTAGAGACATTTCTGGGTGTCCAGTATGGAGAGGGAATGAAGCTGACAAATAGTAGGTGAAGGCCAGAGGACTCTGCATAGCACCTGGAGGGCACAGTAGTTCAACAACAAAGCATCATTTGGCCCCAATCTTGAAGAGTGCCAAAGCTGAAAATCCTGTGTTAGAAGAATTCTTGCACTTTTTCCTTTTTCCCTCAAGGCCTAGGGTAAAAGAATAAAAAAAAGAAAGAAAATGATCCATTCTGGGGAGTGTGCGTGTCGTTAGTTCTTACATCCCACATGGATCCAGAAATTGGAGAACACAAGGGTACCACGAGCAGGGCAGAGTGCAAGGTCAAGGCGGGTCTTCTCGGCTCCAGCAGCTGTCTCAGCTCCAAGGGGAGACAACTTTGACCAAAGCAGAGGACCAAAAACTTATAAGGATGTTTAGTTTGTGATAAAATCGTTTTGTAGATTAAAGTGCTTCCTTCTGCCCATAAAATGGTATGCTTTTTAAATAAGTCAAAACTAGAAGGCATTTAACTGTATTGTGAGCAGGAGGCAGGGCTGGCTGCTCTTCAGACCCATGGTCAGTTACTTCCAGCCTTATGATCAAGCCTGTCCAAGCTGCAGGTGACAGCGCTCTTCCTCTGTTCTCCAGTGTGCTCCTGAATTACGCCATGTTCTAAACACCCTTACTGTCAACACAAAGGGATTCAGGGAGTTTCCTGGAACCAGTTTCTCTCTCTGCATCTCTTGGCTCCATTATTATCTCTCACTCCTTTGGTGGTAGCAAGATGGCTGCCTAAGTGCCAGATTGTACTTCCTCTCACATGAAAGCCCAGTTAGGAAGAGTGAGTCTCTTTCCCAAGGTTCTCTGCGTGTCTCATTGGCTTTGGTTGGGTTGTGTGCTCAATCTTGAATCGTGTGCTGTGGCTTGGGGAATGCTAGGAGCTGATTGGCTGAAGCCTGGGATACTGAACACCCCTGAACTAGAATGGAGCCTCATGTCATGCTCATGAGTTAAAAGTGGGGCAGATGTGTTACCTCAAAGGGAAATAGGGGTAAGATGACCAAACTAGGACAAATGGATGCCCAGGAAGTTAAACATGTTTGTGTGCGTGCGCGCGCGCACACACACACACACACACACACACACACACACGTGCGTGTGCGCTACTTGCCATTGAAAGGCTTTGGAGTCTGTGGTGGAAGACTTGGGTTCTTGCTCTGACTTGGCCATTAACTAGCTTCATAATTTGGAGATAATATCATAAATCTTCCAGCCTCCTTTTTCTCCTCTGAAACATGGAAGTAATAATACTATTAGGGTGGTTATGAAAAATTAAGCAAGTATTTTGGGATATTGGAAGGGTTGTGCAAACCAAGTGGTGGTGGCATTGTTAGATGCATTTAGTTAGTGAATCTAGTTCAGCCTCTAGAATCTAGAAGAATCTAGAGCAGCTCCAATCCACCCAGCTGTCCATGCAGGCCTTTGGAAGCCAGTGTCTAAATTTACCCCAATCCTCATTGTTGCAGGTCAGTTTGAAATCTTCTGAGGTCAATGGTTGAGGTAATTAACTTGCTGTGAATCTTGAAAAATTCTTTCTGTTAAATGACATAATTGGTTTTAATTATATAATTATGGTACTTAAAGTGTGGGGGTGAAAGGTTACTATTATATTTAGAAGTGAGATCCCCAAATGAAGCAGGGGCGTGTAAGCCAGTGTTTCTTCAGATTTTTCTTTTTATTTTTTCACAGGAAAGTCAGAGTAGGCTGGCCTTGGCCCTGGCCATTTTGGATGATTATCTTGAATGAGGTAGTGCTTGGGCTGCTCATGCATCATAGAAACCTTTGTAAAGGGACGGGAAAGGGCTTCCGTAAAGACCTCATTGTGATCTGAAGTTAATGAGCAGTGGGAGCTCAACTGTCAGCAATTGAATCTGATTGGGCAGGGTAATTATATGATTGCCTCTGGTGTTTGCACATGCACAGGGATATTTTTATTGGACAAAACCTAATTGCTTACTTACTTAGTGCAGGGAAAACCTAAATAAATTTGTCTTGTCATAGGTTAAAAAGACATCCTTTCTTTGTCTCTAAAATAGCTGCCTGCCCTGCTTTTCAGAAGTGAGGGGTTTTGTTTCATTCTGTCTTCAATCAAGGATATTGTCTGTAGGCCTTGAATTATATGATAGTATGAACATGTAAAGGAAAGTTGCTCTGGGCTGTGCATTTTGGTAAAATGACCACGTGCTTATAGCCATGTCTTAAACCATCCTATACAATGGTTTCTTTCATAATGCAAAGGCAGCTAGGACTTTATACAATACTCAAGCTACTCAGACTTTCACAGTTTCATTTTTATTTTTAATTTGTTTGTTTTGTTTTCCTGCATGGAGACCTTTGCAAGATTGGCTTCCTAAACTATCTGGTTTTCCTTCTCTGTATAAGGCAAGTGGAAGATATTGTATCTGTGGTTGCCTTTTAGGCATCAGAAACACTGAGGATAAGAACAGCAAAGCAAAGAGCTCCCTCTGTGATTTTCTGGGGACTTGGAGGAACAGGAAGGGCGGGGTGAGAGAGCCAAAGGGAAGAAGTCTTAGGGCTCCCACTTTGAGGATGACGAGATGCAGTCCAGTGTCTCATGGTTTTGCCTGTCCTGAGTGAGCTTGGCGTCTCACTTGACCTGTAATGCTGATGTGCAGAAAACAGATTACTACAATTGGGTTTATCCTTTAGCAGTTCAATGCCACATTATTGCTTCACTTTTTCCCAGTGTTCTTGTAAAGCACACTATTGTCTGTATTCTTTCCTTTCCTGAGATTCTACTGGGAGAGTTTGAAACACAGCTGGATTGTGGGGATTGGAAGAGCCCCTCATGATGAGAACTGCAGACTCCAGATGTGGTGCCCTTGTTGGGTGTAAGATTATAGGCTGGAGGATGGCTGTGAACAGAGGGCATTAGGCCTCTCAGACCATCTGAGCTTTCTTATCTCAGAAACTGACACGTGCTCACATATCCCAGTCTTGTCTGGGTAACACCATGGGTCCTCTAGGTTCAGCGTGAAATGTCACTTCTTCTGGGAATCCTTCCCTGATTGCCCACCTCCAGTCTGACTGGCTGCCTTTGCTCTGTGCTCCATGCTACCCTCTAGGTCCTTTTACCCATTGTCCTTTAAATGCTTGTCTCACTGTACAAAATAGCCCATACACTCCATGAGGGCAGGTCTTGTGTTTATATTTGTCAGGACTATCTCCCCAGAGCCCGGCTCAGTGCTCGATGGGTGTGTCTGGAATGACTGAATGAAGAAAGGAATGGTTGTTGGGTGTCCGAGGGAATTGTGGTGTGTGCTGCCTAGGCTTCCGTACCCTTGCTGTTAATACCACTTTCTTGTTGCTTATAATTTTCATTGTCCCAGATGATCCAGCTCTGTCGGAGGCACGGAGGCACAGTCAAATCTCATGCTGTACATTGATCACCTGTCCAACCTTTGCCTAGAGTGGGAGCCCCCAGTTCCTTCAAGAGATCCAACTTTACCTGTCTGTAAAGAAGAAGAGGAGGGAGACAGCAGGGAGGAGCCGGTGGCAGTTTAACACCAGAGCAGGTCCAAAGTTTACTTTTACCCTTTTGGAGGTGGGTAACTGCAAACGCCACGGGGAGCTGGGTTTCAGGGCCCTGCATATTGACTGGTGGAGCGGTGGTCACATGTGCTTCATGTTTTACTGGAGTGTAGGGGTTGTTATTTTTCTGTTTAAATTATAGCCAGGCTGTTCTGTGAATTCCTAGAAGCATAGGACAAGAATCCGAGTTCATCATCCACATGATGTAAATTTTAATTGTCCACTGGCCTCCAGTTGTTTGTATTTTGCTATGTAGATAGATTATGCTTCATTCATTGGTTCTCATTTCATCACTATCATTTGTTTTTATCATTTGCCTATGATTTTCAACAGGCTTTCTTAATTTGAAGCTCAAGCTTTTGATGTTTGGAATCTGTCCCTTCTTGGTTGGTCTCTTAGACCATGAGATCCTGGATAACTACTGAATAGATGAAATTTCATTTAGGACCATCCCTCTGTGTTTAAGTCTAGCCCTGTACAATCCTGGGCTATCTCTAACCAGCTTTTTCCCTAAGCAAAACGTGAATCTGTGACCTTGGGCAAAAGAGATTCCTCTTGAACCCCCAACCCCCCAGCCATCCTTGAGTTTGGACCGCCTATTGTTGGTTGGGCTGTGATAACAATTTCTGGATGAATGGACAGGTGCGTGTAGAAACTGCAACCTCACGTGTGGAGGGGCAGGGTAAGCTCTCAGAGACCCTGGGTGCTTCTTACATGGTAGTCTGTGCCAGCTCTCCTTTGTCTGAAGTATATTCTCTCTCTGTTGCTTCTTTTTTAGAATTGTACTGGAATACAGTTGCTTACAATGCTGTGTTAGTTTCAGGTACATAGCAAAGTGAATCATTTGTACCACGTAGGTCATCACAGAGCACTGAGTAGAATTCCCTGTGCTATACAGCAGGTCCTTATTAGTTGTCTGTTTTATATATGGTCGTGTGTATATGTCAATCCCAAACTCCCAATTTATCCCTCCCCCCACCTTACCACCCTGCTGACCATAAATTTGTTTCCTACATCTGTAATTCTATTTTTGTTTTATAGATAAGTTCATTTGTACCATATTTTTAGTTTCCACATATAGGTGATATCATATGATATTTATATTTGACTTACTTCACTCAGTATGACAATCTCTGGGTTTATCCATGTTGCTGCAAATGGCACTATTTTGTTCTTTTCTATGTCTGAGTGATATTCCATTGTATATATATATACCACATCTTCTTTATTCATTCCTCTGTTGATGGACATTTAGGTTGCTTCCATGTCTTGGTAAATAGTGCTGCAGTGAACACTGGGTGTAGATATCTTCGATTTATAAAACCATAAATCTCTTGATACATGGATTGCTTGATGATATGGTAGTTCTATATTTAGTTTTTTAAGGAATCTATGTACTGTTCTCTATACTAGTTGGACCAATTTACATTCCCACCAACAGTGCAGGAGGGTTCCCTTTTCTCCATACCCTCTCCAGCATTTATCATTTGTAGATTTTTTGATGATGGTCATTCTGACTGGTGTGAGGTGATTCCTCATTGTAGTTTTGATTTGCATTTCTCTAATAATTAGTGAGGGCTTCCCAGGTTGTTCAGTGGTAAAGAATCTGCCTGTCAATTCAGGAGATGCAAGTTTGATCCCTGGGTTAGGAAGATCCCCTGGAGAAGGAAATGACAACTCACTCCAGTTTTCTTGCCTGGGAAATCCCATGGACAGAGGAGCCTGATGGGTTACAGTCCATGGGGTTGCAAAAGAGTCTGCCATGACTTAGTGACTAAACAACAACAACAACAATAATTAGTGATGTTGAGCATCTTTTCACATGCTGTTTTGGCCATCTGTATGTCTTCTTTGAAGAAATACATATTTAGATTGTCCCCCCATTTTTTAATTGGGTTGTTTGCTTATTTGATATTGAGCTGCATAAGTCGTTTGTGTATTTTGCAAAGTAATCCCTTGTAGGTTGCATCATTTGCAAATATTTGCTCTCTCTGTCCCTTCTGAGTCTGTATTTACGTTCTTCAGTCGCATATCTGCTTTGGCATAATAAGCACTTAAACTGGAAACTTTGGGAGTTCCTTCAAGAAAGAGAGTTTAAACAACCTCTTCTTGCAGTATGTGTGTTCACCAGTGCTATGTGCTTTGAACTAAACAGGAGTGGGCCCTGGTAAGCTTTATTCCCGAATCCAAGGAAAGTTTAGTTTAATTTTCAGTTTTGGAATAGCACCAACGGATGCCTCACCACCTCATATCCTTTCTGGATTGAGGCAGGTAATTACTGCCTACACAAATAAATCACATACTTTTGGAAAGAAAAAAAAACCTCTTTGAATGACATTTGATTTATAATTAAACTTGGCGATGCAGTCTCTGAAATGTCTCATCTTGTCTAATCACAATGATCTGTTTCCTTTGGGAGTACTTCTGCATGTAGGAGTTAGTTCTCTTGTTGTCATCACATACTATGGGGAAGGGAACAATTTAAGACAGGAAAGAGAAAAATTAGAATAAATAATTGCCATTTTCAGTCAAATTCAAACCACGGATTGTTTCTATTCGTATTCTTTAAAAAACATCTTTGCGTCCCTTTGTGGACTGATGCACTCAGCAAAAAGATTTAAATGCCGGCTAAGTGCCCTGCGGGGACCAGTAACCTCCTTCCCAGCATGGCCTGGGAAACTTGTTAGAAATCCAGAGTTTCGGACCCCACCCAGACCTACTGAACTGTAGCAACTCTGCAGGTGGGGTCCAGCACACTGGGTCTGAATGAGCTTCTTGGCGATTCTGCTGCACAGAAAAGTTTAAAAAGTATGGCTTAAAACTCCTGTGAGTGCACGAGGTGAGAGCATTCACAGGGTTTTCCCTCTAGCACTTGTCAGCCAGGAGCTTGAAATCTAGTCATGGACACAAAGCATTAACTTCATCAGACAGTTAGGCAGTATGATCTGTGTAAAATGTAAAGTACATCATATGCTCACTTCCTAAGTCCCTCCAGGCAGTTCCCTTTGTCCTCCAGATAAATATAAATGCTTGGCTCAGGCCTCCAGGGCCTGGCATGCTCCCTTCCCTGCCTACCTGCCCATCTCATCTGGTGCTCTTCCTGCCTCCCTCAGTGCTCCGCCACACCACACTGGCCTTCCTACTGGTCCTCGAAGATGCCCACCGAGGGGGATGTCAGCAGGGAAATGGAGGAAGGGGAAGAAAGAGGGAACTGCCAAGGTTAAAGAATAGGCTTGGTCACAAGTATTTTTCAATTTGGTACAATCTTTCTAAACTTTGGTATAATATTTCTAAACCTTTATCCCCGTTGGTTAATATATTAGTATGTTGATTCTTAAATCTATTGATTCAATAATATGTGAATGTGATCATATTAGTGACCCCATCTTACAGTGGAGCAAAGTCTGAAAAGACTCTCTGAATCATCATAGAAATACTCAGTGTGATTTAGTTTGAGTTTCCATGTCACGAGTTTGTGACAGCCTTTTCTTCTGAGAGTTGGCGGGGCAGACAGTGCTCAGCTACACTTCACACGTGGGAACCTGGTGAACATGGCTGGAGATCGCAGATGCTGAGTGTGAAACCATCGGTGCGGCCCCGGAACACGGCAGAGCCGAGGCACGCACCTTACTGTCTTCACTTGGTTTCAGGAAAGATAATGACTATGTTTGTTAGGTTTTGTCTCAGTAAAAAATTATCTGGGAATGCCAATTATGGTGTTTGGGATATTAAATGCATCATGCGATTAGGGAACAAACTGTTTGGAGGATTTTTACTTTTAGAGGAAAAATAGTGTCTCAGGATCCTCTCCCTAACGAGAAAGGGTAAACACATAAATATGATTTGTCAGGGGAGGAAAAAAAAACAACTCAAGCTTAAATATGAGGCAAAGGGATTCTTAAAGATTTTAGGACCAGCAGTGGTTTTTTGGTTTTGTTTTTTGTCTCAGTTTTGTTTTCACTCTCCACAGCTCTTTCATGGTAACAGACTTTCTCATTTTGTGAGTGTAGCATCTCTGGTTTCAGACGTTATTTACTCTTAGGGAAGTGTCTTGTTTGAGATCCTCAGTGGAGGAGCAAAAGGTGGGCTAAAAAAGTGAAAGGTGCGCTGGAGAAGCTGTCAAAGAGAATGGTCGGTGGAGGTGTGCTCGGTCCTGGCAGCCTTTCAGCTTCACTTTGCCTTGTAAAGTTTAAAGGTCTCCAGGGAACCGAGGCAAGTCTCTCCTCACCATGTGAGCAAGCTCCCTGACTGGCCAAGAAATCCTTCCTGTCAGAAGGCAAAGCTACTCTGCTGCATGAGGTTGGGAACACACAGTGAACGTCCTGCCCCTGCCCTCAGGGAGCCCACAGTCCAGAGGCCGGGAGACTTCAGCAAATACTGACGTGAGAGAAGGTGCACTTTCACACTTCGGAAGGCAGTCTGGAGGGTGAGAGAGCTATAGGAGCAGAAAAGCAGGCTCCCAGTTCTCTTTGGACACAGAGTTGAAGTTGGGAATTGAAGGATGGCTAGTTTTGTTTGTTTGTTTGTTTTGGGGGGGGGGGTTGTGTGTTGAGGATGGCGGTTTGGTGGGGGATGAGGAGGAGTGTCTCTGGAGTGCTGGCACCCGCTCCCACATTGGCTGGAGCTCTGCCTGTAGAGTCAACCACAGCGGAGAATGTTCTGAGCAGCCGCATGGGTGATAACTGACTGACTGCAGAGTGTACCCCAGGGGAGGGCCTCTCCCCCAGGAGAGACCCAGATTTCCTAGTGTCTGCTAACAGCCCCAGGGTCACTGTGCCTCAGCGTGAGGCCAGCACCTTGGTATTTGTTCTCTTCCTGTAGTTGCTTCCTCCAGCTCTTTGACTGCCTCTCTCTGAGTTCCTTCCTCTTTGAGAGCAAAGCTGCTTGTGGGGGACCCTGACCATACCCTCGAAGAGTCTTACTTTTAGGAAGGCATTTTAAGCATCTTCAGAGGATCTTACTGGATGTGGCCAACAACTCCTAGGAGTAAGGAACTGTGTTCACCCATTGCTTTCTTGACCGGAGTCTTTACTACACGTCCCATCTGTTGGAGCCAGGACACACCTGGGGGGCAGGTTCTCTGTCTAGTTTTGTCTCGTGCCTGACAGGCTAACTTTGCACAGATCTTGCACTCAGAAATATTTGACAAATGAAAGAAGAGATTGTGCAAATCCAAATGCCCTTGCAGTGCTGAGGCTCGACTTCAGGAGTGTGGAGTAAAATTACTCTCTGGATGGATTCATTTATTTATCCATCCACTCATCCGAAAGCAGTTGTTGAGTTCCTGTTTAACTGTGTTGCTGATAAACAGTGCCTGGCACGTGGTATGTTTATAATCGATGCTGGTTATTATAGAGGAAATGCAGAACTAACTCTGGCTCCTGAACCCTTTGCACTCTTACCTCACTGAGTTCTAGGGAAGCCTGAGCTGCTCGCCCTTCTCCTGTCATTTAGGAGTGACAGTCCAGGGTCCCCGGCTCTCAGGGCGTCAGCTTCACTTCAGAGAGGAGAGCTCAGCCATAGAAGGGAGCTCATGGCATGAGCTCTGACGTTTCAGGGTGCAGAAGGACTGCTCGCTGGTTTGTCTGCACAAAGCCTGGGTGAATACAAAATGACAGGGCGTGGTTACACGTCAGGGAAGTCTGCGTGGCTTTTTAAAAAATCAGTGAATTAATAAGGATGGTCATTTGGAGTAGTGAGGTTTCACTTAAAACCATTACTGAATTCCCAGCAGCTTTTCATCGTCAGGTGTTTTTCTGAATCAAAAGATAAAATCAAAATAAAAAATCAAAAAAAAAAAAACTATTTTTATCTTTAGAAGGAGTCCCTATGAAAAGTGTGCTGCTCCTGACTTGCATGATAACTCTGAAGTTTGGTCGTGCCCTTCTTCAAGCAGCCCCTGACCCAAGGGAAAATTCTGAATGCCTGATGGCTCTCCCCAGCGGCTGCAGTGTAGGGATGGATCTGGCAAGCAGATGTTCATGGTGGAAACTTTCCGTTCTAGAATAGTTCCTTCTGAAGCAGGAGGTGGGGTAGGTCAGAGAAGAATGTGCCAGACAGTGTCCACCTTTGTGAATCGGTGTTGTCATCTTGGCTGCCCCTTGAGCAGCCTTATCTTCCTGAAATCTTCAGTAAGAAGGCCATTCAACAAATACATCTAGCATTGGCAAGGATTTTTCTAGCCCAGCTCTAACAACAGGGAATGGATTTAATCAGATTCAAGGAAACCTTAATACTCATTCTATAACAGTATTACCTCTCTGGAAGAGCTCTGGAAGGTAGATTATCAAACACCAGTTCCTTGAGCAAAACTTGAAAACAACTGATGCCAAAGTAATCAAATTGACTGTGCCAGGATCTGATTCTTAGGGACATTTACCAGGCTCACTGGGACATGTATTGTATTCAGTACTTGGATGGATTAATCTAATGAGTCTTCATAGCAACCCATGAAGTAACCACTAATATTATGAACATTTCATAGACAGGGAAAATGAGGCTTAGACCTACTAGGTAATTTGCCCAAAGTCATCTAGTAGTGATCCCTCCTACTTTTACCACTGAACTGATAATATGGCCACATTGCTGATTTTAAGTCACAAACTATTATTTTAAGTTTTATCCCCTCCCTTATTTCTTTATTTGGAAAATGCAATTCTTACATAGATATACATACAGTTATTATAAGAAATGATCATTTGAGTCAGTTTTAATAGATTTGACAAAGGGTGGTATCTATATAATAGTAACAGAAACACTGAGTTTGGTGAAAAAGATATTTCCAAGTTGTCTTCTCTGTCCTCATTTGCAGCGTCCACACATGATAGGATATGATTCAGAGGTTGCATGGAGGGGGTCAGAATGATGCTCACAGTGAGGAATCAGGTGCTTTCCTTACCAAAATGTGGCTTTGAGCAGGTCATGTGGCTCCTCTAGGTTTCAGACTTTTCTGGTACATGAGGTAATTGCAGTTAATTCAACAACATTTGTTTGGCATCTGTCACACATGCAGATATGATGACAGGCTCACTCTCCCTTCCTACAACTGTCACACAGATAGCCTGAGGTAATGGGATCTATTCTAGGGGACAGCTCTGGACCTCTCTGAGGGGCTAGAGCACTTCAGGCTGCCAAGTCAGGCTGACATCAGCAAATGTTCATTGAGTGCCTACCATGGAAACGTTCCATTCTAGGAGCAATGCATTCCGTTGTACTTGGGGTTGCAGGCTGTGGAGAGAGATAGTAGACCAATAAACAAACAGATAAGGTGATTTTAGAAACCAGTTAAATGCGTGAAGAAAATACAGTAGAGCAGTGTATAATAATAGTGACTGAGCTTGGAAGTACCTACTCGACCTAAAGTGATCAGAAAGCATCTCTGAGGAGAAGACACAAAGAAAAGGCTTGGAAAATGAGAACTGCTTTCTAGGCAAAGAATTGGGTGGAATAGCCTTGATATATAAAGTTCTACGATTTCATTAATCTTTTTTTCCTAAGATTTATTTCTTTATTTTTGGTTGTGCTGGGTCTTCGTTGGGGTGCTCAGGCTTCTCATTGCAGTGGTTTCTCTTGTTGCAGGACACAGGCTGTAGGCGTGTTGGCATCAGTAGTTGCAGAGGGGTGGCACAGTAATTGTGGCTCACGGGCTCTAGGGCACTGGCTCAGTAGTTGCCGCATGCAGGCTTAGTTGCTTCTCACCATGTGGAAACTTCCCAGACCAGGGGTCGAACCCATGACCCCTGCCTTGGCAGGCAGATTCTCAACCACTAGACCACCAGGGAAGCCCAATTTCATTATCCATTAAACAGAGAAGTTGAGACGTCAGCTATGTGATTTCACTGCTTGGGATTTGTTGATTTTTTTTTTTTAAAGGTCAAGCACATGTTTAATTTTTTGTAAACATTCCATGTGTACTTGAAGAGCATGTGTATTCTCTCTTTAAGGGACTATTCTTTGTTTTTTTAGATGCAGCTTATAAATTATATAACTAAAGCCTTCTATAGCTCTATTAATGTTTTAGCTGTTTAACTTCACAGCTGCTGAGAGGTGAACATTCATATACTTGTGGTGATTGTGATTTGCTCATTTCTCTTAGTAATTCTATCCATTTTTGCTTTATTTATGTCCAGCTCCTGGTGGGTTATTCTTGTTATTAATTATTTTCTCCCTTGCCAAGCAGGAGACATGGGTTTGATCCCTGGGTTGGGAAGATTCCCTGGAGAAGGAAATGGCAATCCACTCCAGTATTCTTGCCTGGGAAATCTCATGGACCGAGGAGCCTGGCGGGCTGCAGTCCATGGGGTCGCAAAGAAGCAGATGCGACTAAGCAAGTGAACATGAGCATTATCCCTACTAGTACTTTTACCTATAAATAATATTTTCTCTGATAATATTGCTGTAACAACATCCTTCTGGATAATGTACATGTTTGTTTCTTGTATTATTTCATTTTCAGCCTTTGGGTGTTACTGGTTTATTTTTTATAAGCAACATAAAACTGGAATTTTTTTAAAATTGAGTGTCTCTGTCTTTTGATGGCTTTAAGCTATTTACTATAAGTAATCTATTTGCACTTAACTTTGTCTTCTTATTTTGCATGGTCATGGGTACTTTCTTCTTCCTTTCCTTTAGTACTTTATTTGAATTGACTGTGCTTCCTTTATTTCTTTTTAATTTTCCCCTCTCCTGATTTGGAAGTTACATACTCTATTTCTCTTCTCATAGTGGTTTGGATAGTATCTAAGGCAGAATTTGGCAAACACTCAGAGGCCTTTAATGCATTGCCTTCAGTAAGTTTAACAGCTTTCTCTAGTATCCTGACTCCCAAGTGGTTGGATCTTTAAAGGGGTGAGGTGTAAATATAAGTACAGAGCATTGTCGCTGTGATAGTTATACCTTGGAGTACAGACTTCCAACTTGCCTTTGCCAAGACCTGTGCCCTGTTGCCTGAGGGGTCTGGTAATTGACAAACTGTAAAATGATCATGGGTTATGGGTAACATAGCAGCTTCTAAGCAGGGAGTCCCTTGGTTTCTTCTGTTGCCCTTCTCCTTGTCTGCATTTGAGCTCTTGCAAGTGATGATAAACATTAAATAGCTCCTGTAAAGCTGTTGAATTGTCAGTTTTTAAAATGCATAAAACACTGACATTTTCATTAGATCCTGGCCCTGAGGAATGTCCGGCTTTCATCATAACGGATTTGTTTACTTCTGCAGAGAGTCTTAATGTGCTGCCTATGGGAGAGATCTTACTGTCACCTGCTCTTAAATGGGAAAGACTTTGTTCAGCCAAAGATTTTTGGAAAAGGATTTGTAAGGGGCTTTTTCACCTTCTCCTGTCTTTCTTGCTTCCATTTCCCAACAGGGTAAGGCATGGGAATAAAGTCTTTGAAAAATTTTAGTATCAGACAGGAAAATTTTCAATGTAAAATAATCCTGTGAAGTCCATTAGGAGACAAAATGTTGGAATGATACTATTAAACCACTATTTAGTTTCAGTGTATCCTGTTATAGATAAGCAAGTCATATCTATGTCTTTTTGACCTCAATCTTTTGGTCTACATTTAAACAGATATCTTGATTTTGGATTAATAAACTCTTCTGTGTATATTCTTAGAGAAAACATTTTAAACTGCTGGGTCCATCTAAGCAAATAAGAAGAGAGAGGACTTTTATCTTCTGATCATTGCATTAGATTTTTAGCAGAAGATGCCAAACTCCTCAGGAACAAATGTAGAGTCATCCCAGTTTAACAAGCTGGGAAATGTGTGTGCTGAAAGACAGTCTTGTCTTAATATGACCAGGACTAGGAATGTTAACTTTTCTGGAATCAACATGTTTGCAATTTATGGAGAGATATCTTGCTTATTTTATATAGAACTTCCTCTTCTGTATTAGCTTGTTGAGTGTGTGTCATTGGCAAGTTTGTACTTTCACATTTCAAGAGAGGCACCCTGCCATGGGGAAAAAAGTCTCTCAGGCAGACCGGCACTTGATTTCTGCTCCTAGGACATACTCACTGTGTAATCATAGGTGAGTTCATGAACCTTTCTGAGTTTGATTTTCTTATCTATAACTTTGAAATAATAAACTGACTTTTTAGAACAGATATGAACATTAAGTGTGATAATACAGAGGAAATGCTCAGCACAGAGCCTGGTACGTACTAGGGAATTATCTAATGAAACTTGATGATGGTGATGCTAATGACAGTGGTTGTGGTAGAGACGATGGTAATAAATGTGATGGTGGTGGTGAGGATACTGCTGTTCATGGTAATAATGGTGATGAAGATGGTATTGCTGGTGGTGATAACCAGATGTTAGGAGTTCTTTAAAGTCTGAGAAAGGATATCATATAATCAAAAATCATGAGAAAAGATAAAACTTTCACTACCTGGACTGTGAAGAAAGCTGAGTGCCGAAAAATTGATGCTTTTGAACTGTGGTGTTGGAGAAGACTCTTGAGAGTCCCTTGGACTGCAAGGATATCCAACCAGTCCATCCTGAAGGAGATAAGTCCTGGGTGTTCTTTGGAAGGACTGATGCTGAAACTGAAACTCTAATACTTTGGCCACCTCATGTGACGAGTTGACTCATTGGAAAAGACCCTAATACTGGGAGGGATTGGGGGCAGGAGACGAAGGGGATGACAGAGGATGAGATTGCTGGATGGCATCACCGACTCGATGGGCATGAGTTTGAGTAAACTCCGGGAGTTGGTGATGGACAGGGAGGCCTGGCGTGCTGCGATTCATGGGGTCGCAAAGAGTCGGACACGACTGAGTGAATGAACTGAACTGAACTGACCTGACCTAGAGTCCTCCAGTTTCAAATTGGGCACTGCAAGTCACTAGGAGGGCATTTCTTAATAAAATTCTATTGTAGATATCAAGTCATAAAAGCCTAGTTCATTGGTGTCATTGTTTTTTTCAGTCCTGGATTTGTCTTAAAAAAAAAAGCTAGAAGTGGTACTCTGAGTCATTTGATTTTGTCAGTATCCATTTCCTTCCTAAAACGCTCGTTTCTCAGCTTCCTTGACTCTGAGCATTTTGGAGTTCTTCTGTCTCCTTGAGCACTTTTCATCATCTCTGCCACCTTTCCTTTCTGTGGTCATTTGGGCCCATGAGTGTGGAACTCAGGGAAGACAATGCAGGAGAAAAAAAAGGACCATCAACAAGGCTGGGAAAGAATCTGAGTGTAGTAGCACAGAAGCAGAAAAGAGGGACAATTCTTCCAGGTAGATGAGGAAAGATAGTGTTTCTTATTATAAGGTAAATGATGTGGGTAAGGAAGCCTGAGCAAGACCATTATTGTTGGCACTTGAAGTTCAGTGTCAGCATCTGACACAAAATCACTGGGATGGTGAAAGAAAAAGAACTGAGGAATGCTGAGATGAGGAAATGGAGGCCACAGACGTTGGAGAGGGAGAGGAGGTTGGAGGGTGGAAAGACTTTTTTTAGATAGGAGAGAATCAGACCAATTTGTAGACCAAGAGGAGGGAGCCAGAGGAAGCTGAGTAGGAAGATACAAAAGCAGGAGGATTCAGATATTTGGTCCTGGAGGAAATAGGAGAGGTAGAGGATGAATTCACCTGACACATAGCCACTGAGCAGTCAGAGAATATCACGAGGCAAAGGAAAGTCTATCTGTGAAGCTCATGTTGAATCACCTTGACTTTCTCCTAATAGAAAATGAAATTGCTGATGAGAGTGAGAGAAGTCTGTAGTCATGGGAAAGTCTGACAAGAACCACTGTCTGAAGTGGGAGAGGAAGTTAGCCAGTGATCAAAAGACTTAGCAAGGAGCATTAGGCTCCTTGAGGGGTAGGTGGTGTGTGTTTCTGAATCTTCCATACTACACTCATCCTGTTTCTATCCGTGGGATATTCTGTGCACCGTGATCACCCTGCAGTCCTATGGATGGCCCTCCCACCCCTGCCACAGTGGGCGTCCTTTCCATCTCCCCACGCCCGGCCTTGCTCTTAGATGGCTGTTACATGGAAATGAACCAGTGGACTGCTTTACGCCAAGGTGAGGAACAAGGTATGATGTCTCGTTATATCCAGGCATTAGTGTGGCAGGTGGTCAAATGGAAGGCACACAGGATTAGGAGTCAAGGGCATGGAGTGTGGTCCCAGGTCTAGTTGATTGGCCTGTTATTATGTCCTCCTGTAGCAGAGGGTGTCATGCCCGTCTTACTTGCCGTTCCAATACCAGCATGTTACCAAGTACCTAGCGTACAGCAGGTGCTCATAGAATATATTGGACTAGGTTAATGCGAGAAGATGAGAGATCTTCAAACACCTCTTCCTGTGCAAATTTGAGGCACTTTTATTCTGATATGCATTTTAACAAGCACAATATCAATGCAAAGAGTGACTCTCTAATAGCAGAATCTCAGTTACCACTGGTGAGCAGGTGAAAGGAAATACTTTCTTCAGAACTGGGTGGGAGCTTTCCAGATTTGCTCACATTTAACTATATAGATGTCTACATCTATTGGTTTGGCTTACTGATAAATTAGCTCCTATCTTTTCAGTGATCTGACCGAAGGTGGTTTAGTCATTTTTCATTCTTGCTATTAAGCATACATAATGTATGCTGCTGCTGCTAAGTCACTTCAGTCGTATCCGACTCTGTGCAGTCCCCTAGACAGCAGCCTACTAGGCTCCTCCGTCCTTGGGATTCTCCAGGCAAGAATACTGGAGTGGGTTGCCATTTCCTTCTCCATATAATGTATGTGTGTGTGTATATATATGTGTGTGTGTGTGTGTGTTCGTTCAATTGTGTCTGACTCATTGCGACCCCATGGACTGCCCAGCAAGCTCTTCTGCCCATGGGGTTCTCCAGTCAAGAATACGGAGTGGGGTGCCGTTTCCATATGCACTTTGTCATTATAGACAAGAAGCGGAGGTCCCAGCAAGGCAAAGAAAGATGGAAATGGGTTCCAAATAAAGAAGCAGATCCCCCTTCTCACTCTTTCTGTCCCTCCCCCATCCCTCCTAAAATAGATCTGTCTCTACCTTTTCCCATGACTCCACCAGCATGGAGAAATGGATTGTCAGCCAAATCCCAAAAGAATAAAAGAAAAATATCCCTTCAGAAGGAGAGGGCAGAGGGGAGAGATAGGAGCATCAATAAAGGCTGAAAGGGTTGGCCTTCAGAGTGTGGAATCCAAGAGGGTGTTTATTTTCAAAACAAAAGCTTACAGATCAGGTGTTTTTTAACAGATGAGGAAAATGGATTGAGCAAAAGCTTGTGCCTGGGCTTAGAGACATGCCCACAGTGGCCTGAGCCACTGAGTCAGCAGGAACAGCTTTTGTTCTCCTGGCTCTGACGGCAGCCTTTGAGTAAGCATGGCTCATCAGCGGGCTACCCATAAGCTCCAGGAAGCCTGTGTCTGGCCTGGCCACCCTTCCCATTTTGCTGGGTCACTTAGAATCCTGACTTCCTGCCTTGCCCACATGTTGAAACAGCCCAAGGAAGCCTCACCAGCCATTCCTTGGCAGACAGCCTGGCGTGATTGGAGAGCTGTCCCTCACAAAACCCGCTTTTGGCTGGCATTTTTTGGGGCACTGCTCTTTTTCACAAAGGTTTCTTCTAAGAAAGTCTTAAGACAGGGGAGTCAAATTTTCTTTAGAAGCTATGTGTCAGGCCATTAAACAAACATAACTGGATTGAAAATCTGCCTCAGCCCTTTATATGCTGTGTGACCGTATGCAACCAGGTTACTTGTCTGAGCCTCAGTTTCCTCCTTAATAAGTGGGGTACATCATCCAACCTACATCAGAAGGCATGATGAGGATAACAGAGATGAGGTGCTTGACAGAGGGTCTGGCAAGAGAAGGAAGGCAGTGAACCTGGTGGGGGAGCCCTTCATGACCCACTCAAAACTTGCACTTGTTTATCCTGGTTGTGGATGTTTGGTTTGGGCCTCAGTCAGCTGCTCCTTCCATCAGAACCACACATGCTTATGTTTTGAGTTCTCATTCTGTTTGTAAATAGCTCCTGGCCTGCACGAGTAACAGCATGTTCCAGGCCCCTGTCTGCATCTGGAAAACAAAGGGTGCCAGCTGGGTTTTGATTCCTGTGAACCTGCTCGGAGGTTCAGACCTGAGAACTCTCCACTGGGCTTTCTGCACAGAGACCTCCCCTCGCTGTTACAGTACTGGGTCTCCTGGAGGCGGAACTGTGAGGTCGTACACTGCACCTTGTAACCCGAAGTAAGAGAAGAGAGGGAAACAAAGATGAAAAGACACTTCTCAGTATTTCCTACCTGCCCAGTTAAACAGAGCTTTTAAAATCTTGTTTGGGAAAAAAAAAAGAAAAAGCTAAAATCACAAGTGAGAATCAGCTACAATTCTACCCCTTAACCCTAACCCTAACCCTAACCTTGAAATTACACAGAGCTACAGCAGGAAGTCAGTGTCTCGCACCCCCTTCTTTGGTCTCCCTCGGTTGGCAGTTTGGTGTTTGTCCTTTCCCTTTCCCTCCCTGAGTTTTCACCACATTTCCCTATTTGCATGTGTGCATACATACATATGTAATTTCTACAGAATTGTGGCCTGCAGTTTGCATTTCTGGATTATTGTGGTTCACTTGGTACCATGTCAAGTTCATTCCTTCAGATCTGTGTGTATAGATTTACCTCCTAAGTTTAATGCAGCATATTGTTCCAGACCACAGGAAAAACATACGTATTCATTATACCCTTTTGATGGGTAATAGATTGCTTCCCATTTTTTGTTTTGTTTTGTTTTTTCGACAGCACCAGGAAGCCTGCACCAAACACACCTTTCTGTTTGGCTTTATATTCTGATGCTTTTATTTCTGTGGAGTCAGCTCCTAAAAGTATGACTTCTCAGTCAGAGGATGTGCTCCCTTTACGTTTTTTCATTTTTATTTTTTTACTTGTGGGATTATTACTTTACAATATTGTGATCTCTCTTTACATTTTAATAAAGACTTCCAAATTGGTCTCCACAATGTTTGAAAGCACCATAGGGTGCATAAGGATGGGAGGGTGCCCATTTCCCCATAATCTTAATAGCTTTGGACAGTACCTGTCGGGTTTTTTACCCCAGTTTTTTGTATGCACACATGCAAATAGGGGTCTGTGGTATAAACTCAGGAGGAAAAAAATGGGAAGGACAAACACCAAACTGTCAGATAGCATCTAGGGGTGTGATCCAACTGCCAGAAGAAGAGGGTGCAAGACACTGACTTCCTGCTTTATCTCTGTGTAACTTTAAGGGGTAGAATTTTGTAGCTGATGAGTGGAAAATCACCTCACTGTCTTAATTTTTATCTCCCTTACATTTAACTTATTTTCATTTGTCCTTTGGCCAGTTTTATCCTAAGAATTACCCATTTGTATCTGTGGCCCATTTTTTGAGTGAAATTGTGCTTTTTAAAAAAATAGTATCCTATTTTTATAATTAGTTACACTCAAAACCAGATAAAGTGATTAAAAAAAAAAAAGGTCCTAGGAAAATGCATGACTTCCCAAAGCTGTTGGGAGGACAAGGATTTCACGGACCGGAGATGGGCAAGCAATCCTTCAGCAAGTCATGCAGCTCACGGCATTCTCTCTCACATGTATCATTGTTCCCATATGCTGCTCAGTGCAGTCCTGGGAGGTGGGCTGAGCTCCGGATGACCTCCTGGTTGTCAGACCTTCAACTTGCCCGTGACTGATGAGGCTTGCCTCTTGGGCTTGACCTGAGGATTCCGAATCCTCTGCTTGCCCATCTCCTGCTGGGACTGCTACCTGACAACCTTCTGTTGCCCTCCCCACGCCTCTCCTCCCAAATCCCTCAACCAGGAGTTTTGTACGCTTCTTGGAGTCCTGGGAACTCATTTACAACTTCTGTTAAGAATTCAGTGCCATTTGAAAGACTCCTCATAGATCTCTTGAGTGATGGCAATTTTTCCCTTACTAATAAAATAGCAGTTGCTGTTTACTGAGCACATACCATCTGCAAGGCCAGCGCTTATGGCTGGACAAGTTGTCCATGGCACAACTCCAGGGGGCACCATTCATTGCATAGTCATTGTAGATGCGTGGAATTATTTCTGCCAGATGGCCATCAAGTATCTTAAAGAAGGAGGCCTTTTTTTTTTTTTTTCTTTTTTGATTCAGAAAGAAACACTGTAATTGAGAGTAGCAGAGATGACCATGTCCCAGACACTGTGCTGTGTGCTCTGAATGCATCATTTTCAGTAGGTTGTTGAGGTTGGTGGTATTACTTCCCTCTGTAAAGCTGAGGAAACTGAGTCACAGAGAGGTTAAATTGCATGCTCAAGTCACATAGCTATTAATAATAAGTGAATTCAGACTCAGGTCTAGCTGACCCCAAAACCTGTGCTTAACTCTTGCCCTGTTTTTCCTCTATATGGGGCTCTGGTTGTCTTGAGTCCTCCACAATACCCCAAACCATGGCTGTGGTACAAGCCCCGGGTTCAGGTGGCCTTCCGCCACTGTGGGAGGGCTGTGTGGCCAGTGAGCAGCACATCTGCAGCCAGGGTGGACTTGGAACTACCCAAGGGGCCTTCATGATCTGCAGCGCCTTTCTGTGAACAACGAAAGCCTCAGAGCACAGTGCCCGCCCCACAGTGATCTCACTAAGAGATCAGCGTCCCCGCTTCCCACTTGCAAAGGAGGAGCCACTTTTCTGACGTACACTTCTCCCAAGTCAGAAGTCCCTGGTCTCTGTCCCAGAGTCAGTTTTCGCTGACCACACTCAGAGTGTGGGTAACATGAATGCAGAGGTGCTAAGAGTGAGAGCCAGCGTTTCCCATCTTCTGACTCTGGTGCTGATGGATGGGGACCGGGTGAAAGGGTTTTTCTGGAATTGATTCATCAGGCCAAGGGGATTTCCCTCTAACTCTCTGCTTTCACTTCTGAGGTTCATGTGTCTTTTTAACATTCCGTCAGCTTACTGGGGCCTAAGTTGAAAGTTGTCTTTAAGATCCATTTGTCCTGATTCAATTGCTGAGACTTTATGATGTTGTTCCTTTTCTTGGAAAAATGCTCCAAATGGTTTGCGTGACTGATGCACTCCACAGCGCCCTGATTGATGGTGGGGAGGCTCTGACTGGAGGGCTGTTCCTGGAAGGAGGGGCTGGGGTCTGTGAGCACTGTTACAGCTGGGCTTGGAGAGCTGAGATGCTTGCTCTTGATGCCACCCAGCTCGGAGCCTTCCATGGTCCTTTGGGGAAAACCATTAAGGAAACAACCTTGACATTTGCACCAGCCTCAAATGGGGAGTGAGGAGTTCGGAGCACTGGGTTCAGATTAGGGATGCACAGCAGTGTTTCAGTCACTAGGGTAACTTTCTTGTCGCTGTGGCTTCAAATCATGGGCCTGGTCAATGAAAAAGGGTCTTTTTGCAATTTTGAAGGCAGTGATACTTAAGTTTTTAAGAGCTCTGGAGCCAGACACAGCTGGTTGCTCTGACCAGCCCACTACTCACTGTTAGCTTGGCCATGTGTCAGTGACTTGTCCAGGCCTCTGATTGCTGTCTGTGAAAGGTGATTGATAAAATCTATTTTACAAGGTCATTGTTAGGATTACACAGGATGATTAGTGGGATAATATGTTTGAATAGCTTAGTCCAAGGCCTGGCACATAGAAACCACTGAATGATATTATCGCCAGCCCAGCAGACAAGGTAAATAGTACTTTACAGCAAAAGTGGATTGCCCTGACTCTGCTGGTATGGATTTTTGTAACTGCTGTGGACTGCAACTCAGCAACATCCAGTCAAGTTTAAGTTAGACAGTCAGTAAAGATTTGACATAGGAATTAGACCCCTAGGGAAATACTTGAATCAGTGTACATGAAGACATGTGTAACTAGCATCACTGAAACTTTCTAATAGCAAAAAATTGGATGCAATACAAATATTTAGAAATAGAAGTTTGAGAGTATTTATGAGGTAGGCTACATCACAGCATTGAAATGCTCCTGAGCCAACTATATTAAAATAGGTAAATCGCAAAAACATCATTTTAAATGAAAGAAGCCAGTTTAATGGTAATAAATGCATATGAAAATATTTGCTTAAAATTTTTATACTTGAAGACATGTACATTTGTTAATGAATGAATACATAGAACACAACAGTATTAAATATATAGCAAACATGCATGGAAATAATACCAACTTCAGTTTAGTGTTTACTTTGGAAATAGGGAAGGGAAGAAAATCTAGGATGGGGGACTTAAATTATATCTGTACTTTTTGTTCCTCAAAAAAAAAAAGATTTGAAAAGAATATGGCAAAATGTTAAGATTTATTAATTCCACCAGATGGTGGGTATATAAGTGCTTAAAATATTATTTTCAATTGTATTTGGCATATTTGAAATATTTCATTATATAATTTTTAATAAATAAAATTAAATTGCCTGCAGAAGGAAGGCATAAAAGGATAAAAATACTCCTTTCAAAGAGTTAGTATCATTTTTTTCTATGGTACAAGGCTGGAAGGTTAAGGAATTTTAAGTTATATCACAAATGTGGAAAAGGTTAGAGCAGTAAGAGATTTAAAAGAGTTAAAAATTTGGCTAAAAAATATACAGTCTTGTTTTTTTAAGTACAATTAGAAACTACAGTTTTTTTTAAATGCACTTTTCCTTAAGTTGATTATGGCTAAATGGGTCCCAAGCTAGGGCACCAACTCCGACTGTGTTTCTGTGTCTGTAAATGCGGAATGGAGAAATCTCCCAGTAAGATGCTTTTAGTAATAACTGCATTTTTTTTTGCTGTGGTGGCCAAATGTGGTGCTGTAAAGTTACACTTCCATCATAAACTCTTTCCCCAGGGTAACACAGGATCTGTGAATAGCATATCTCTAAGCATCATGACCAGAATCCACATTTGTGCTGGCCAAGGAAGGTTTGGAATTAACATTGAAAATGGAAAAAAAAAAAAAGACCCACAATCAAGGGCTACTCCACATGTCTTCCCAGGATCTCTTGCATTCAAGTGCCAGCGTCCTCCTCTTCCATCTGAAGAGGGCTTGTGGGGTCTGTTTACCCCTCCACGAGCAGGTTGTTCTCTTTTGGAGTATGAACCCATCCACCCAACCCACTCTATTTTGGGAAGTATCAGCCTCCTGCTTGACTTCATCCTGGTCCTTCCCCTACCTCCCATACTTACTCTTCCTCCTCTGGTCTGGGGTCCCCTTGGTCATGCCAGTGCTCTGGACCCCAGCCTGCAGCCAGGGCTTCTGTGTGACCAAGGACACAGCCCAGGGCTCCCAGACTCGCTTCCTGGAAGCCCTGCTCACAAACACTGCCCTTTCTAAAGCTCCCGCTAGCCTCCCTCCCACATCTTCAGGCTGAGAGGAAAAAGGTTTTCTTTTTCTTGTTTTCAGCCTGGTTTTTGGTTTTCGTGCTGTGGTTCTGCTCTGCCTCGCTTAGCTTATCAGAGTCAAAGCCGAAGCCAGCTATGTGTGTCTGTGAGCCTTTCATTTCCATGAGACCTGCGGCCTGTGCTGGGCTACTCTGTGTTCTCAATCACCAAGAAGGTGATTCACACGGCCACGCAGGAAGGACCGGGGTCAAAAAAACCTCAAACCCACAGACGTCCCTCAGTAGCCCTACCCTTGACCTGGATGACTGGAAGTAACGATTAAACATACTGATACAGTCTGGAGTTGTATTATCTTCCAGACTGAAGTCCCCCAGAGAGCTCTCTCTAACAAGAGAATTCAAGTAGAAATCTTGCTTATTATTTTTCATCAGTACCCTGTGACAAAGATCATATCTTTATTTTCTAAGATCATATTTTTAAAAGCCTAGAACCACAGCAGTTGCAGAGAGGAAGTGGGGATGTATGGAATTTTCTTCATATCTTAATTACTGGGCTCTTTGTTGGATTATTATGGGTTTGGCAGCCACCTGAAGTCACAATTATCAAGCTGCTTCTTGAAGGAACATCTTAGCTGAGTGGAGCCCTAGCTTAGCTGTTTAGATGGCTACTTGATACTCAAGGACAGTTATTGGTGCAAAAACCCTGAGCCCTGACACAGGAGAAAAGAGAAACAGGAAGAAGGTCCCTTTTAGAAATTTAGTCTTGAGGCTGTTACGCTATCCTGCTAATGCTGCCCAATTGACAGCACAGTCAGCTATGGAGACCTTTCTTGGGGCTGTTTATCTTAGAACAACCTAGAAAATCCGGACTGAATAGATGGTGCCACTTGAGTTTTACGGTAAACAGAGGAACTCAAAGAACCAAATCTCAGGGACCACAGAGGCAGCAGAAGCCAGCTTGGAAGAGCCCAGTTCCTGCCTGAGCTCCTCCCCACCAAATGGACTGACACACATCAGGCTCCTGAAACAGCAAAGACAAGACCGTATTTGGATTTGTAACTCCCCGGACATTTGCAGGCAAGTCTGGTTCTCGTTGTCCATTGACTCTGCGATAAAATCAGAGCCTCTGCTCAGCTTGAGACAAGCCATTCGTTTGGACACCTCCCTCTTTGGACAGAAATGCCCGAGTGCTACATGTGTGATTCCAATTTGCTGGTGGGGCTCCCCTGTCAATCTTCCCAACTCAGTGAGGAACCACTGCTCTCTGTCTTACGTTATTCTTCCCACACACATCCTTCTGTCCCCACCCCACTTCAGGGGTCTCGTGAGAAAGGCAGCCTTCGCAGGAAGATGTGAACCATGGCTGCTTCCACTCACCAGAGCAGGATGGTACTGCTGTGAAGAGGAACTGTAAATAGCCCGTTCAAAGGACAAGCCAAGTGAGAGAATCTGGGGCCTATACAAAGTCTACCCTATGCCTTGGGGTCTCAGCATTATATGGAGTGAGTGAGAGGGTAAGAGAAAGTGTGGTTTTAACACCTTATGTAACTGAGGGGAACTGAGTCTTGGCTGTGAGTCTCAGCAAGACAGGGGCTGAGCCAGGTACTGAGCCCAGAATACCTGGCATGAACGAACAGTAACAGTAGGTATGTTTAGTGCACATTAATAGAAAGCAGGCATAACTCAGAGGACTTTATGCCCATTGATTCATTAAGTCCTCATCAAAACTCCAGGAAGTGGATGCTATTCTTGATCCCATTTTGCAGATGGGGAAGCTGAGTGTGTCAGAGATTAAGTGCCTTATCCCAGGTGATGTATAACTAGGAAGTAGCAGGCCCAATCTTTAAATCCAGGTCTTCTGGCTCCAGAGTGAGCTCGTAACCAGCAGGCTACTCGTAGGGTCTCTGAGAATGCAGTAGGGTAGTACACTACTACTGCTGCTGCTGCTAATAGTAATAACAATAGCTGTCTTCTGAGCACTTTCTCTGTGGCAAGCACTATTAAAGAAGCACTTGGCCTTCATTATCTCCTTTGATCCTTGCAATCACTCTGAGATATTGCTTATTGTTCTTTTATATGTAAGGAAACTAAGACTTGGGAGGTTGAGTGAGTTATTCAGAGTCATATAGGCGATAGGGGTAGGAATCAAAATTTTAGCCCAGGATGTCTTAAGAGTTTGAACTGTTAACCCCTGGGCCTGTGTTGGGGTGTAGTTGGACTTGCTGGAAAGACTCTTCTAGACCCTCTGCTGCCCCCTTAAAGGTGACAATGACAGGAGCAACTTAGAGAACCCCTGGATACCTAGGAGAGCTAGGACTTTCCCATCACACACTTGGCTGGTCCATCACCTGTGCTGAGTAGGTCCCCCAGCTTCCACTAGCCCCTAGTGTCTGACACCGCTGTCGATCTGAGCATAGCTCCTGACACAGAATTGTACTTTGTGTGTTACTAGGGAAGCTGATATTGCCCAGCACATCCTTGCCTTCTTTCCTGGATGAATGGAATGAGCGCTTTTGCATTGGAAACTAGCCAATAGCTAACAGATTCCTGACTTCACATGTATTTTTTCTAGATTCTTATTTGCTAATGCAAAGGGACTAAGGACATCTTTTGAGGAGTAAGAACGTGACGGTTTGCTCTGACTCTGGAGACTTCTGGCTAATGTTGAGTAAACCACCCAAGTCCTCTCTCTTTGACTTAGCTGTAGGAATGGCTGTCTCATTACATCTGGTCTACAGAGCATGTCAACAACTATGAGAATAGTATAATAACACTAGACAGTAAAGACTCTGCCTGCAAGGCAGGAGACCTGGGTTTGATCCCTGGGTTGGGAAGATCCCCTGGAGGAGGGCATGGCAACCCACTCCAGTATTGTTGCCTGGAAAATCCCCATGGACAGAGGAGCCTGGCAGGCTATCGTCCATGCGGTCACAAAAGGGTTGGACACAACTGAGGAACTAAGCCCAGCACAGCACAATAATTAGTACTTACTAAGTGCAGTCTTTGTGTTAAGCAGTCGATATTTTTGCAGTAAACCTTTTTTAGTCTCATTTTGCCAAATGAGAAAACTGAAGCCCCACAAAGTAATTTGGCAAATGTTGAGTCATTATTCAAACTCAGGGTTTTGCCTTTGAAGTTCCACACTCTTAATTATCATGAGTTGATCAGGTGCAAGAAACTGAGGCTCGGAGACATTAGATGGCTTGCCAAGGTCCCTCAGATGGTTTGTTATTGTTTTTGTTGTTGTTTAGTCGCTAAGTTGTGGCCGACTCTATGCAACCCCATGGACTGTAGCCTGCCAGGCTCTCCTCTGTCCATGGGATTTCCTAGGCAAGAATATTGGAGTGGGTTGCCATTTCCTTCTCTAGGGGCTCTTCCTGACCTTGGGTTAGAACCCGCATCTCCTCATCAAGTGGTTTCTTTACCACTGAGCTACCAGGGAAGCCCACTCCAGTACTCTTGCCTGGAAAATCCCATGGACAGAGGAACCTGGTAGGCTACAGTCCATGGGGTCACAAAGAGTTGGACAAGACTGAGCGACTTCACTTCACTTAACTTCATGGGAGTAGAAACAATCTGAGGATCCCTGATTCCAGACAGTGATTTCTAGAGGAAATGAATTCGGCTTCTCTTGGTTTCTATTCTCAGTCTTTTTCTTTCTGATTTCCCTGACATTGAAAAGTCATGGCTGTTTTGGTAACTGAAATAAGTTTCTTGCCCTCGGGTTTTTCAGCCAAGAGATCACCTTTAGTCTTTAACCTCTAGCTCCCTCTCCAAGTGGAACCATGTAAAGTTCACGTTTCCAAGAGAAAAGATGTCCTTGGTGTTGCTATCATGTGGCATTTACATTCACTTTTTGACAATGGTGGCCGAAACTCTGCTTGCTCTTTGGTCGTTTTTGCCTCATCCCAAATGTGCAGTCATCCCCAAACTATTCTTTCATCTTTGGAGTTCTCCTCCTGTGTGCCCGAGGGTGCGGGCTCTATTGTTTGAAACTCTGACCACTGCTGTGGAGATATTATATTAAGCACTGCAGCTTAGTGTGGAATGTGGAGACACTTGAAGCAGGATTTAAAAGACATTCTGATTTCCTAGAAATGTAACAGAATATTGCCTTGGAGCAGAGAGCGAGGCAGGAAGGAGCCGCCTCTTCCAGCTCCAAGCCTGCCGCTCCTCAACGCAGAGGAGGTTAAATCACGAGCCGAACACAGAGCATGTGAAAGGTTGAGGATGTGTTCTGTTTAGGAGACCCTGTAAACGGACTTGTTTTGCTGGGTGGAGGAATGAATCATTTCAGCCGTGCACACCAGCTGCGGCCCGTGGAAGTAAACCGAGGGCTTTCCCACAGCATGCGCTGTATATTTCATTGTTAGAGCTTTGCATTTTGACAGGTAGTTCTTATCCTTCTGGAAAGAGAGGTCTGAAGCCAGCAGCTGGAGGAAGACCTGGCAGGGCCTGCTGTCTAAATTGAGAGCAAGCATGTGCAGCAAAACCTCATTATAACATGACCTGTTATTACGTGGATTTTGATATCCCAGGGGGCAAATATGTCTCCCAGCATAGAACAACTCCATACAGCACATGCCTGTTGGAACTTGTCTAGCCCAGATCACAACCTTGTCCGAGAACTCAGTGTTACAGAGGGGTTTGGGCCATTTTTTAAAAATTGGCAAACACACCAAACACAGATCATGAATTATGTATGCTACATGTATGGTGTGTGGCAAGTGCTTCTCGCATAAAAAGTGGAATCCTTTCTCACCTCCTCTTGAATCTGGTCTGGTCTTGAGACTTTCTTTGGTCACCAAAATGTGGTGGAAATGACAGTCTACCAATTTGGAGTCTAAACCTTGAGTCCCTGTGAACTCCTGTCTCTTTCTCTTTCACGTGCCCGTGAACACACGTAAAGTTCTTCTCATCACCTTGAAACAAACCCACTGATACATAAGAGGCCATGTACAGGAGACCCCAGTTCTAACCAACACCATCCTAGACCAGATCACAGCCAGTCAACCTCCAAACATGTAAGAGTACCCTGCCCAGATCAGTAGAGCCTCTTGACTGATCCCTGTAGACACACAGGTGAGCCCAGCCAAGACCTGGAAAATCATCCACTTGACCTGTAGACTCATGAATAGCAGTCAGTCATTACTATTTTAAGCCACTGAGTTTCAGGGCGGTTTGTTACACAGCAGTGGGTAACTAATACAGGAATGCTGGCAATATGTATGAGAGTAGATGTATCAGGGAGAGTGAGCCGTTCAGACAAGGACAAGTGCCGTGAAGGAAATAAGACAGGGGCACGTGATGGAGAGAGACTTGCACAGGCTACCTTATATCAGAAGCGGAGTGAAGGCCTTTCTGAGGAGGAGACAGGTAAGCCAAGATCTGAGTGATTGGAGGGTCTGACTGTGGGAAGGGTTGAGGCAGGAGTTTTCCCGGATCAAAGAGAAGCATGTGTGAAGGTCCCAAGACAGGGTTGGGGGCATAGCAAAATAGAAGGGGAGTAGTGGGAGAAGAGGTCTGGGAGAACGGTGGAGGCTGCAGCGAGGGGTCTGGGTTTTGGTACCTGTGCTGGGAGAGGCCATGGGAGACACTGACGCAGGGAGTGGCGTTGTGTTTTTTCGCTCTCTGACTGCCACGTGGTGGCTGCAGGAGAGCAGCTAGTAGACCACCGCAGAGGTCAGGTGAGGGGTGATGGCGACCCAGACGAGGATGGCCCTCGGTGAGCAGGCCTCCTCTGAGCCTGCCATAGCACACCACATTCTTCCTTGTTCGGAGCGTCCTGTTGACCCAGCAATGCTGCCTCCGGCTGCTGGCGGGCTCCCCGAGGGGCAGGACACGCACATTTCCTTTGTCTCCCCAGCTCCGGTGCCATGCACACAGTAGGGCCTTAGTAAAGACTTGCCTTAGGAAAGCTCCTCTCTGAATTTTTGATCCCTAACTGGTGCCGTGAAGTCATATCCAGTCTATTCCCTTTCCTTTCACCCGAGTGGCTTGGGAGGGGTGCTCTCCTCTTTCACAGGACTGTGGAGGCCCTGAGAACCGCTCCAGGCTGTGGTCTTTTGTTATTACAAAGCATCTCTTAATGGGCTGTGGCCACCGCCCAGTGGGTTCCTCTCCAAAGCCTGGAGTGCGTGCCTGGGCCCTGTTTGGGGTTCAGCGTGACTCATCAGGTGACCACGTGGAAGTCTTTAGGCTTTTTGGCGCCTCTTTCTTCTGCTATAAAATCTCTCTGTTTCATGCTTCCCCCCAATTCATGTTGAAGGCCCTAGACTGCTAGAATCCAGTGTTTATGGAGCACCCGGAGTGATGGAGGCAACCATTGGGAGCTGATGCTGCCTTTGGGATCTTGCCCTGATGAGCTAAGTTTCCCTAAGCGCCTTGGGAATCACAAATAAAGGAACTTTATGAGGATATAACCTTATTATTTTCACCCTGTCTCTCACTGCCCTTTTATTAGTAGAATTATTTGGGACTGGCCTTCTCCTTTCAACTGGCATAAATTTTCTTTGACTCAGCTCGGCTTTTTTTTTTTTTCCCCCTTAGAAAGGGTGGGTGGAATTTAGAATTAAAAAGTAGCAATGCAGCGGGAATGCAGACTTGTCTTAAATTTCACAGCAGTTCATGAACTTCAGGAAATCTGAACACACAGCATGCAATTAAGAGCAGGAGGAGATTTTTTTTTTTTTTTAATCATTTGTGAAAGGGAAGGTGGCCGGGTAGAGACAGGCTGCTCGCAGGCCTCTGAGGCCTGGAAATCAGCTCCAGGGACAGGGCGGACAATAGCCGTAGGGAAGCCAGGAGCCTCGGCCCGCCTTTTGATCTGTTATCGCCTAAGCTGTCCAGGACCAAGTGTGGCAGGTCCCTCCTCTGAACAGAGACACCAGAGCTGTGGCCCAAGGACTTAGAACAAAGTTCAGGAAAGGCCATGAGGGGGACACCCCCCCACCCCCGCCAGATTGTCCTCTGAGGCTCTCATCATGCTGTGTGACTAGTGTTTGTCACCACGTTGGAGGGGCAGTTTTCCAACATGGCGCTGTGGGTCAGAGCTGAGGGCTGAGAACCAGGAGGGGACCATCTGCCAAGGCCCTGGAGACCAAAAGGGCTCTTCGCCAGTGGAGAGGCCCTCGGGGTTGTAGGCTTACCTGGAGGCTGGCTCTCTGCCTCTTGTTGTGGCACAGAGTAGGAGAGGACATGCCCAGCACCTGCTTCTGCTCCGGAGGTGGAGAGAAGCTGCAGGGTGACGACACAGAAGATGCCCAGGGGCTAGCGCCTGAGACCGGCCGACCAGGTTCAGGCCCTGCTGCATCTTCGTCCTTGGGCACAACCCTTTACCTCTCTGAGTCTCAGTTTACTCATCTATAGAACTTCACGTTTGTGTGGTATGTGTGTATTCCTTAAAGGGTTTTGAGTATACTAATTTTTGAGGAATAAGAGTGAATTCCCTCAAATCTAAAATGCCCCCTTTCACTTATTAACAACTCTTTGGTGAGGAGGAGAAACACTATATCAAGTGCACTCATTTGGGACATTAAATAGCCTAATATACCATGGGAGTTCCTGGTGCACAATAGGAACTTCATGGATATTTTTCTTTTGGAGTAAGAACTATAGAGGTGAAGAATATGGGCCTGTAGATTCCCATAGACCTGGGTGGGAATTTCAGCTTAACTGGTAACTAGCTGTGTGACATTTAGCAGGTCCTATTGCAGATTTTCTGCATCTCCACTTGTTCTGTCAAAAGGGCACTGTGAAAGTACCTATGTGATCATTTATGGGTAGAAATCAGTGCAATCAGATATGTCTTGGGTGCAGCCCAAGGCTTAGTATACAGTTCCAGTAGCTTTTGACTATTCTCACTATTCTGATTTTCCTCTGAAGCAGACTTTTTTCAACCAGAAGGCCTTGAAAGGTAGAATTTAGCCTGCTAACGTCCTAATGGTGCCCATGCTCCTCCTCCTTGCCTTGCATGGAGCCCATAGTGGGGCTAGAGAAGCTGTAGAGCTGAAGCAGCCTGGGGGAATGCTAGCCAGCTGGTGGGCGAGATCGCAGGGGCCAGGAATCAGCCAAGCAGCCTGTTCGGCAAATTCAGAAGAATGATAATTGACTAAAGAGTCCAAAGAATCTTTATATCAGCTCTGCTGAGTGGTTTTCTTTCCATCATCCCCCTTTCTGCAGATAACTGAGAGGTTACATGATTTTCAAGAGGTTATGTAGGCTAGTCAGATTGAGACAGCAGAGATTTGAACCCTAGCAGCCTGACAACAGAAGCATAATGTGTCCACTGTACTCTGTCAGCGGAAGAACCCTGGGTTGGCCAGACCAGGAGAAGGTTAGGGAAATAGACCTGTGAGCCAGTAGTTCAAAAGAGGGACCCAAAGCCACCACTTCTTTGGTGTGTGGTTCTCTGTCATGAACAAGTGGCATGTGGCAGTGGGGAGCAGCTAAGACCTCAGTACTGGCCTTAGGGACAGAGAGGGCCCATTCTGGGTGTGTCTAGGTGAGAGCTAATCTAGGCTGTCCCTCTCTGGAAAGATTTTGGAGCTTGAAGGGACAGCCTTAGTGATCAACTCAGTCCCTCACAATCATAGCAATAGAGCCACCATCATTTCTCCTACGAGGGATAGCTAGCTGTGAAGACCTTGAATCCCTAAATGACTTTGTGAGATTTCTTATCCTCACTGCACACATTCAGAGTGCTGAGCCCATGTAGGCTCTGGGAGGCTCAGTGATTCATTCCAGGTCGCACATCTGGAAGATGACAAACCCAAGGCCACAGGACTCTTCCTTGGCACCCCTGTCATGGGGGGTCTTCCTCTTCTCAGACATATCTAGTGTCAGAGAGCTCATCATCACTCATGGGGCGGTCTATTCTCTGCATCGTTTTATTTAGGTTCATGCATCGGCCAGATGACTTCGGAGATAAAAGTTTGTTTTACTGCAGCATTTCCTCAAGGGGCTTTGGCAAAGAAAGGTCCTATCAAAGATTCCATCAGGGATTTGAGAGAGAAACAGTAACTACCAATTGGTAGATGAAACGGTGGAATTTGAGAGCCAAGTGGGTCTAGGTTCAGATCCAAGCCCTTTGGCTGTACAGCTATGCAACTTGGGGTGAGTCACTTCACCTCTGTGAACCACAGTTTCCTCATTGGTCAAACAGGATTAACAGAATTTAGCTCTGCATATAGGGATTAAAGATATCACATGCAAAGTCTTGGGCACTTTTTTAGAACTCTACTCAAAGTGGCTGCTAATAATAACAGTAATAATGATATGATGATGATGGTGGTGATTACTACTATCAGTCTAGCCGGACAGTACTTGATTTCTGTACAAAATACAGGGACAAGTGAGTGTATGCTCTCACTTCTAACACGCCCCTCCCATTTGTTTACAGCTCTTTGGTGAGGAGGAGAATCACTGCTTCAAGTGCACTCATCAAATGTAAACTCTGTTCTCATTTCAGAAAAGCTTAAAGGTGGAAAATAAGGCTTTTAAGATTATGGAAATTCATGGTTCTGCCTCCTTCCAAAAAAGTCTATAGACAGAATCGTTCCTTTCTAGGCTGCTGGCCTAAGGCAGGCTTCATGGGTGCCTGGACTGTGTGTGTGTGTGGGGTGCAGACAATGCAGGGCCACGTGGGCTCAGGAGGGTCCAGGTGGTTGGCTGCAGCAAGCAGAGGATGAGGGACACACAGACCTTGGCTGTGCAGATGAGTAATGACAGTGATGAGGACCACCCAAGGGTAGTCTGGTGGGTCATCCAGCTAGCCCGGAGTCCCCATCAGCAGCCTGGCTCCAACCAGCCGTGACCTGGCCTCTTAGTGCTGAATTTCTGCTCACCACCAGATGACCGCTGTGGTCCCCACCATCCTGACTGCCCTCACATCTGTTGCTCTTCACATCATCATTCCAGATGTAGGAGGCATGCAGAGAATAGAGTAAATCATAAGGTTCAACGATCATATTAATGACTGGCGTTCATCAAGTACTCGCTATCACCCAGCCTCATGCAGAATGCATCATCTCAGGCAATTCTCACATAACTCTCTGGAACAGTGACTACTGTCACTGTCCATTTTACAGATGAGAGAACTGAGGCACAGAGAAAGCGAAATATGTCCTAGTGAATAGCAAAGATCAGAATCAGGCTGTCCAACATTAAAGCCTATCCCTGTCCCACTCTTCTATGCGGCATATTCTGTAATTCCATAACATCCCAGAAATATTTGCCTTGATAAAGGAATACTGGCAAGGAAGAATGTGGTAGAGGTAGAGAATGCTCAGAAAGAGCTTGACGTTTGGGGATCAAGCCTTCCCGGGGACTGTCTCTTTCCTTTTTTTGTATCTCAGAGAAGTTAAGCTATTTGTTCCAGGTCACAGGCTATGAAGGGGCATCAAACACCTGTCAGTTTCCTCTGCAACCAGAGAAAGATCTGTGATGCTTGGAAATGTTGCTTGTTGAGTCAGAATAATAGAGTGTAAAAAGCCCTCTAGTGGCATCACCTGGGGTAGCTGCTTCAAAGTAAAGAGGGGGAAACTGAGGTCTGTAGAGGCCCCCCACCCCAGGTAAGGCTTAGAATTTGGCTGTTTGAAGGAAGTCATGGGGGGAGTAGAAAGACTCTGAAGCTAGATATTGAGAGTTTAAGCTACCCTTGCCAACTTGGTGACCTTGGGCAAGTCTTTTATCCAAACTGCACGTTCCTGTCTGAAAATGGGGATGGTGATGCCTCTTGGCAGGGTTATTGCTGAGTCTCGGCTGTCACACACACGAATTTCTCAGAATGGTGCCAGCCTGTAGGAACTGCACGGTATCATTTTGTAGAAGATTGCAAATACCTCCCAGGGGTCCAGAAAAAAAAAAGTCATTGTTGTTATTTAAGTATGGACTTGCTTCAGTCCTTTGTTTCTGATGCCCACACAGGTGTTTATGGGAAATGATTGGGGACAGGTGTTAGGGAAGCAGATTTCCAGGGGTGGTGTCCCCTTCAGCAGTAGCAGTCTCACTTTCAGATCCCCATACCCCTTGTGGCTGCAGACCCGGCGGCCTAGGAGCACATGAGTGGGTGACAAAGCCTGCCCGGCCCCCCATCTCCATTCTGGGCTAATCCTGAAGTGCTGCCAGGACAGACCCATACAAGGCGAGGTTCCCCGGCTGCCGTCTTTGTTCTTACTGCTGACTGGAATGTCTCACAGTGACAGGCGGCCTGGAAAAGCCCCTGTAGTGTCCCAGCGCCATCTCCTTTCAGCAACACCGTCAGGCTTGCCTTCTTGGGCCACAAAAGCCCTGCCAAGGGTGGAGGAACAGCACTTTCCAGGCTGAGAGGTACCACCTGGATTTGGGCCGAGGTGGGTGTCCTGGAGTTGACATTATCTTATGAGGAACAAAGAAACCTAAAGAAGCAATAGGTAGGGAAACTGGAAGAGTCACACACGTAGCTGGTTATTGAGCAGCTGCCCTGTGCCCAGTGTTCTTAAGTAAGCTTTCTTGTTTTGGCTGTGCTGAGTGGCACGTGGAATATTAGTTTCCTGACTGGGGATTGAACCCACATCCCCTGAAGAGGAAGCACAGAGGCCTAACCACTGGACTACCTCATTGGAAGAGACCCTGATGCTGGGAAAGATTGAGGGCAGAAGGAGAAGGGAGCAATAGAGGATGAGATGGTTGGATGGCATTACTGACTCAGTGGACATGAGTTTTAAGCAAACTGCTGGGAGAGAGTGAAGGACAGAAAGCCTGGTATGCTGCAGTCCATGGGGTTGCAAAGAGTCAAACATGACTGAGTGACTGAACAACTCTATGCCGGGCACCATGTAGATTTTATTATTGTTCAGGGATGGTGAGGCCAACAGATAAGGAGACAGTTGCCACTGAGAAGTTAGTTCCGTACCCACACTTGCCAAAGGTAGGAAGTGTGTCATGCAGGACCTTGGGGGAAGGCACCAAAGTCAGTCAGGAAGCAGAGAGAGCAAGGGGGAAAAAGTGGTCAAGAACCTTCATTGTGATTTCCATAGTAAAGGAAAGGAAAGGCAGAGTAAACGGGCTTAGGATTTGTTACTTTGAGTAACTTCATTGGTTTCTGGCTGGTCCAGAGTATCCTGAGCTGTCTGGTCCCTGGCTCAATGAGGACAGAGCAGTATTATCCCAGAGTAAGTACATGAGCTCTGTGAGTGCCCAATAAAGGAGGTGGTTGGGGGTATTGGCTCCAGTTGGGTAGTTTACTTATGAAAGGTACACTCAAAGGCAAGTCATTTCTTGTCTCTCGAAATCAGCTAATCCTGGGATGAGCAGTCTTCCTAGGGTCAGTAAGGCTCCAGATGTCAAAACATCAGAATACAGAGAAGAATGTTTAATGCAGTGAGGCTCTGAGGAGTGCATGGTACACAAAGCAGACCTGATCCTTGTCCCCATGGAGTTTTCCATCTGTCCAGCAAAGAAGAAGATGTCAGATTACCAATCATCCTAAAACCCTTTGAGAGATGAAATAGGGAAAGAGCAGGCTTCTGTGGGATTTTTCATAAGTAAATATCACCGATGACCTGAAAGAACCCTCTGCACAGAGACTGGGTATGGGGAAAGATGCATCACTTCTCATTATTGATATTGGTCAGAACTGTCCAACCTGATGATTAGCACATGTTGGAAGTGAGAAGAAAACAGAAAGACTTGTGCAGGGCAAAGGCAGGAAGTGAGGGAAGGGCAGAGAAGAAAAGTGAGGCTCCAAGGTTTAGAGTTTTCCTTGAACTTCCTTATCACATCCTAGTCTTTATGGCTTATCTGAAGATAGACCATCTGTTCCATCACTGTCAGCAGCATGTTATTGAATATTGTCAGAACTCTTTGAACTCCTGGGAGAGATGTCCTGCGGAATAGTCACCTCTTCCAATCCATGCGTCATCTGGCTGCTGCAGCTTTCCCTGGCCTTCCAACTGCACTCACCTTCCAATCCCAGACCATTTGGAACCAACCTGGAAATCATTATCTTGTCAAGTTACATTGTCACATCAGCAAGTGGTCAGCTATGACCCTAGAGATAAGAGCTGAGATTGGCTTCTCCTCCGGCTGAGGTCCCTAAATGCTAAACAAGAGGTTATTATGCTCCTTTCCAATGGCCAGCACTGAATTCTCCTTGTTTCTGTGATGGAGTTGGGACAAATAGCACTGGACGAGAACCATTTCAGAGCATGGCATTGAAAGAGGGGTGATTCAGGGCAGCATTAATTCTTGGGAGGAGAGGAGAGTCAATGAATGCAAAGGAATGAAGCCATCTTGGAAGGCATCATCTAGAAGCAGAAATGTATCAACTGTGTTTCCTTCTATCCTCAGACTTTGGGCACCACAAAGTGATAATCAAGCCCAATTAATTAGTTGTCATGTCATTAAAAAAGATGAATAGTGAAATGAATAGTGAACAGTGAATGAATAGTGAAATTTTTGACTTAATTGAAATCAGTGTTTATATGACTTGCCAAAGTTTTAAAAATGTATGTGACAGGCTGAAAATGTTAGCACAAAAAGAGTTTCAAGCACATCAGATGCAAAAACATTGAAAACCATTCGTCTAATTTAATTGTCAAGTTGTGCCAAAAATGCTAACATGATATCTTTGAAGAGTAATTGGTACAAAGAATATCCTCAAAGAGAAATATTTCCACACGTCTGGCTCTTATCTTGCCCTCGTTAAAATTTTTTTCCCTCCCCGTTGGCAAAATGAGTGCATGCTCCTTCCTTGCCCCTTCCACACCAACTCTTTCTGCAAATTTTTCAGCCACTGAACTTTAACATGTTATCGGAATGAGTGCAGATTCTTTCTTCAGATTTGGCCCAAGATAATCATGGAGGGATTTTTAATCCTTTGTTGCTGCCAACTGTGGTCCTCTCATGTATTTGTTTAATCAGATAGGTTGAAAAGTTGCTGCCTGCTCGGCTCCTTGGAGACAAGGGTACCTGCTCACTGAAGTGTGATGAATTCTGGAGTTTCAGTGGCATTTCCTTGAAGTGGGTCCAGAGGCAACTTTTAGCTCCTCTCCTTCAATCATATTACCCCGAACTTCCTGGAATGGTCCCAGAGAGAGATGAATGAAAGGTGAGGAGAATGGAGAACCCATTCCATTTTCATCATCTAAAAGGAAGAAGATAAAAAGAAGCTGTGGTCCTTGGCTGAGGGGGTGATGAGAGCCCACCCACAGCGTCCCTGGGACACTAGCTTTCTGTTTGGCTTACCTGGGCCACAGGTGACATGACAGCTTCCTGTAATCTTCTGTATCACCTGCCTCCATAGTGATTGTATTCGCCATGGCCTGGACCAACCTCCAGACACATTCTGAAGCCCCCTTCCTCTGCTCCATGTCTACTTTTACTATATCACGTCTTCCAACATGATACCTTTTTATCTTGTTCACTATCACTTCGGTAGAATTTAATCTCCTGAAGGGCAAGGCGCTTCATCTTGTTCATTATGTACCTGACACATAGTAGATACTCAGTAAAAAAAAGTTGTTGAAATGATGGAGATTTAGGTATTTCACAAGATTGTTGACATAGTAACATCTCTGTTGAAAAGAATAGCGAGGGAATGGGCATAATTCTGCCATCCTAATAGTCTGGTTAGACATATAGATCGCATGCATTTAGAAGATAATCTACATAGATACTTTTGAGGGCACAAGGGATGCTGAAGGGCTTGATCTTGCCCTGATCATTTTGAGATCTCGGTGTCAGGGATGTGGAAGTCAGCCAGCACTGTGCTCTGGCAAGTGAGCTGGACGCCATGTGCCCAGGCTACTGGACAAAGCTTGGTAACTTGTGAGCTTTACCAGTCTTGCCCTTCAGCCAGCCTGCTGCAAAGGTTCTGGCTATTACAGCTGAGTTACCTCCCCCAACCTACCCCCTGCCAAGGCTATTCCTACAAAAGCAGGTCTTTGTCCTCTCTGATGCAGAATCTGGGGAATGACACGTGTGTGTGTGTCCAGGGGACAGTTAGAGCTGAAGAGGGGCCCACCTTGAGGAAAGAAGAAGAATTATGTGGGAGGAGCTTTTGGGGACAAGGGGTGGGAGCAGCTGGGGAAGCTGCAGGACACAGATGAGGAGAATCTTACCGTGTTCTGCTGGACTGGGGTAGTGATTTGGGCCCTTGATTGTGATCATTCTGGCCACAAGGTGGGATTTCACCTCCCTTCCTCCTGAAGTCAGACTTGAGCTGCTGTCTTGCTCTGGCTGATGAATTCTGAATAGAGGTTGTGTGTGCCACTTCTGTGCACAAGCATTTAGCACCATGTGTAGTTCACTTTGCTTTCTCCTTGCCACTCTGATCATGGAGCTTTTGCTGTGATGGATCCCAAGTAGCAGACAGACAAGTAGAACCCCCTGCTGAGCCTTGTAGACACGGAGCATGAACCCAGTATACATTGTGCTATGTAACCACCACTGAAATTCCAGTTTGTTACTGCAGCACAACTTGGCATATCCCGACTTACTTGTGACCAAGCCCTTCACAGTGGTAAGGTTAAAACAGTTAAAAAAAAAAAAGTTGAATTTTAAAGGAGTGTCTTTTTATTCACTCAGTCATTCAACAAATGTTTATTGAGCACCTGCTCTGTGCCAGGTACTGAATGAAGCACTATGGGTCCAGCAATGAACAAAGCAGAAATTCTTTGCCCTCAGGTCAGGGAGACAGATGATGTGAAAGACAAATATGTGAAATACTTGCTGATGATAAGTGCATCTACTTCCTATTGTTAAGAAGAACAGAGTCAGAAAAGAAGAGGTGATGGAAGACATGGGACAGTTGCACTTTTAAATGGGGATGCTTGGAAGGGCTGGGTGAGAATATCATATGTCATATTTGAGACCTGGAGGAGGTGGCAGAATGAGCCTTGCCTATACTGGGGGAAGAACATTTCTGATAGTGGGAAAGGTACCTGCAAAGGCCCTGAGGTAGGAATGTGTCTCGTGTGCTCATGACATTGGACCTGAGTATGGTAAGCTTTGGGGAATGTCAGGGAGGAAACAAGGCCAGACTATTGTAGGGCCTCATAAGCCACAGTAAGGATGTTGACTTCTGTGAGTGAGAAGGAAAGTCACTGGAAGGTTTTGGGCAGGTGTTTGTCATAATCTATCTTCATTTTCATGGGACTTCTCTGGCCAACTTGAGAACAGAATGTGGACAAGGGCAGGGAGGCTGTTTAAAAAATCAAAAAGATGCTGAGGTTTTGAGCCAAGGTGGTAACAGTGGGGATGACAGGAAGTGGTTGGCTTTGGGATTGGTTTTGAAGGCAGAAATGGCGGTATTTGCCGAAGCATTGCATGTGGGGTGTGAAAGAGCAAGTCAAAGAAGGCCCCAAGGTTTTGGCCTGCACAGCTGGAGGAGCAGAGTTAGCCCCATGTGGAATAGGGACAGTTAGAGAAGGGAAAGAATTAATAATGATCAGGAGCTCGGTTTGGGAGATGTTCATTTTGAGACACATACTAACCATGGGTTGCTGGGTGATTCTCTTCTCATTTCTTTGCCACTCTGAGCTTAGACCTCATGGTTCCCAGCTTTGTTAGAATTGCCAAGTCAAACCAGGACAATGGTTTACCTAGGGCTGACCCAAACTATGGGCCTCTTGTGCCCCCGGGTGATCCATCACAATTCAGGGGGCAAGCTTCTGGGAGATACCAAGAGAACATGAGCTTTCTCTGTCAATAAGAGCTCTCTGTTATGAAATGTACTTGGCTAGTGGGGCCCGTACACTTGTAATGAGCTGAATATAGATTCGACTGAGCTATAAAATAAAATAATAACCATTTTAATATATAGCATCTCCCTGCCAAGGCAGCTGAAGAGAAGGCTATGAGCAATAAAATTAGTCCAGAGAAAGAAATGAAAAACCACTGAAAACAGCCACCTTCTAAAAGGAAACAGATTAGAAGGCTCCAAAGAGGGAAACCATCACCAGGAGTAAGACTCACCAGGTAGCGATAAAACAGTTGCGAGGGAAAAGACAGGAAGGGAAGTTTCCAGGCTGCTGTCTCTTGCTCCCCTAATCACCAGAGTGACCTCATCCATCCCCTGGCTTCATCTTCCATCCATGGTTGATGACTCTAAAGCCTGAAGCAGGATGTCAGACCCCTGTTTCTATCCCCACTGGGAAATCATCTTCCCAGTGTCTTCTCACTGTCTTTCCAGATCTGGTCCTTCTCCTGAAGAACCTTGAAATTATCATCATCTCTTCCTTCTTTCTCACCTCCTCCACCTAATATGTTTGCCCTCCCACTGTCCATTTCTGAACACTCAGTCCATCATCTCCCAGCTGGACCACAGCAGCCTCCTAGCGGCTCATCCATCCTGCTTCCACCCTAGTGTCTATACATTCATCAGGATCAGGCTTTAAACTGAAGAGCCTTGAAACCTTCCAATGAGATCTCATTTTGTTTGGATAACATCCAAAAGACTTACCAGAGCTCCTAAGTTCTATATAATGAGGGACTTACTTGCCCACCTCTCCAACCATACTTTATGCCACTCTTCCCTTTGCTTCACGGATCTTCTAACTGTTCCTCAAACACATCAAGGACTTCCCGGCCTCAGGGCCTTTGCACTGGTCCATCCCGCTGTCTGGAGTGCTGTTTCCCAGATGTGCCCATGGAGTTCAGGCAATGTTCCCCTGACCACCCTGACCCTTATTATCACTGATTACACTTTATCATATAACTCCAGCTAGTTGTTTTTGTGGCATTTATAGCTATATGAAAGGATCTTATTTATTTATATATATTTTGCCTGCCTTCTCCACTCATATGCAAGTGCTATGGGAAGAATGCCTTATTTCGTTTTCCTCTGGATTTCTAGCACCTATAATGTGGTCTTATGTGTGTGTGTGTGTGTGTGTGTGTGTGTGTGTGTGTGTATGAAAAGCATAATATCAACACTCTTTGAGTAATTATTTTGCACTGGGTATGATACCTGCATCGTATTTGTCCACTTTATTCCCTGCACACTGAACAATAGCTGGCGCCCAAGAGGTGCTCAGAAATATTTTCTTCATGATGTATCAGTGAATGAATTCTTCATGTAACCCATTTTGCAGATGAGAGATTACATGTTTGCCCGAAGCCCCACATTTGGTAAGTGGTGAAGCCAGGATTTGAATCCACACAGTCAGAATAGAGCAGATGCTCTTGACAAACATTAGGAAGTTCAGAAAAGGGATAACATAGAATGGAATGTTAAGTCTACTTCAATCCAGAGTCAGAAAACTCAGTGGCCAGGAAATTTTCCCCCAGGTTTAGAGATCTCTGCCTCTGCCCAGATGTAACAATTTCATTTGAGGCACATAAAAGGAAGAAGTTTGGAATTTGAGGGAAGTGTAGCTTGGGATTTGAAGCTTGATAGCCAAAGTCTTTTGACTGGCCCTGATTTCAGCTGCTGTTGAATGTGCCTGTGAACAGAGTATTTACATCCTGCTTAGTGCAGCCGCAGTTTAGAGTCTGAAATCAAATGATTATTTTTGAAAGTATTTTATTTTAAAAGCCTTTGAGTGACAAATGATTTAGCAAGTTTTCAACACCGTGTTTCATGTGGTTTCGGTTGCCAGAGGGTGACTTACGGCCAAGCCTGGGCGCTCAAACCCGAGTGAGCTTACATGGACCTCAGCAGTCACATCTTTTTTATGACGTTTAATAAAGTCTTGCACTTTTTCTTCTCTGAGTGGTTTATTGTCATCCTGGTGGCAGCATCTCAGCAGGCTGGGAAGGAATACCAGCCTGATAAAACAGAAGAGAGCGGATTCCCTGACCCCGTGCAGAATAAGAGGTGCATGCAGAGGGCAAAGGGTTAATCCGTACACTCTGTCTGTGGCCCAGACTCTTTCTTCTCTTCCGGGCAGACTTGATATCTGCTGGCCACTAGGTCCTCAGTTTGGAGAGAGGTTACAGTTTTTTTAAAATACAGCTACCTGCTTATTATTATGAAATACTCACTTTATTCAATATTCGTTTGTCTTTAATGTTATGTGGGCTATTTTACATGTATCATTTACTCATTTCTTAAACAACTATTTTAGTTAGAATTAGGTTTGGCTTATAATGACAAATTCTAAAACAATCATTTCACGATTGTCTTTTTTCTTGCGTAAGTCTAGGAGAAGGCAGTTCATGACTGACCAGGTAAAGGGTGTCATGATGTCATTAGGGACCCTGATCCCTTTAACTCGCTTCTCTTCCATCTTAGCAAACCGTGGCCTGCAGCCCGCTGCCTGTTCTTATACATAAAGTTTTATTGGAACACAGCCATGCTCATTCATTTACATATTGATTTACATATTGTTTTGACCTGCTTTTGCACTACAACAGAGCTGAGTAGCTGCCACAGAGAATATATCGCCCACAAAGCCAAAAGTACTTATTACCTGACTCTGAAAGGAATGCATTTGCTGGTTTCTGTCCTAGGACAGGACATGGTTTCTGCCTTCTGATGCAGAATGGCTGCTCAAGCTTCAATCATCATGGCTGTATCCTAAGCAACAGGAATATAGTCTCCTTATCCCTCTATGTACATGTCCTAGAAATTGCATATAATCTTCTACCTGCATTGGATCAGTCAGAATTTAAACACATGAGCACACATAGCTGCAGAAGAGGCTGGAGAATGTAGTCATTATTCTAGTAGACATGTGTCTATCTGAAAGTTAGAGATCGTGTAACTGAGACGAATGGTACGCAAAAAGTAGGGGAGGCAACTAGCAGTGTTGCTGTCCCAAGAATTCTGCAACATGCATATTATTATTCTTTATTACAGTTGGGGAAGCAGAATCTCAAACACTTCAGCAGCTTTAGAAGGCACACCCATTTCACAAATGATTAAATGTGAAAAAAGGAACAGTGCTACTTAGAATTAGGTGACTAGGAGATGTTAAGCATCTAATAATTTTTTGATCTTTCCTTTAATAATTTGCCGCTGTACTAGAGCACTGTCACTGAACATCCGAGTCCACATCCCCCTTGCTCTCCTTCTTCCCCTAGACTTTGCTCACCTTTTCTCCAGGGGATCTTCCCCAATTCAGGGATCAAACCCAGGGCTCCTGCATTGCAGACAGATTCTTTACTAACTGAGCCATGAGGGAAACCCTCCTTCAGTGCAGAGTGGTGCTTTCCTGGTTCCAAATAGTCACAGATCTTCCCTCCTTCAGAACACCAAGAGGAAAGCCACCTTTTAGCTGGAGAGGGAGGTCCTGTAGGATGAGACCTGTGTCATCTTCATCTTAGGCTCAACCAGCACCTCACACAGGCCTTGGAACAGAATGGATGCCTAGCAAACCATTTCCAAACGGAGCACAATTAGATTGTGAGTTTCTTTGAAGTAAGAACCGTGTCATCCTCCTCCTTTGTCCAACTTCTTTTATGGTCTTGATCATGCTGCAAATATTGTGGGTAACTGTATCAGTCAAAATTAGTTCAGTTCCAAATGGCAGAAACCCAGCTCAAACTGGCTGAAGCTGAAAAGAATATTTATTGGCTAACATTCGTAAGAAGTCCAGGCAGGGGTGGTTCTGTTTGCAGGCACAGCTGGATCTCAGATCTCCCTGCCTCTGTCTCTGTCTCTTTCTCTCTCTCTCTCTTTTCCTGTGTGTGTCTTTATCTCTATCTCTCTCTCCCACTGCTGTTGCATTTACCTCTCTTCTCTCATCATGTTGACCGCATTTCCTTTCTCTACAAAAGGCTTAGGGAAAGGTGGCAATGTCTCCATGGCCCATGGTTTGTTTTTTTGTTTTGTTTTGTTTTGTTTTGTTTTTTTGCTGAGGATCCCAGAAGAAAAGGGTGGGTCTCCCTCTCTGCTCATCTTCGGTACTCACAAGATTATAACAAAGACTCAGGTGGAGCACATGCCACCCTTGAACCAATCACTGTGACTGGCGTTTGAATAGTCTGATTGGTCAAGTCCCAGTCAGGAGCCCTTTTGCCACTGAAGGAGCGAGGCAGCCCCTGCCATTCACACTGAGGAGGAGAGGGTCTGGAAGCCAGATATGCACAAGCAATCTGTTGGACTCTTTTTTGCCCCTTTTATAGACATGGCCCTTGAAGTAAAAAAATGTTGACTCTAAGGATGTAAGCTCATCAGTCCATTAGCAAAATTCTCTCTGAGAAGCAGAATTCAGATGGCCATTCAGCAAGCAAGGGTCCACCCCACTTAGTGCTAAGAAGTGGTTATTATTTCTTTTTGGACACTGGTGAAAGTGGTTATTATTTCTTTTTGGATGCTGGTGAAGGTTTTAGAAGCTCAGTCTTCCAAACAAACCTCATCACCATCTTCTTCACATGTGTGCCTTCTCGCTGGTATCTGGGACTGACATTCAGGCCTTTTCCTTGTACATCAGTTACTGTTTATTTGGGATTCATATGTTTCTTTGACCTTCCATGCAAGGTTGATGGATGGGTTTTTAAGCATCTTTAAATGAATTACAATATATGCCAAACTTATATTTTTGTAATATTTCTGCCAAACTGGACTGCAGTGGATGGCTTATTTCCACATTCCTTTGGAATGTGCATGTTCATAAAATTTTACGCCTGTCAGTTGGTAATTTGCCAACATTCATTTGCTATCACATCACGAACATTTTTTAAAACACAACAAAAAAATTTAAACGCAGGTATTAGCATGGACAGAAATGTCATCCAATAGCATGTCATTTTGAATGTCTTGGCTGGGGAAAGATGAACTCCATAAAAGAAGCTGCAGCTGGAAAGAAATGGGGAAAAAAGGATGTGAGGGCAACTGGACTGGGCGAGCTTGGTGTTCTCTGGTGTTGCACAAGTTCTCAGGTCACTAACCTGGGAGACAGCTTTCTCTGCAGTTAGGGTGTGCAAAACACTTGGAATTTTCTCATATGATATCCCTAGATTCAGTTAAGCTATACATAGTTACTTTGTTATTGAGACTTTTGGTTTCAAGTGACACATAACCAGTGTAAAATGGCTTAATTGAAAAGAAGGGGGAGAGGGAGGATTTTTTCAGTTTAAGTAACTAGAAGGTCCAAAGATCTATCAACTTCACTTATAGCTGGATCCAGAAGCTCATATGATGCCATCAAGATACTGTCTGTCTCCATCTCTTGGGTCTTGTCTCCTCTGGTTTGGATTCTATCTTAGACTGGCTTTCACATTCAGGAGATAAGATGGCTGTTGTCAGCCCCAGGTTGACATCCTAAATCCCCATGGAGAGAACAATCACTTTTCTAACAGTTTCAGAAAAAGTTCAGGGCAGACTCTTAGTGGACTGTGCCCTTTTATTGCTGAAAAATATGCCATGGCCAAGAGGATGCTGCATTGTGATAGACCATGTATGGTCACACCCTACTTAGAGTGAAAGTGGAGGAGAGGTGGTTTTCCAAAGGCAATTTAGGCAGAAGAGGGTGGATACTGTGCAGGGAAAAAAAAAAAAAAAAAGAGTGTCCCACAATGCTTGCTTTTCTGAAAGGTCCAGGAGGTGAAATAGATACACAGACTGCCACACCTACTCCCCCTCAAAATTAAGAGCTGAGAATTTAGGGATGAGGATTCTAGAAGGATTCTTGCAAATCATGAAGACCGGTGATGTTCAGGAATATTTTTAACTTTCATTTTTGAATTAAATATTCCACCTAATGCTGGTAAATTCCTTTGGTTGAGATGAAGCTGGAGAACCCAGAATTCTATTTGCTGAGTTCTCCCTTGTACCTGCTTCTAACCCACATAAATACACCCAGTCTCTGAGGATCTTCAGTGCACTCCCAAGAACTATATATGAAAACCTGTGAGCTTATACACACCCATAGTGAACATATTGAAAAATGAAAAACTGAGAATGTCACAAAATTTTTCCAAGGTGACAGAACTGATTCTAAATCCCCAGAATGTCTGCTTTCTAGCCCAAGTTTTTCTTTTTTTTTAAGTGAAGAAGCAATAGCTTGGTGGAAGCATGCCAACATCATCTAAACCTGACTGAACCAATGAAATCCTGTTTGCCTCTAGCCGTTGATCCAGTGATAAGACTTTGCACCCCCAGCCATGACAGGGGTAAAGTCTGGAGTGCCCTTCCTCACTTGGAGCCCCAGGTCTTGCTGGGAGACAAGGTTCACTGTACTCAGAAAAGGGATATGAGGGTCTTAACAGGCCAATAGCCTGCCACGACAGTGGGGGTCTGATCATTTGGTTCCTCCTTGACCAGATTTCTAACCTGGGTTCATGAGACTTTTGATCAAGTGATAGATTTCTTATATCTCACAATTTTGTGGGTCAGGAGTTCTATCAGGGCTTCACTGGGCAGTTCAGCCCTGTGGGCTGAGGTCACACTCAGTGATACTCACTTGGTGGCCAGGCTGAGCTGCAGAGTCTCGGAAGGCCTCAGTCACGTGCCTGGTGCCTTGGTGGGTGTGGCCGCAGACCAGGCTCAGCTGCGTCCTCTTCTCTGAGTACTTTCGGAGCCTTTGCTGTGGACTCTGCATCTGGGTAGTCATTCCTGACATGGCAGTTTAGTCTTTGTGAGACCAGTGCAGAAGCTACTAGTTCTTTTCCTTTTTTGTTTAAAGAAAATCTTTTATTGAATATACTTGATTTACAGTGTTGTGTTGAATTCTTCTGTACAGCAAAGTGACACAATTATACACATATACATTCTTCTTCATATTGTTTTTCCATTGTGGTTTGTCACAGAATGTTGAATATATTAGTTCTCTGTGTTATACAGTGTGACCTTGTTGTTTATCCATCCTATATATAATAGCTTGCCTCTACTAATCCCAAACTCCCATTCCTTCCCTTCCCTACTACCCCCTCCCTCTTGGCAACCACAAGTCTCTGTATCTGTGAGTCTATTTTTGTTTCTTAGCTATGTTGATTTGTGTAATATTTTAGATCCATATATAGGCAATATCATATGGTATCCATCTTTCTCTTTCTATCTTGCTTCGCTTAGTATGATAATCGCTAGGTCCATTCATGCTGCTGCAAATGCATTATTTCATTCTTTTTTATGGCTGAGTAATATTCCTTTGTGTGTGTGTGTGTGTGTGTGTGTACACACACACACATATGTACCATATCTTTTTCCATTCATCTGTCAGTGGACAGTAGGGTTGTTTCTATGTCTTGGCTGTTGTAAATAGTGTTGCTGTGAACACAGAAGTACATGTATCATTTCAAATTACAGTTTTGCCTGGGTATATGTCCAGTAATCAGATTGATAAATCATATGGCAATGCTGTTTTAGATTTTTGAGGAAACTCCATACCTTTTTCCATAAGTGACTGCACCAATTTACATTTCCAACAACAGTATAGGAGGATTCCCTTTTCTCTATAATCTCACTAGCATTTGTTATTTGTAGACTTTTTAGTGATGGCCATTCTGATGGGTGTGAGGTGGTACCTCATTGTAGTTTTAATTTGCATTTCTTTAATAATTAGTGATGTTGCAGAAGCTTGTGGTTCTTGTGGAAGCTGGGACATAGCATTACTTCCACCATACTTCATGGGTCAAAACAGTAACAGGCCAGAGCAGATTCAATGTATGGAAAAATAGACTCTGCTTTTTATGGCCATCTTTAATCTACAAAGTAATGTAGATCCAGTCCCCTTAGAACAAACACTGTTGCAGTCTACAGAAATTTCTGTGTAGTCAAAGGAAGGATCTCCCAACTACAGGTTTGGATTGATGAAGTCAAGGCAGTGTCCTCTTGCCCATGCAAGAGCTCCCAGGAGGGTACAATAATGTGCATTCCTGCATCAGAGGACCCCTAGAACAGAGATACTCAGGCTTCATGGCATATGCTTCTCTTGGAATCCCGTGAAAATGCAGAAGGACGGACATTCTTCAAATCTGACCATCTCCCAGGGGAGGCTTGGTGCTGATGTGCTAGTTCGAGGGCCACACTTAGAGAGCACAGCCTTGGAGGTATGGTGATCGGCTCTGTTTATCAACTGGGCCTGTTTTACGAAAGGTATCTCAAGTTGAGGTTCAATGAGTACAAAAAAAGCAGAGGTGCTCTGGGTAAAAGACGCAGCACAAGGGGACCCGGAATCTGGCTAATTGCCACCCTTCAGAGAGTCCCAAAAAACCCTCTGAGAAGGACTTAGGGATTCCAGAACCCAAAATGAAAAATGCAGACCTAGAAGGAAGCTAGAGATGGAGCCAGTCCAGAAATAGCAGCCACTTTTTAGAAAGACACTATTGGCCTCAGTAACAGTAATGAATCTGATATGTCTGTAGAACGGCAAGGTTTGCCAAGCCAGCCTTTAACCTACATTATCTTCTTGGTCTTCTAGCAGCCTTTCAAGGGCAGTGTTATTATTATCATTCCCACTTCACTGACATGTGAGGCTGTCGGAGGTAGGAGGATGGGGCACTGGCTCAGGGTCAGACAGCTAAGTGTGGACCTGGAGGAGTCTAATTCTCATCTCTCTCCAGTCCTACACAGGCAGAGAGCGGGCTGAGCAGATGGGCAGGACTTCAGATGCAACTGACTGGCCCCAGTCCCAGCCAGTGTTAGGAAAAGTCTGGGAGAGGAAGGCAGATGGGGAAGCTGATGTTAGCATTGGAAAGACTGGGGGACTAAGGACAGATGGGCTGGGGGTTTGCATCCCAGCCTCTGCACTCACTGGCTGTGTCATCTGGGGTCTACCCAGCTCTGCTGTAACGTAGGATCAAGCAGTACCCACTTCGTCGGGTTGCTGTGATGATACATACAAAGCACGCAGCACAGAGCCCAGCTTGTCGGAGGTGCTCAGTAAGTAGGAGCTGTGACACCCTTCAAGTCCCCTGATTCCAGGTAGACCTCGTTCTAAGTGAGAGTGGCCAGCATCCCTCCGCCTGCAGACCCGCCAGCTGAGGCTGGGCTCTCCTGGGCTGGGACAACAGCTGAAAGGACTCCAGCATCACAGGGTCTCTTTAAGCTCTCAGCAACCCAGTGGTTCTCAACTTTTGGCAGTTTTGCTCCCCAGCGAATATTTGGCAAAATCTGCAGGCATTGTTGATGGTCACAACTCAGGGGGAAGTACTGTCGGCATCTCTGGCCGAGGCCAGGGATGCTGTTAAACAGCGCACAGCGCAGCCCCCACCACAATGACTGGGCCCCAGATGTCAATAGCCTGAGGCTGAGAAACCCTGCTTCAGTCTGACAACTTTTTGAGCAGGAACTCTGTCTCTGGCAGGCCTTATACTAAGACAGGGTTAACTAACTACATCCTGTGAGCCAAACACTGCCTGTTTTTGTAAGTAAAGTTTTATTGGAACACAGCCATGCCCTCTCATTTACATATGAGTTTGCTACCACCACGCTGCCTGGACCAGGAAAAGGAGCTGGGCTACTGAGGGGCTAAGGAGGGCTGGTCTGGGCATCTCTCTTAGTACTGCATGATTTGAGAGAGGCACTTCACTCTGAGCCAAAACTTCTTCCCAGCACAGCCAAGATAAAGCTCATCACCCCCACCTTGCTCTGGAGGGTGGGCATGGATGATGTCATGTCTGGGTGGCTCCCATGGGCTCCTGTGAGATAGGACAGCCATCTGTATCCCCCCACGGGGCGGTACCTTGTTCCCCTAGAAACTGATGATTCAGCGTGAAATATGGCCTTCCCTGGACAGAGCCGAAACAGGCCAAACCAAGGGGTCAGGCCCTTGCTCGAAGGGAAGGATTAAAAAGAAATTAATCTCTCTTGTTCTCTCTTTGTTCGCCATCTCCAATGGAGAGAGGTCAAAGGCAAGGAGGACATTGATGGATCAACAAAAGGCGTTGTCCTCCGAGGCCCCTCTGGGAGGAGCTTTGTCTGGATCTAGGTTTGCCCCCTGAAAACCTAGCCCACCTCAGTGCTCAGGCCCCATCCATTGGGCCCCCTTTCAGCCAGGTCTCCCAGAGACACACGTGTTGTCTGGTATCACTAATCTGATTTCTGGCATTGATTTATAATAATTTAGTTGCTAAACAAGTAGATATTGAGACCAAAACCAAAGTAATGAGTAGGACCCCCGGGGAGGTGGGAGTTCAGATTGGTGAAGTCTGAGGGGCTGTGACTTTGGTCCCAGGGCAGTATTAGTATCACTCCCACTTTCCTGACATGTGAGTCTGTAAGAGGTCAGAGGATAGGACACTGGCTCAGCTATGTGTGGGCATTGGGTGCAGGCCTGCACTTCTTTCTCTCTAGCACTTTCTTCTTTGGAAGAAGCCATTGCAAGGGGAGGGTTGGAGCTCAGAACTGCACACCGTGGATGCTGCATGCGTCAGAACCTCAGAGATAGAGTCATTTCTTTGGAAGGAAGGAAGCTGTGGAAAAATTTTTCAGAAGGCTGAACAACCCAGGAGGGAAAACATCATCTTTGTGGTTCAGGCCTATGGAGAGAGGGATGAAGTGAGCGTTGCTGGTCTGCCTCAGCACTCGGGACAAGGGCAAGCAGAGTAAGGAGCGCTGCCCCTGGGAACTGGGGCCCAGGCAGGCTGCACGTCACAGTCCATCCAGAGGAGAAGCACTAACATCAGACGCTCTTGGCCCCATTTCTGGAGCTCTGTTTCTGGGCACACTTGACATCCATCTCTCCAGACCTTGCTGTAGAACTAAATTGATGAGTTTTGTAGGAGGAAATGGTAATGGTCCCACTGAAAACCTTGCTCACTTTTGGCCATTCCCATCTGGTCCACCCTTTCTGGAGAAAAACAGAACAAGATGGATCAAAGTCGGGTGTGGAAGCAGCTATTTACCCATAAATTTATAGCAGCTTCCAAGGATTGAAGGCAGGAGGAAAAGGGGACAACAAAGGATGAGATGGTTGGATAGCATCACCGACTCGATGGACATGAGTTTGAGTAAGCTCCAGGAGTTGGCGATGGACAGGGAAGCCTGGCGTGCTGCAGTCTGTGGGGTCACAAAGAGTCAGACACAACTGAGCGACTGAACTGAACTGAAACATACTTTGGAGATCCAGTGTGGCTCTCGGAGGAGAATTTGGCTGATTATATGATATGAGGCATATGATATTTATGATATTTTAATATTTTATAGTATTAAAAGTTTTCCCTAAACGTGTAAACTCTCAGACAGTAGCATTACAGAGCAGAGTGTATTATTATTTAAAATCTGGGCCAGTGGTCACAAACGTAGAAGTTTCTCAGCAACTGATCAGGATTCTTCTTGAGGAAGAAATATAATTGTTTGATGCACATCATACAGACTTCTGCTGAATTCAGCCTGTTGCATCTCGTGGGCTGGCTCCGTTTACTCTGAGACTTGGATCCGTTTTTCAGGAGGAAATGAATTGCTAAAGGGGAAATCAGTGGCTGGAGCATCTTCTGGAAACCGTTTCCTTCGTCTTTTTAAACAACAGATGTTTGCAACTTCAAGATCTTGGTCTTGAGGTACTTGGAGGGACATGTTGAGAACAGGGTTTCCACAAACGATAAGAATATTTGGAATCTCTCTTTTTTCCCACCTGGACTCCTTTATTCAGAGATGTACTCCTGAGATATTTAGCAAGTGCATGCTATATGCCAAGCAGTGTCCTAAGTGGTAGTGACATAGCAGGGAGCAAAAGCAGATGTTACCCCTGTGTCATGGGCCGTCAGTCAGTTGGCAAAGACAGATGTCAATCAAAGGATGCCAGGAATACGTTAAATTACATCTGTGAAGAGGCAAAAAGGCAGAAGGGTGTGGTGCCCTGGAGTCACATGAGGTTGGCTCCCATTTTTTCATGTCTTTATGTGCTAACACTCTTGCTGTTACTGAGCCTCTCCATTATTTTGCCTATATTAGAGATGAGAAAACAGAGGCACAGAAAGGTCATGTACACAGTATGCCTAGAGCTGGAATTCAGACCCAGGCATTCTGACCCTGGAATCCTGGCCGGTAATTCGTTTGCCAGGAGGCTCTGGAGGCCCAGGAGGGCTTTTGTGATGAAGTGGCAACTGAGTCATGATCTGCAGGGTAATTTGCAGTCGATTAGGTAAAGAGATGGGGTTCTAGGCAGAGGGAATGGTTTGTGTAAAGGCCTGTGGCTGGAGGCTGTATCAGAATGCAGAAAGCCAAGAGGTGGATGGAGCGAGAAGAGGTTAGTAGGTGCCAAGCATGCAAAGCATTGGTTGCTGTGCTCCTCTCAGTCTTCTTCCAAGTGGGTTTCCTGCCCATGCTGCATGGCTTTATGTTAGAAGCAGCCTTTGGAGCACACCAAGTCAACTGTTTAAACTTTTAGAGAGAGCAAAGCTCACGTGGCAACTACTCTACACAGAAAGAAGTCCCTCCAGAGGTGGCCAGGATAGCAAAACCTAGAATCCTTTGCAGGCTGAGAAGTGTTTTAAGAAACCTTTGCCTCCAACTGCCCAAGATGGCAGAACTTCAGCCAGAATGATGGCTGAGTGAGGGACACAAATACACTGGGGTTGGCTGAGAGGGTGGGACGGCCCTGGCCATGCCCCCACGGGATTCTCATCATCTTCCCCTCGTTCTCTCTGGTGCTGGCCTCTCTGTGGGGACAGTGGCATGTGCCATTCCAGAACATGTGTCCCTCAGCTTTGCTCACACTGTTCCCTCCACCAGGGGTACCATCTGCCACTTCCCACTCCAAATTCTGCTTGTGGAGTTCTACCTCTCTTAAAGTGACGCTGAAGTGGCAGCTCCGTGACTCCTCCTGGCCCTTAGCCAAAGGAGGGCTCTCATTCCTTGCGTGTCAGAAGAAATTTTTACCCACCCCCTTGCAGCATATGTCACATTTTTTTTCTTATATTTCTGTCACTCAAGCTCATATCTCGTCTCTCCTAAAAGACTGTAAACTCTAGATTCTTGTTTAAGGGGCAGTCTTGGTGTCACATACTGTACCTCACGTGATGTACCTCACACAGTGCCAGGCACAGAGTAGACTTTCAGTAAGTATTTGTTGGGTGTCGTTAATAGGCTTTGCTTCTTGTCCATCACATATTGAAGTCTTCTTCAACTCTGTCCGTTGTGAATGAAAGAAAAACCAGCTCGTAATCCCATAAGCAAATAAGAGAATGTATTGGCCTATGAAACTGGAAGATTGAGATCCTCCCCTCAGGCATGGAGGGAACCAGGGGCTCAGACGATGCGGTCAGGACACTGTCTCTTTGCCCTGTGCCTCTGCTTTCCTGTTGGTGGTTGGTTACCTCCTCGAGCCCCACCTGGGAGCAAGGTGGCCACCGGGTTCGGGTGTGTTGGCAAAGAGAAGGCGGTAGTCCAGGAAAACTCTCCGTTCACCTCATTGGGTCTGACGGAGTCATTGTAGGCCAGCAAGTGTGCAAGTGACTGGTTAAGCTGAGTCCTAGACTCTGGGCTGGAGCTGGGGTGGAGCACATGAGCAGAGTTGGAGGAGGTGGGAATTGGGGCCACTTTCCTGGAGGTCAGGCAACTGGATGTCAGAAGGCAAAAGCCCACAGCCTTCTACTCCTCCTTGAGGGCAGTGATGGGACCCCATTTGGGCAGGTGGGGGGCTGGACTTCCCTGCTTTTGCAAGGCCAGTGCTGGCACTGAGAGAGTAGAGATATGGCGAGAGGGAGGGGAAGGAGGATTCAGCCCCTGACTTGAGGTCCTAACACTTCTCCCCAGAGACTTGCAAAGGAAATCCCCCAGTTTTGAAGCCTGGATGAAGAGTGAGGAAATGCAGTTAAGCGTGTCCCTAAGGCTTCCCCCTTGCTCTTTCTCAGCCAAAATGAAATGTCTGTCTCTAAGGGAGGACTCCCATCCTCTGATTTAGAAGGCAAAGTTTCCTCCTGTCCTAGGAATTTCCACAGTCGGGTGTGGTCATTAGTGTGCTGGTGAATTTTGGAGTGGGATTTTGGGGGGAAGGCAGTCGAGGTTCTGCAGGTCCCAGGGCACAGTCACGGAATTGTTGAAAAGGCTGCTACCCACTGCTGAAAGCTTTCTGACCTGTTTCTCCAGGGGATGGGGATGACTTTAGCAACTCTAGAGGTCTCTACTGATGAGGGCTCAGAAGAGTTGCCTGGAGACTCCCCAGAGCTGCAGACGAAAGCCACTTCTCTGCCTGGCCCACCAGCTTCCTGAGGGCTGGGACTTTGCCAGCTTTGTGCACTGTCATTGGCTGGATCTTGATCTCACTTCATGATCATAATGATCTTTGAAGAACCCGAGACTCACAGAGTTTAACAATTTTGCCTCGGATCACCCAGACGATAGCAAGTTGACCCCAATTACCTGATTTTAGAACCTGTGTTTGTAACCGCTTTGCCGGGCAGCCTAGTCCGTTTCTGTGGTGTCTGTGATCCTCCTCTCAAATAGTAGCCCCTCTGGTACCCATTTCTCTCTTTGGAAGACACTCTGGCTTTTGCACAGGGCTGATTCCCCACCCAGGTCCTGCCTGGGACTCAGCTTGGCTCGCAGGCCTGTTGCCCTTCTTCATTTAAAACTCAGATGTGTTCAAGCTGGGGCTGTTAGGGTTTCTCCACCAGTCAAGACAATGAAAACGCATTTCTGGCATGGTTTGAATTAAATGAGAATTTCCCGTTTTTCATAAACATTTACAGTAGTTGTGGATGCAGAGTTGAAAGGTTTAGGGTTTTGGTGTTTAATTAGAAACAAATGCCCTTTATGGTCCTGTTAGCAAAGACGGCAGTTCTCTGATTATTAGGATTATTACTATTATTTGTGCCTGCATTTTTTTTTTTCCCAAGGCACCCAGGGCCGATTTCTCAAAGGCGGCTAGGTGTGGGGGTAGGAAATGGGGTCTGCACGATCACTGCTGAAGTTTCTGTCTGGGAGTTAGGGCTCTGGGCAGGTTTCAGGCCCCACCACACAAGCAACCCAAGGTGCCCTGCCTTCCGCTCCAGGGCTGGTGAGCTGGAGGCTTAGTGAACAGAGCCGCTGCCGCCTTTCTTGGGCAGAAAGAGGTGTGCCAGTCTTGAGAACTCAGGTACTCTACGTGAGGCTAGCCATGCCCCTGGCTGAGCCCTCCCTGTCCATTTAAAACAAGGGCAACCGGCAGCATGGGGTGCAGGGGCGGAAACCCAGCTTCCTGGGAAGCAGCGGGAAAACGCACAGCCATGCAATATGCAAGTGGCTTTGTTTTGAGTCCAAGGCTATCCCCG